>NW_026652281.1:70617305-70686867 GCF_009828535.3 Hylobates moloch | reverse complement strand
TTTTACATTTGCTGAGGAGAGCTTTACTTCCAACTATGTGGTCAATTTTGGAATAGGTGTGGTGTGGTGCTGAAAAAAATGTATATTCTGTTGATTTGGGGTGGAGAGTTCTGTAGATGTCTATTAGGTCCGCTTGGTGCAGAGCTGAGTTCAATTCCTGGATATCCTTGTTAACTTTCTGTCTCGTTGATCTGTCTAATGTTGACAGTGGGGTGTTAAAATCTCCCATTATTATTGTGTGGGAGTTTAAGTCCCTTTGTAGGTCACTCAGGACTTGCTTTATGAATCTGGGTGTTCCTGTGTTGGGTACATACATATTTAGGATAGTTAGCTCTTCTTGTTGAATTGATCCCTTTACCATTATGTAATGGCCTTCTTTGTCTCTTCTGATCTTTGTTGGTTTAAAGTCTATTTTATCAGAGGCTAGGATTGCAACCCCTGCCTTTTTTTGTTTTCCATTTGTTTGGTAGATCTTCCTCCATCCCTTTATTTTGAGCCTATGTGTGTCTCTGCACGTGAGATGGGTTTCCTGAATACAGCACACTGATGGGTCTTGACTCTTATCCAATTTGCCAGTGTGTGTCTCTTAATTGGAGCATTTAGCCCATTTACATTTAAAGTTAATATTGTTATGTGTGAATTTGATCCTGTCATTATGATATTAGCTGGTTATTTTGCTCATTAGTTGCTATTGTTTCTTCCTAGCCTCGATGGTCTTTACAATTTGGCATGTTTTTGCAGTGGCTGGTACCGGTTGTTCGTTTCCATGTTTAGTGCTTCCTTCAGGAGCTCTCTTAGGGCAGGCCTGGTGGTGACATAATCACTCAGCATTTGCTTGTCTGTAAAGTATTTTATTTCTCCTTCACTTATGAAGCTTAGTTTGGCTGGATATGAAATTCTGGGTTGAAAATTCTTTTAAGAATGTTGAATATCGGCCCCCCACTCTCTTCTGGCTTGTAGAGTTTCTGCCGAGAGATCAGCTGTTAGTCTGATGGGCTTCCCTTTGTGGGTAACCCGACCTTTCTCTCTGGCTGCCCTTAACATTTTTTCCTTCATTTCAACTTTGGTGAATCTGACAATTATGTGTCTTGGAGTTGCTCTTCTGGAGGAGTATCTTTGTGGCGTTCTCTGTATTTCCTGAATCTGAATGTTGGCCTGCCTTGCTAGATTGGGGAAATTCTCCTGGATAATATCTTGCAGAGTGTTTTCCAACTTGATTCCATTCTCCCCGTCACTTTCAGGTACACCAGTCAGACGTAGGTTTGGTCTTTTCACGTAGTCCCATATTTCTTGGAGGCTTTGTTTGTTTCTTTTTATTCTTTTTTCTCTAAACTTCCCTTCTCACTTCATTTCAGTCATTTCATCTTCCATCACTGATACCCTTTCTTCCAGTTGATCGTCGGCTACTGAGGCTTCTGCGATCTTCGCGTAGTTCTCGGAACTTGGCCTTCAGCTCCATCAGCTCCTTTAAGCCCTTCTCTCCATTGGTTATTCTAGTTATCCATTCTTCTAATTTTTTTTCCAAAGTTTTTAACTTCTTTGCCATTGTTTTGAATTTCCTCCCATAGCCCGGAGTAGTTTGATCGTCTGAAGGCTTCTCTCAACTCGTCAAAGTCATTCTCCATCCAGCTTTGTTCTGTTGCTGGTGAGGAACTGTGTTCCTTTGGAGGAGGAGAAGTGCTCTGCTTTTTAGAGTTTCCAGTTTTTCTGCTCTGTTTTTTCCCCATCTTTGTGGTTTTATCTACTTTTGGTCTTTGATGATGGTGATGTACAGATGGGTTTTTGGTGTGGATGTCCTTTCTGTTTGTTAGTTTTCCTTCTACCAGACAGGACCCTCAGCTGCAGGTCTGTTGGAGTTTGCTAGAGGTCCACTCCAGACCCTGTTTGGGTGGGTGTCAGCAGCGGTGGCTGCAGAACAGCAGATTTTCGTGAGACCGCAAATTCAGCTGTCTGCTAGTTCCTCTGGAAGTTTTGTCTCAGAGGAGTACCTGGCCGAGTGAGGTGTCAGTCTGTCCCTACTGGGGGGTGCCTCCCAGTTAGGCTGCTCGGGGGTCAGGGACCCACTTTAGGAGGCAGTCTGCCTGTTCTCAGATCTCCAGCTGTGTGCTGGGAGAACCACTACTCTCTTCAAAGCTGTCAGACGGGCATTTAAGTCTGCAGAGGTTCCTGCTGTCTTTTTGTTTGTCTGTGCCCTGCCCCCAGAGGTGGAGCCTACAGAGGCAGGCAGGCCTCCTTGAGCTGTGGTGGGCTCCACCCAGTTCGAGCTTCCTGGCTGCTTTGTTTACCTAAGCAAGCCTGGGCAATGGGGGGCGCCTCTCCCCCAGCCTAGCTGCCGCCTTGCAGCTTGATCTCAGACTGCTGTGCTAGCAATCAGCGAGACTCCATGGGCATAGGACCCTCCGAGCCAGATGCGGGACACAATCTCCTGGTGTGCCATTTTCCAAGCCCGTTGGAAAAGCGCAGTATTAGGGTGGGACTGACCCGATTTTCCAGGTGCCGTCTGTTACCCCTTTCTTTGACTGGGAAAGGGAACTCCCTGACCCCTTGCACTTCCCGAGTGAGGCAATGCCTCGCCCTGCTTCAGCTCGTGCACAGTGCGCTGCACCGACTGTCCTGCACCCACTGTTTGGCACTCCCTACTGAGATGAACCCAGTACCTCAAATGGAAATGCAGAAATACCTGTCTTCTGTGTCGCTCATGCTGGGAGCTGTAGACCGGAGCTGTTCCTATTCGGCTATCTTTGGTCTTTTGTGTTGGTGACCTTCAGATGGAGTCTCTGAGTAGACGTCCTTTTTGTTGATGTTGATGCTATTCCTTTCTGTTTGTTAGTTTTCCTTCTAACAGGCCCCTCTGCTACAGGTCTGCTGGAGTTTGCTGGAGGTCCACTCCAGACCCTGTTTGCCTGGGTATCACCAGTGGAGGCTGCAGAACAGCAAAGATTGCTCCCTGATCCTTCCTCTGGAAGCTTCAGCCCAGAGGGGCACCAGCCAGATGCCAGCCAGAGCTCTCCTGTATGAGGTGTCTGTCAGCCCCTACTGGGAGGTATCTCACAGTCAGGATACTCGGGGGTCAGGGACACACTTGAGGAGGCAGTCTGACCTTAGCAGAGCTTAAACGGTGTGCTGGGAGATCCGCTGCTCTCCTCAGAGCTGTCAGGCCGGGATGTTTGTCTGCTGAAGCTGTGCCCACAGCCGCCCCTTCCCCCACATGCTCAGTCCCAGGGAGATGGGGGTTTTATCTGTAAGTCCCTGACTGGGAGTGCTGCCTTTTTTTCAGAGATGCCCTGCCCAGAGAGGAGGAATGTAGAGAGGCTGTCTGGCCACAGTGGCCTTGCTGAGCTGCGGTGGGCTCTGCCCAGTTCGAACTTCCTGGTGGCTTTGTTTACACTATGAGGGTAAAACCACCTACTCAAACTTCAGCAATGGCGGATACCCCTCCCCACGCCAAGCTCAAGCATCCCAAGTTGACCTTAGACTGCTGTGCTGGCAGCGAGAATTTCAGGCCAGTGGATCTGAGCTTTCTGGGCTCTGTGGGGGTGGGACCCGCTGAGCTAGACCACTTGGCTCCCTGGATTCAGTCTCCTTTCCAGGAGTGTGAGTGGTTTTGTTTCGCTGGTGTTCCAGGCAGCACTAGGGTATGAAAAAAAAATCCTGCATCTGGCTTGGTGTCTGTCCAAACGGCCGCCCAGTTTTGTGCTTGAAACCCAGGGTCCTGGTGGCATAGGCACCAGAGGGAATCTCCTGGTCTGCACGGTGCAAAGACTTTGGGAAAAGCGCTGTATCTGGGCCAGAATGCACCATTCCTCAGGGCACAGTCCCTCATGGCTTCCCTTGGATAGGGGAAGGAATTCTCCGACTCCTTGTGTTTCCCAAGTGAGGCAATGCCCCACCCTGCTTTGGCTCACCCTCTGTGGGCTGTACCCACTGCCCAACCAGTCCCAATGGGATGAACCTGGTACCTCAGTTGGAAATACAGAATTTACCCGCCTTCTGTGGCGATCTCGCTGGAAGCTGCAGACCGGAGCTGTTCCTATTTGGCCCTCTTGTCAGCAATCCCTTCCTTGAGTTTTGACAAAGCATATAATACTGGAACCTCATCCCCATCATGATATTAAATCTCGCTGTCCCAAAAGTCCCCTCATGCCCCTTCACAGTCTATCTCTGCCCACCCATCCTGCTCGCCCCCAGAGGTGATCACTTTTCTGAATTACTTAAACATAGATTAGAGTTTGAGTGTATACTGTTGTGGTTGGCTTCTCTCATTCATAATGTTTTTGAGGTTCATCTTCACTGTATGTATCATTTTTTTTCCTTTTAATTACTGAATATTCCTTTGCATCAGTCTATCGCAGTGTGGAGAATCTACTTCTGCTGATGGACTCCAGGGCTGTTTCCAGCTTTTAGCTGCTTTGAATATTCTTGGACAAGTTTTCTTGTGAATATATGCTTCTGTTTGCCTTGAGTAAACACTCAGGAGTGGGACTGTTGGGCTGTGTAGTAGGTGGATGGCTAATTTTAAAAGAAACTGGCAGGCCTTTTTTCCAAAGTGGTTGTACAATTTTATACTCCCTCCAACTATGTATGAGAGTTCCAGTTGTTCCATAGCCTTGACAAAACTTCTTTTTAATTTTAGACATTCTGGTGGGTGTGTAGATAAATAGGATTTTTAAATGATTATTTAAGAGACAAATGACCCTGAAATCATGCACACATACACACAAATACATAACTCAGAATTCATAGTGCTTTTTAGAACCGAGCAAAATCAGATGTTTGTAAACAAAGCATTTAGCACAAGGACAGCAAAATTTGTGGCAACTTATAATATTTTTAAGCAATTAAGCGTTTGAAATTATTTTTCTCCCTGAAACAAGCTGTAAGCCTCCAAGGACTTGCTGAGGAATCCCAGCTTTGAGCTCTGGCAAAGAGCTTCACAGGCCAAGGACAGTAGTATTCACATTGCACAAACTAAGCACTAAAGCCTTCAGTTTCCCTCCCCAGTAACACACAAAATGAAACTTCCCAGTCACTGCTGCACATGAGAATATTCTACATTTTTATGCTTTTACAAGAGGAGAAACACACACCACACTACAGAGAGACTGACTGGCATGGGGCATTGATGCCATTGAATCCCCGTCCCTTTGCTTTGAGTTAGCTTGCACATGACAAAACCTTTTGATAAGAGATACTCACACTTCCCCCAGATTTCAAGGAAAACTGTGTTTCAGAGAGATGTCCCGCAGGGGGTGTTTCCTTGACCCCAGTTTAACAAGCCCTGGCCTGGCACGTCCCTTCTGGGGCTTCACTATAAAGAGCAGTTTGACAGAGCAAATGGTTTTAGAGCCAGAGGGACACATTTGAAATTGGCTCTGCATACTACTTGTGTGGCTTGGGCAAGTTTCTGAACCTCTTAAACCTCAGCTTCCCTGCCTGTTCCAAGCAATGAGGATACCTCCCTTTGTGCAAGAGTGCCATCATGATTAGACTGCAGAGGTCATGCTGCCAGCATGTGGGAAACACGTAAGAGATGGCTGTGGAGCAAAGTTCATCCCCCTGGCTGCCTACCAGAGAGAATGCCAAACCACAGACCCACTCATTCCGTATCTATTCTCCCAAGGAGCTCAACTGAGTATTAAGGAAATAATTTTAGAATAATTTCTACTGAAATGACTGGTAAGTGTAGGGTCCACAAGAAAATTCTGATTCTAGGAGAATTTTGTCATCCAAGTGAATCATCAGTTGTACAGTGGGGTATCTGGAAGAGGTACATGGATAATCAGAGTCAGCTTCAGTGAAAACCCAGCACCGCTGGGGTGTGACAGGGAAAGGTCTGCTGGCATTGCTCTCGGCACAGAGCATCAAGTTGGTCCCAAAATAGGGTTCCTGACGGCAGATGCTGCTGCAGCCAGGAAGAGTCTCTGCTTATAGAGCAAGGAGTTATCTCCATGCTGGGTTGCTAGCCATAGGCATGCAGAGAGCCCAGCAAAGGCAGGTGAGCCAGTTTGGGGGTGTGTTCAGCTCAAAGTGCCAAATTACACTCGGAGAAGAACGGACCAGAGCCACCTCAGCAGATGGAATTGGTGCCTGTCATCCCTGCTTCTCCCTGTACCTAGTGGCTGGGGTACGTTTCCATCCCCAAAGCAGGATGGGCATGTGCACCTACTGGCCTTGGGCTTTATCTGGCTCCACTCTAGACAGAACACAAAACCCATGTTGACATCACGGGAGCTCCACGAGCCAATCAGCTGGCGCAAGGGGCAGATGATACGGGAGAAAGGCTTTTTTGTTGTGTTTTGTTTTTAAATAACATAGGGAGGCATGGGACACAGCTTCTAAAGGAGAGATGCGTTTTGATTCAGAAAGAAAAGCTAAGCACTTAAAAATCACTTGTTTTTGTGTTAAAGCTATTTGAAAGAACAATTTGCAAGGCAAAAGTTTTATTCATTTGGTATCATATAAAAAATTCACACTAAGCTCAGTAAGTAGCTGTATAGCAAATGGTCTTTATCCCCGAAGGAAAACATGAAACAATTCTTCACAGAAGAAATAAAAATGTCCCATAATTATGGGATAAATGAGTCACAGCCCTTAGTCACATTTTGACCAGGATATCACACAGGTTGGTCATGTAATTGTTTCTGTAATTACGTGGAATGGACTGAGCAGAAGATTTGGTAGCAAATCCTATTTTCACACTTCAGTTTTATGTGATGATTTTTCAGTGGTTCAGTCAAGCTGAAACCTTTTACCTGTATCTGTCATACAGGGTGTTCTGCAATGGACAGGCCTATGCAGACCTACCCCCCAAAGTCTGAGGAAGCTGAGAGACCAAAGAAAGAGACTGAAAACTCTAGTTCTCAGAAAGGAACATTAATAAGAACTTAAGAACAGAAGCCCTGTCTGTGTCTCTAGCAGCAGTGAGACAAGATTGTAGATCCCTGCACCATTACCCCCAGACCCAGGGCTTATATGCCACACAGAAAGGGTGATTCAGAGGGATGTGTAGGACAATTGAAGTATGATAACATCAAGATTGTTTGACCTAATGGCAGTATTTACAGTATGTATGTACTTTTACCCAAGGAACAATAGATAATTTGGCAATCTTTGAGGTCTTCTCAGAACTGAGGTTAATCAGAAGACAACATGGCAGATTAGCATCCAAGATGGAGTTGCTTTGGTCTCCATACTCCAACCTCCCAAAGCCAGCTCTTAAAATCTCATGCACTCTTCTTCTTCTGTGATGGTCTCTTAGCCTGTAGGGAGGGTGGCTATAGCTTTAGTAGCAGTACATTGGCAATGGAAAACAGCTCAGGCCCAGTGGGATTCCCAATGAGGGAGGTTCACAGGCTGTTGGATCATCTCTAGTCTTAGGAATACCATGACTTCAGTTTTCTCAGAAGAAGTAAGACAATGAGAGATACTTAACATTAATAATTTGAACAGTAGAAATATAATGACAATTGAAAGAGAATTTGTATGCAGAACAACAACAACAACAACAAAAAGCCTATTAGCCAACTAAAAGCATCATGAAGAAAATTAAAACTTGGTTCTTCTTTAGAGACTTGTTGTAGCCAGGAAATCAGGAAATAATTCAGGTTTCGCCCAAATAGTAGGCAAATAATAAAAACTCAAGAACAGTATTTCAGGTCCAGGTACGGTGGCTCATGCCTGTAATCCCAGCACTTTGGGAGGCTGAAGAGGGCAGATTGCTTCAGCTCAGGAGTTGGAGACTAGCTTGGCCAACATGGGAAAACCCTGTCTCTACTAAAAATACAAAAATTAGCTGGGTGTGGTGGCACATGCCTGTAATCCCAGCTACTCGGGTGGCTGAGGCCTGAGAATAGTTTGGACCTGGGGGGCAGAAGTTGCAGTGAGCCAAGTTTGCACCCACTGCACTCCAGCCTGGACGACAGGGGCTGGACTGTCTCGAAAAAAGAAAAAGAGTGGTTAAGACTAGAATCTAAGTTTTTCTCTCTCCAGTTTCCCCATTTCTACCAAGGATAAATTACAGTACCTTGGTATTTCAGGAATAATGAAAAATAAAAAATAAAAAAATTATAGGACCAATTTATTTGCTTTAGTTGCACAATAAATTTTAGTCTCACTATACTTGGCCTAATTATTTGCTTAAAGTGTAGCAAGAATAGTTATTGGTCACATAAGCTTCTTTTCAGTTGGCTTTGCTGGAACTTTATAAGGAATTTTGGATATGACATTTTAAAAGCCTTGAGACTAAGGATTCCCCATTAGACTATACATAGGTACTATACCTGTACAAATTCCTCTCTTCTTTAGATCCCAAAATATCTTGGTTCCTGGGCCTGTCAGAAAGTGATATTCTTTACTTACTAGAGGCCAGGAACCTTGTAAGGAACCATTTAGACAACGTACCAAGTTAGTCTTTCCAAAGGACTTTTTATCGGCTCTATAAAGTCAGTGTCAATTCCTCAAAGCAGTCTGGTTATATCTGAAAATACGTGATTCTAGTCAAAGCCTTGGTGAAATAACCAGTGTTTCCAATTGTGTCCTGTTACAAAACAAAACAGATTCTTACTGAATTTATGCAACCAACTACATTGCCATAAAATAAGAACACTCATGAAAAGTTTCCAAATTCTGGAGAACTCAGGTAGAGGGAAGAAGTAAATTTTGCTCACAAAAGTATCCTTTACAATCAGAGTAGCAGTCTTCCAAAAAGGATGTTGCCCGTTCATCATGGAACGGCCATCCACAAACCAAGCAGCTCTTTGTCAGTCAGGTAAGGGAGCTGTTTGTCGGGCACTGTAGAATCCAGCAGCTCCTCACACAGTTTCAGTCAGTCCTAGGGAAAAAAGAGGCTCTATGCTCATGAGTGTCTCCTCCTTGCATTCTTCCGGTAGCAAGATCCTATATAAACCATTTCCATCTTATCATGGGACTCTTTTTGGGCACTGTGATCCCCATCAGAGTGTTTCTCTGACATTACCCCCATACGCCCTAGTAAATGATTCACTAAGGGCTGTCGAGTGAAGAATTTATCCCTATAAGCACTCTGGCATGCTACATTCTGTGGGCTCAGGCAGTCTTATTCCCATTTAGCATGTCCAATTAATATTGCTCAAAGGGCAGATTTGCATGCCTTCTCTTCTGTAGTACTAGGTAGGAAAAATGTTTCAGCAGTCAGATATAATATCCATTTTCATAAAACATTTAGGGAAAGGAGATATAACTATTTCACATAAAGCCTATTTAAACATTTCAACTTTCATAATTCTATCAACCCTTACATTTTTATGTTCTGGTTCCAGGAACTTCTCTTTTTCACCCCTAGACCATTTTACCCTCTTGTCAAAAAGGCTTTGGGTTTGCAGCAGGGGATTGAGCCAAGGGACCTGGGCACTTTGGTCAATGTGTCTTGATTAATTACCTCAACATTGCCCCAGGCAATTGTTGATCACCTTTCTCATTTTAATCTTTACCTTTTGATTTTTCAAAAAAAATATTGTCCAATTGTTTGTTCCAATTGGGGAAAACAGGGTAATGGTCCATCCAGTTTTGGTAGTTTGTTTATTAATATTTTGAATTTATTACCTCACTCTGTCGCCCAGGCTGGAGTGCGGTGGCGCGATCTCGGCTCACTGCAAGTTCTGCCTCCTGGGTTGACGCCATTCTCCTCCTCAGCCTCCCGAGTAGCTGGGACTACAGGCACCCGCCACCATGCCCGGCTAATTTTTGTATTTTTAGTAGAGACAGGGTTTCACTGTGTTAGCCAGGATGATCTCAATCTCCTGACCTCATGATCCGCCTGCCTCCGCCTCCCAAAGTGCTGGGATTATAGACGTGAGCCACCGTGCCCAGCCAATTCAATTTCTTTTCTTTTTTTTTTTTTTGAGATGGAGTCTCCCTCTGTCGCCCAGGCTGGAGTGCAGTGGCGCTATCTCGGCTCACTGCAAGCTCCACCTCCCGGGTTCACGCCATTCTCTTCCCTAAGCCTCTCGAGTAGCTGGGACTACAGGCGCCCGCCACCGCTCCCAGCTAATTTTTTGTGTTTTTGGTAGAGACGGGGTTTCACCGTGTTAGCCAGGATGGTCTCGATCTCCTGACCTCGTGATCCACCCGCCTCGGCCTCTCAAAGTGCTGGGATTACAGGCGTGAGCCACCGTGCCAGGCCTTCAATTTCTTAATAACCAAGATTTCCACCCTGCTGGGACAAATTCCATGACTCTCCCTTTCTTTTTTTCTTAGTTTCACCCCTTTCAATTTTTAAAAATTTACCTTTTTTTTAATAACTTTTACAATTTTCACCTCGCTAGGATAAGTCCTTTGACTCTCCTTTTTGCCATTCCCTATGCTCTTGTTAATTAGCCTAATGTTTTTATTAGCATCTGTAAGACCCATGAGGGGAAGTTGACACAGCAAATTTGAGGCTTCCTGAACTTTTAATTTTGCATCAGTAACGAAGTGCCCATGCAAAAGTCCCTCCTACCCCACCCCTACCCCCTCACCAGACACACACATGCTTAACCACAGCATTTACCATGACCTGGGTAATAGGCATATTGGTGGGGTGGATATCCCTGTCATAAAGCCAGTTCCACATGGCTTATAGACAAAGCATATCAGCTGCTTCATCTGGGGTGCTCCACGTAGCATTGGGGCTGACCCCATCCTCAGGGTAAACAGATCTTACAGAGGCTTTTATCCAGTCCACCAGGCTGGCTGTTCCCTCAGGAATAACCTCCCATGTGTCTGGATCACATACAGCCATCTGTGATAGTTCAGTAGTGAGCTGGGGATCCTGCATCAACCCAAACATGTTTTTCCACTCTGCAGCATTTAAAACCAAAGACACTGCTCCAAATTAGCTACTCTCACAATTCAACAAAAGGTTTTACCCAGGGAGCTGATGATACCTATCTACAAAAGGGAACAATTCCTTCACACAGTACCCTCTGGTTTCAGTAGTTACTTGGTTTTGCCCTTCTCCCACATTGACTACCTTCTTGGCAACCGCAGGTCTCAGAGGTACTTTCTGTTGCCCTGTCATTATTTTCCCCTTTGTAGATAGCTTTGAGGCTAATGATCTGAGCTCAGACAGACCCACATTTGAGCTTGGTCCAGCCTCAAGGCCCAATCTGGCACTCTTATTTTAGCTTTTATAGAGAATAACCAAGGGACTGAATATTTCACTTTTCCTTATTGGTTTGCATTTATTTATGTATCCAGTGAACAGTTCCTTAGGAGTTGGATTTTTCTCTAAATTCTACTGGTAACTCTTACCTTTCAGTAACTGAGCACAGCACAGCTACAGCTCCATACCATAGGTGACCATGCCGCCGCCCAGGAATCAATCAAAAGTTCCTCATTCTCTATCCTTTTATCCTTTCCTTTTCTATCCATGTAGTTTTATCTGTATCATTTTTCATTCATTTTAAAACAACCTTTAAATAGCCTCTAAACTATGTGGTTACTCTTCCTTTATGCAAAAACCTCATCTTCATGTTTTTAATAAACTTCTTTATCAAAACACATCTTTCTTTATTCACTTTCATATAGAATTGTTTCTCTTATATTTAGTAGTTTTAATTACATATATTAACTACTACTTTAACTCTTAGTAACCCTAATTTCCATGGAAAAACCTAGGATTACTTAATTTAACATAACAGACTTTAAGATTTCAAATTACTGAAGAGAACTTTAAAACTAGTTTTGTTTGAAAGATTACTAAAGTTAGGTGAACTAAAAGGCATTTGAGGTGGTTTCTATATTTCTGATAAGAACTTTTTTTTTTTTTTTTTTTTTTTTTGAGACAGAGTCTCACTGTGTTACCCAGGCTGGAGTACAGTGGCATGATCTCGGCTCACTGTAACCTCTGCCTCCTGGGTTCAAGCAGTTCTGTCTCAGCCTCCCGAGTAGCTGGGACTACAGGCACACGCCCCCTGCCTGGCTAATTTTTGTATTTTTTGGTAGAGATGGGGTTTCACCATATTGGTTAGGCTGGTGTTGAACTCCTGACCTCAGGTGATCCACCTGCCTCGGCCTCCCAAAGTGCTGGGATTACAGGAGTGAGCCACTGTGCCCAGCCAGAACTTACTTTTTCTTTAAGCCAGATTAGAGCTCTGTCATATATTTTGATAATGATCTATCACATATACAACACACTAAATATATGTAGACATACACACAAACAGAAGCAGATCTTATAGACTTATGAGATTCTTCATTTGCCAGTTCTCAAATAGCTTCTCTCCCACCTTTACACAACCCACCCAAAGACATGACTCAGATGAAACAAGGTGGAGAAGATTTACATCTCAAAGGCACAGAACTTAGACCTAAGCAGCATTATCTGAAAACAAGATTGCCAGGAAAAATGTCTTCTCTTCAACTTAGCTTGTTTCTTGTATTACTGTCATCAAGGTGTCAGTATATTCTTATATTACTGGCTTTAAGGAACAGGGCCAAGAAAGCATGGAAGTTTTAGGGCCTAAACCACACATTTCTTATCCAAACATGCCAAGAAATGAGTAGCCGTTATAGTAGTAACCACTTGCTTTAACAAGTGCTGTTGGCCACCTCTAACAATATAGCTGTTGCCCGTGACTGCTAGCCATTACATACAAGGTCAGCAACTCTCACAGTACAAAGTAATCTCTGTACCCCACCCCCTGCCTCCCCACACACTAACCAGAGATGAGGTAACACAATACAAAAGAGTCCAGTTTTAGACCTGAGTAGAATCTGTCTGCTTACTACCCTTGGGTTTCATGAGGAAAAAGAGATTCTTGCCCAAAAGAGGAGTCTTTGATGCCGTCTGTTTTCCCCAAGGGATCCCAGGCTGTTGGAATTCCTTTTTTTAGATCCCTCATGTGGCAAGAAGAAGTAGGAACAGACAGAAGTAAATGGAGAAACAGAATTCAGTCAGAAGTTTTACAGAGAGTGCAGAGGCCTTAATACATATGTAAACCTATGCAGCCCAAATTTCAGTTTTAACTAAGTTTACTTTTGACTGTAGGGCCCTTAAAAAAAAAAAAACTTTTTCCTAATTGTAATTCCTAATCAAGCTGTTTTACTTTTTTTTTTTTTGAAATGGAGTCTCACTCTGTTGCCCAGGCTGGAGTGCAGTGGTACAATCTCCACCCACTGCAACCTCTGCCTCCTGAATTCAAGTGATTCTCCTGCCTCAGCCTCCTGAGTAAGCTGGGACTACAGGCGCCCGCCACCACACCCAGCTAATATTATATTTTTAGTAGAGAGGGGGTTTCACCATGTTGGCTAGGCTGGTCTCGAACTCCTGATCTGAAGTGATCACCCGTTTTGACCTCCCAAAGTGCTGGGATTTCAGGAGTGAGCCACCGTGCCTGGCCAGCTGTTTTACTTTTGTGTCTGCTGCTGGCTGGCTTCTGCTATGAGGCGGTCATCTTACCGCACTGGCTGCCCCGCCGCCCTTCCGGGCCAGTGTGATGGTTGGCACTCAGTTCACCATCACTCTAAATCCGCTGGCATTTGGGGTCATCCCCACATTCACAGGGTGGTCCACAATCATCTGAAATGTGAGCCACACCATTCCACGTAGAAGTGGCTGCTCACCACAAGATTTCCTCCATTTCTTGGTCTCTCAGTTCCTGGCCTGGCTTACCACACGTGTCAGGGTAGGCAGGCCTGTGCACACCTACCCCAAAGTCCGAGGAAGCTGAGAGGCCAAAGAAAGAGGCTGATGAATCCCATTCCTCGGAATGAAACATCTAATAGGAACTTATGAACAGAAGCCATGTCTGTGCCTTGGATGGTGGCAAGACAAGATAATGGATCCCTGTTCTATTACCCACAGACCCAGCACTTACATACCAGAGGAAAGGAATGTGTAGGACACTTGTAGAGAAAGGCAAGAATGCAATGTGAATTTGTCTAAGGGCAGGATTTATGGTCAAGGTTGTTTTGATGTAAGGGCAGGATTTACGGTAAGTACATGCTCTTCTTACACAAGGAACAGTAGATAAAATAGTAATATTGGAGGCCATCCCAGAACTGGGGTTAATCAGAAGTCAACGTGGTGGATTAGCATCCAACATGGAGTTGCTTTGGCCTCCGCAGACAGGATTTCTGGCTATTACAGTTGATGTTGCTAAGCCATATTAATCTGCCTCTGCAGATGTCCTACACGCTCATCTGTCTTATTTTTCAAGTTAACCTACCCCATTCATTGAGTGGCTACAAAGATTTAATGGTCTGAGCACTTGAAAGTAGGTGGATTTAGCAGTGAAGCAGCATGATTATAAGTTTAATAGAACTAAATGTGCCCCACTAACAGTGTTGGGGTCAGTTATAAAACAAGAAATGCAGGATCCCAAAGAAAGTACACTTATTATTTCTAGTGCTAATGACTTCATTTTGTCATTTGACAGACATTTATTGAGCATTAGCACAAAATCATTAACGACAAAAAAAATTGATAATGAGAAAGAACTAGGTGCAAAACTGCATCTAAAGTTCAGATCTCATTGCGAGAAAACATTTTATAAATTGTCTATAATTGAGCATTTGAAGAGCTTTGTAGGAAATGTTTTTAACTCCTAGGCTTAAATTCAGATTACTTCTGTAGCACAGAAAAATTTTATAACATATCTGAAACAAACAGGTTCTATGTTAGCCTTATAAATAACTTAAATTTAGTTTTATCTTTTATTTTTCTGCATTTCTGTAGGCTGTCAAAATGAGACAGTAGCTGACTGGAGAAGTAGATGTCCTGTCTGGAGAGTATGTGCTTTGGGTACCTTCCTGCTCTCAGGCTCAGCCATTCTATAAGTGTCTGAAAGTAACAGAACCTTTGGAGTAGTACCACTTGGTGTATGTCTTCCATCTGTTCATATTATATGTGCAGCTTCTTGCTTTCTTCAAGTCTTCAGAGCTTTTTAACTAAATTGTTTGATGAGAAATATAGCAAATGGCATATTTAAAATCTTTCTCTTGTTTTACCAAACTTTTGAATGACTTTAGATTCACAAGATTCATCGTGATTCAGGAGACAATTCTCAGACAGGTGAGAATACTTCAATTGAACTCTAACATACTTAGGAGGCAGTTGTGGGTTCAAATGTATACATTTCTCTGAAGAAGTCTAAGTTGACATCTATTACCCCAGAATGTGGAGTGCTAAAATCCACATGCTCATATCACAAGGTTGGCAAGCCAGAAGAAAAGCAGAAATCCCTTAAAATGTCCTTGAATTTTCCTTTATGGCAACCTTATCATACTGAATGCCCTCCCCATCTTGTTTTTCTTTTCTTGGCTAGATACCATGTAGGACAGATAAACCCAGGAGAGTGGGCCGAAAGTCTAGGGGAGACACTGGTTGAATATGACACAGGTGACAATATGGTAGTTGCTCAACCATGTCCAGTCTCCCTTTTCTTTGCAGTAATTGGTGACTGTACAGTTGGAAAATGTCACTAGGTCCTGGCCTGGGAAGCAGAAGCACCAAGTTCCTATTTCAGTTTCCTACTCGCTTATTTCATATGTTGGGCAAGACTCTGCTTGGTTCTTGGCTTCCTCCATAAAAAGAGGAGCTGGACCTGATGACTTCTACAAGTGGAAAGGTCTAGAATTCTCTGATCGTTAGAGGAAAAAAAAAAATCAGTCTGCTACCAAGAATTTAAGATTTTTGTTCCTGCAAGAATTGCAACATTCTTTGCCCTGTTGGTGGCTTTCCCAGCCACGAATGCGTAATGTCAGACCCTAGGCTAGTGTTTAGTCTCTCTTCTTGATGAGGTGGATCATATCTAGCATACTTAGAAAGATTTCATTTGCTCTTTCTAAGCTTCAAATGTTTTCATTTGTAAAATGAATTAACAAAAGTCCATCTCATTGTTAACGAGGATTAAAGAAGGAAATGTGTAATGCTTAGCAGTAACTGGCATTTAACTGGTACCTTCCTTCCCCCTTTCTGAAAACTTTCTAGACATGAACAGGCTGGGATAACATAATGACACTTCACACACAGGTGCATTTTCTCTTTCCCTCACTCATACACATACATTTTAGTTAATTTCTTCTAACACTTGAGCAGGGGTATTATTTTAACTAACTTGGGAGCTTCTGGGTGCCACAAATTGTTCTAAGCATTTTCGTGTCCTTTGCAGTGTCCAGCATTGCCTTGTACATAATAGACACTTTGCAGATACTCAGCAAATATTGGTAAATTGAAACCATTCCATCTTGGAAGTACAGTTTCCACCATTTATTCTCTTTTTGATCTTGGGCTACCTACAAAATCTCTCCATGCTTAAATTTCTTATCAGTAAAATGGGGATAGCCCTATGTAGTTTTGAGAATTGTTGTAATTATTGAATGAGACAATTATTTAAAGTACATAGCACAATGCCTGGCACAAAGTAGGCACTCAGTAAGTGGAGCTATTTTTTTTTTCAATTGGTGGCACATATTCCTTTTTGCCACAGAGTACAGCTGTTTAAATGTCCTTTATCCTTTCTCTGGCTTAAGTTTCTAATTCATATAAACATCTGTTGAAAGAATGACCAATGAATTCTTTAATTATGTGGGCTTACTTTAGCCTTTATTGAAGAATAATTTCTCCAAACTTCTAATCACTTCTATTGCTATAAATTCTCTTAATGTTAACTGAGATAAAATCAGGAAGAATAAACATCATCCATCTTTGAATAATTTCTAATGAACGACTTAGAATTCAACCAGCTAGCCTGGGCCACAGCCTTGAAGCTAACCTCTCTACTTTTAGTTTTGTTTAGAAACTACATTTTGAGGAATTCTTGGTTCTTGAATCTTGAATTTAATCTTAAATCTTTAAGTTAGATTTAACTTATTACTTGGTAAACAAATAAATGCTAGGACTGTATATGATTATGAAGTCCCTGAATAGGCTAAACCAAGTGTCTCACAAGTGAGCAGTATTAGTTTCGTTTCTCAGGGTTTCAGAAATGCCATGATCCCAACAATATCACTTAAAGTACTATTATTTATAGATAATTGTAAAAATACATATATAGAAACTTATATGCAAAGATAGGTAAACTACCAAGGTAGAATTTGGAAGATAAAAATTAGGAAAAGAGATACTATAATAAATATTTTAAGTTAGATTATTTAAGATAAGGTGCTATAGCTATGGTGTTCAGATTAACTTTATAATAGTTCCACCTTCACTTAATGTTGTATAAAAATAATTCAGTTTTAATTTTTGATTTAATAATTTTTTTAGTTGAATCAGGTTTTTAGGACACTAAAGTAAATGGTAAAGAAGGTGGTCTAGAAAAGTGTCTAAGACATTATAAAGTGAAAACAGTAAGTAGTAGAACAATGTAACATGATCACGTGTCTAAAGACATATATGCAAATGAACAGATGCAACTAATAGCCCCCATATACTACATGCTCACTATGTGGCAGACACTGTTCTAAATGCTATGCATATATTAACTCATTTATTTCTCAAAACAGCCTATAAATGAGATGCTATCATTACCCCTACTTTATAGACAAGGATAATGAGACCCAGAGAAGTTAAGTAACATTCCCAAGATTACATAGCTACTGAGTGGCACAGTAGAAATTTGAATCTTGGCAATTTGGCTCTGGACCTGGTTTCCTTAACTACTAGGCTTCCTGCACCTGCTGTCACTAGGCAATTCTTAAGCGTTATTGCATCTTTTTTTTTTTTAATTCTTGGAATATGATCATTTATTGGCATCTGAGAAGCGCATTCTTCCTGCTGAAATTTGCGTGTCTGCCTCCTCTCTTAGCCTAGTGAGGAGTAATCTGTGTTATGGTTAAATTTCTCTACTCGCTTATGAGTTACTCTCACAGAAGCAAATGCGCTGAAAATGTGTGTTTCTGAAGCCAACACTGCTGCCTTGTCATTTTTTATATCTCGGCGCTCACTGGTGGCATATGCTTTTTCTTAGTTTTTACATTAACATGACCGTGCATTTTCAGTGTTAAATTTAAGTCTGCAAAGACTTAGGCCAAAATTCTTTAAATGTTTGCCTGCCCCCACCACCCTGGAAAACAGGGACAAGGGTGAGAGTTTAGTTATTGAAATTTTGGGGGAATCTAAAACTGTTTTCTTCCTTTCTTGTGATCAGCAGTATGCATCATTTGATGAAATCCATCCTTAAAGAGAATCTAGAAGACCATCCAGAGGTCTGACTTTTCAGAGGTGCCCAAATTCGTCTGAATTAATTTCTTAATTTAAATCTCTATAGGTTTCATTAGTATTATATTTCCTCAAATATCCCCATTTAAAAGCCTTCCCTATCCAGTTGAATATATTGTCTTTCAAGTAAAGATTTAAAGTACTATTATTTATAATTTTAAAAATATATATTGAAACTTTTATGCATGATAGGAAAATCACTAAGAAGATAAAAATTAGGAAAAGAGATTGTATAATAAATATTTTAAGCTAGATTATTTAAGATAAGGTGCTATAGCTATGGTATTCAGATCAACTTTATAATAGTTCCACCTTTACTAGTTCAATAGTTCCCCCGAGAATGTCCCTCAAGTTTTAATGTTTATTTTCTTAAATTCTTTTTTTTTTTTTTGGAGACAGAGTTTCACTCTTTTTGCCCAGGCTGGGGTGCAATGGCACAATCTCAGCTCACTGCAACCTCTGCCTCCCAGGTTCAAGCAATTCTCCTGCCTCAGCCTCCCGAGTAGCTGGGATTACAGGCATGCTCCACCATGCCTGGCTAATTTTTTGTTTGTTTGTTTTTTTGAGACAGTCTCACTCTGTCACCCAGGCTGGAGTGCAGTGGCACGATCTTGGCTCATTGCATGCAACCTCTGCCTGCTGCATTCAAGCGAGTCTCCTGCCTCAGCCTCCCGAGTAGCTGGGATTATAGGCATGCTCAACCATGCCCGGCTAATTTTTGTATTTTTAGTAGAGATGGGGTTTCACCATGTTGGTCAGGCTGGTCTCGAACTCCTGACTTCGTGATCTGCCCGTCTCAGCCTCCCAAAGTGCTGGGATTATAGGCATGAGCCACTGTGCCCAGCCTAATTTTATGTATTTTTTTAGTAGAGACAGGGTTTCTCCATGTTGGTCAGGCTGGTCTCGAACTCCTGACCTCAGGTGATCTGCCCACCTGCCTTGGCCTCCCAAAGTGCTGGGATTACAGGTGTGAGCCCCTGCACCTGGCCTAATGTTTATTTTCAAAATTACATTCATGGAACTAAATAACCCTTGATACTAAGCTATATTACTATGATATAACATGGCATTATCTTAAAAAACCATCATTTAACTAATATGACTATAATTTTTGTCTTTCATGATTTGAAAAGAAAGTGGTTGACTATTTCTTAAAATTATTTTATAGTGCTTAAAAAGTAACCTTGTTTTCTTTAGAGAATAAAGAGAAAACATGTTTGAATCTCTTCTGTGAATATATGGAAAACTAATCACCTTCCCTTTCTAATCTGAAACCCTTAGAGCCTCATTCATTCAGATATAAGAACAGGAGGAAAGAGTCCATTGATGTGAAATCGATATCATCTCGAGGCAGTGATGGTAAGACGTTTTTCAGATTCCTCTGACCTTTTTAAAATGTAGAAAATGATGGAAGAATATGTTAAAAAATTCATCAGCGTATAAACTCCAAAGAGTAAGAGTTCAACAACACCGACTTCTTTTTCAATAAGCTCAAAGGTTTTAGGGTTTTTAATTATTTTAAAAAACCTTATGCTGTAGTCTTTGTCCTCTCTTTGGAGGGACTCCATGCTTGTTCCTTGATGGCTTGAAGCATGTTGAGCCATAACCACCCAAGCAACTCAGAGTATTAGTAGCTGAACAAGGTCACCCTTGGGTGCTAGAGGCAGAGAGGCAGCCAGTCCTGGCTTCCCAACTCCCAACACAAACCTAGTTTTCCGTGTACCAGCTATATGCACTCACTTCTTAATAAAATGTCACAGAGAAATCGTGAGGCAGAATTTAGCAAAATGTTTCTGCCCTGCAAAGCAGGATTTAGCAAAACATTTTTTGAGTTCCATCAGCCAGGCCTAAGTAAACAACTGGATTGGCAGGGAGATGGAAAACTCAAAGACGATTCTGACATTTCATTCCTTGGTGTCTGGGAAATTTTAAGTCATATATACAGAAATGGAAACGTCTCCAGGTTTTGCTAGGTTGGGGGTTAAGGGAGAAGATAATGAATCTGATTTTAATGGAGATGGCTAGGAAGCTAACCTGCAACCCTGGTACTTGGGGCTATAGATGTGGACTTGGCAGTCCTAGAGGTGACAGGTGAAGCCAGGGGCAGAAGAACATCTCTAAGGGGTGTGTGTTGATGTGCATGTAGTGAAAGGACAGAGGGTCTAAGCCTGAGCCTGAAGGCACAGTCTCAGCCAGGGGGTGGGCAGTGGAAATAGGGCCAGTGAAGAGGACAGAAGAGCTGGGGGTGACCATGAGAGTGCAGTGTCACATGAACCAAGAACAAGAGGGGATTGAGAAAGGAAGCGGCCAGAGCAGTGTTAGATGCTGTGGATATCAGAGCTCAAGAGCGGACAACAGACTAGTAGATTTCACTCACTCATTTGGTTTTTATTTGGCAAATAGGAGGACAGGTTCTGGGGTGTGAGGAGGGGATGGCTAGTGCCTGTGATAGAAAAGAGAGACGAGGCTGGTAACTTAAGCAAGTCAACAGAAAGGACAAGGGAGGGAACTTCCAGTCCTTCTGTACACAGTGGGAAGACTGAGTATGAAAGTGGCTGACATAGGCCAAGTGCGGTGGCTCATGCCTATAATCCCAGCACTTTGGGAGGCTGAGGCAGGCGGATCACCTGAGGTCAGGAGTTTGAGGCCAGCCTGATCAACATGGTGAAACCTCCTCTCTACTAAAAATACAAAATTAGCTGGGCATGGTGACGCATGCCTGTAATCCCAGCTATTCAGGAGGCTGAGGCACAGGATTCGCTTGAATCCGGGAGGCAGAGGTTGTGGTGAGCTAGATCATGCCTCCAGCCTGGGCAACAACAGTGAAACTCCATCTCAAAAAACAAAAACAAAACAAAAAAAAACAGTGGTTGACATAGCAAGGACCAAAGATGGTAGAGACAAGATGTTAATTCACAGGGCATGTGAGGGACAGAAACCAATAATATAAAGAGAATATGAATCCAGAGATTTTTGAGATGGATTGAGTGGACAGATAGAATATTTTAGTCTGAGAGGATAAGGGATGAGGGAATTTGAACTGGATTCACTGTTTTTGGAGCAGAACTTGAAGGGGACTGTCTTCTTTGCAGTATGGGCACAGTGGAGGCTGAAGAGTATGCAGGTCTGCAATGGCTGCTGCACTAGCAGCAGGGGGGACCCCAGAGGTGGCTGAGCAGGAGGCAGGCTCTGATGTGGGGTGGGTTCAGTGATCCCATCCATGAAATGGGACTCCCCCTCCTGCCTGCCTCAGAGGGGGTGGTAGGAAGATCTGATGAGAACAGTGCTTTTCAAGTCAAGCTTCTACCCTTGGCATCTTAAACCAAGTATAAACATTAACTATTCAGAAAAATAAAAGATCTTCTAAAAAATGAAAGCTTCTGTAGATTTGAACTAGAACTTCCATGGGTTTCTGGGAGTTAAGAGCCTAAAGGCATGGGCAGGCGGAGTGACTGGCCCTAATTCGGACTGAGAATGGGCTCAATCCTCCGCCCTGACCCTAACCATGAACTGCCTCCCCTCTCAAGCTGGCTGCACAGTCATCTGGTTACATGGCCAGCAGCTTAGGACTGAAAGTCATGGAACTGCAAAAGTTGGGTTTGGGTGACTTGGGGGAAAGTGAGCCCTGTGGGGGTCATTAAGCTGTTGGAATGAAGCCTTTTTGGGACCTCGTCAACCTTCTCTGAAATTCCCCTTGTGGACATGGGGCTCGCCAAGCCCTCCTGCCTCCAAAGTTCCAGGCCAGATCGCCTTTCCAGACTCAGGCAAGTAGCGGTTGGGCTATCAGCCTTGGCAGAAGAGATGGGTGAATTCATGGCTTTTTAGGTGGGAGGGTGGTCCTGTGAGAAGTGGGCCCTGGTCCATGAAGGGACTCCTTTGCTGCACTTAGCCACACTGAGCCACCGGAATTGGACACAGCTTTCTTGCCTTCTCTCCAGCACCAAGCCTGCAGAATCGTCGCTATCCGTCCATGGCGAGGATCCACTCCATGACCATCGAGGCTCCCATCACAAAGGTGAGTGGTGGCTGCTGCCTGCACTCTGCAGTCAGGGGCCCTCACACAGGGCTGTGCTCTGAAAATACATCGCACTGACATCATGGAGCTCAGTCTAGTGGAAGAAGCAAATAACAGGCAAATAAACACATAACAAATAAACACCTCGTCCCAAGTCACAATCAGGGCAGTGAAGGAAAACAACCGGGTTCTGTGAGAGAAAATTAGAGTAGGGCCCTTAAGTAGGTTGGAGGAGAAGGGGTGGTCAGGGAAACTCTCAGTCATGTTTGAGGCAAGTCTTGAAGCATAAGATGTTACTCAGGAGAAGAAGGAAGAGAAGACTCCAGGTAGCAGGAACAGCAAGGGAAAAAGCACTGTGATGGGCAAAGAGGGACTGGAACATTTAAGGAGCTGAAAGAAAGTTGGAGTGGCCGGAGCTTGGTAAGCAGGTGAGAGAGGAGGAGGATGTAGGTTGTACAGGGCTCAGCTCATTCTGGACAGCAGGGACATAGTTAGGAGTTTATATCTTAGTTTATGTGCACTGGAAACCATGGAAGAGTTTCAGGTGTGGGGTGGGTAATGTGACCAGATATGTTTGTTGAAAAGAACACCTAGCTTCTGTGCAGAGAATGGATTGGAGGTGGCAAGAGAACAGGTCAGTTAGGGGGCTATTCTAGAAGTAGCTGAGCTAGAATTATAGCTGTGGAGGTGGAGAGAAATGAATAGATCAAGAAATATTTTGAGGCAGGCCAATAGGACTTGGCGATGAATTATATTGCCAGGGTAGGGAGAGGAATGAGGAAAAGTATTATGTCAGGCATGGCCCTCCCAGGTTTTTGGTGTGAGCATGAGGTGCTTTCTTGATAGAAAGCGACATGAGGTAGAAGTGCTTTCTTTTGCAGTGTAGAAACCACAGAAGGTGAACAGCTTCTGTCTTCGATTTTTTTGTTGTGTGTGTTTCTGTGCTTTCTGTGGGGAGAGGGGAACAAGACCATAGTTTAGTGTTAGACCTGTGAGATATTCCAGTAGGTATGTCAGGTAGGGAATTGAATGTACAAGCCTGGAGGTCAAAGGAAGTTGAGGGCTGGGAGGTATATCGAAAGTCCCTAGCTATAGGTGTCCAAAGTCGTGGAGACAAAATATCATTTCTGGAAGCGAGAGAGTGAGAGAGGGGCCCAGAACAGATCTCTGAGCAACTCCAATCTGTAGAGGAGGACCAGGGGAGGTGAATCCGCAAGGGAGCCTGGGGAAGCCTACTCACTGAGGTAGGAGAACATTCACCAGGAGCCGGCAGGGAGAAAAGCATGCTTCGGGAAGAAGGGCGGTGCCGTGAAAGCACTGGTCATTTTGAATAAGAGATGGTTACCCACTGATTTCTTTTGGATTCTGGGCATATATATGACTTTTGGGAAGTAGAACCCTATTATCCTCAGATGTATTCTTTCTTCACTCCCTTAGGTTATAAATATAATCAATGCAGCTCAAGAAAACAGCCCAGTCACAGTAGCGGAAGCCTTGGACAGAGTTCTAGAGATTTTACGGACCACAGAACTGTACTCCCCTCAGCTGGGTACCAAAGATGAAGATCCCCACACCAGTGATCTTGTTGGAGGCCTGATGACTGTGAGTGATGAGGCAAAACCTGAAAAGCAAGAGAGGTGTCCGGGGCCTCTAGAGTGCAGCTGATGTGGAAACTGTTACCTGTGGTTGCAGAAGTACCTGTTATATAGACTAACGTTAGCATAACCAGAAGCAACTGCATCGGAATTTATGTATAACATGTGCAGTGGTATTTGAGTGACTCTTGCATTTGTCTTTCCACGAGGCTGGCCTACCATAGCCATGGGGACAGTGTTTCAGAATTCCTATGACTGCAGGGAGTCATTGGGCAACTGATGGAGGGCTCAATGTGCAAGATGGGGCTTTGCAGGCTCTTGATTATTCCTGCTTTCCCTTGATCTGGTATAGTATTGGATTTCATTTCCATGGACCTCAGACTCCTCATGTAATGAAAGGGTTTATTGTTAGACTATAGCATTTAATCTTAACTATAGAATCCTTTATTTAAAGTTTGTATAGAAGTTCCATTTATAAGGTAAAAGCAGACTGGGGCTGTTCTGGCTCAGGGAGGGGAAGGGGAGAAGGAACCTCTCACTGCCACATTCCAAAAAGAACCATTTACACCACCAAGAGTAGCTGGTTTCTAGAGACTCATCCTGTTCTAGTGTTTTGCTGTGATCTATTTGTCTTTCATAATTATCTATCAGCAAGTAAAGAAAAGGAAAAAAATTCAAATTATTTATTTGAGTTCCCCATCAGAGTCTGAAGCTAGAATTCTTTAGAAAAAAAGTCCAGAAGTCATGTATGAGTTTTACTTTGAAGGTTTCTGTCCAGCCCTGCCATCAAATGCTGAATGTTGACTGGCTTTCCCCTCCATTCTCCACCTGGAACTTGAGGGCCTTCTTGTTTCTTTCTTGCCCCTGGGCTGGCCTGTTAACTCCATCTAATGCAGTGCAGACCTCAGCTTCTAGGCAGCACTGCCAAGGGCTCTGCAAGAAGGTGGCCACCGCAGAGCTGCAGTGGGAGGGGTCTGGTTCTGGGAGCAAGCCATGTTCCCTCCCTCCCCTGCTGCTGATGCAGGACAGGCAAGTCCCCAAACTGGGGCTCAGCCCGGGAGGGTTCTTGGCTTCGCCCAGGAAAGAATTCAAGGGCAAGCTGGTGGTGTTAAACAGCAACTTCTATCGAAGCAGCAGTTGTACTGCAGCGGCAGAGGGACTGCTGCTTGCAGAGCGGGGCTACCCCATGGGCAGTGTGCCCCTGGTAGCAGCTCAGAGGCAGTGCTGCACTCATCTTTGTATCCACTTTTCATTACATGCAAATGAAGGGGCAGTTTTTGCAGATATTTCTAGAATGAGGGTGGTAACTTCTGGGTTGTTGCCATGGAAAGGGTGGAAATGTCTGGGTGTTGCCATGGCAACGGTAAACTGGCATGCTGGTGGGCATAGCTTCTGGGGAGGTGCTTCTGCCCTGTTCTACCTAGTCCTCAATTTGGCCCCATGTCCGAGTCCCTCCTCCTACCTCGCTGCCATACCATCGTGGGTTTCCTCTCCAGAGGATGCTGTGAGGAACCAGTGAGTGATTCCACCTCAATTTTACGTGGTTTTGGGGAAGCGGAGCGAGAGAAGAGCAAGGAAAACCAAGAATCTCTTGCCATACACACCTTAGAGGCAGGACAATTGTGGCTGTTGTTACTTCTGTATTTACTCAATTTTTAAAATTAAGCTTTTGGCCTAAAGATCCAACATGTAACTTCAGGGGAGTCCTTCGTTAATTAATACTACTTTAAACCTTAGCACACATCGTCTGGGAATGACAAGCATTTATTTTATTTTATTTTGTTATTATACTTTAAGTTTTAGGGTACATGTGCACAACGTGCAGGTTTGTTACATGTATACATGTGCCATGTTGGTGTGCATTTCTAAATGACTTTTAAGCAAAGATCTAGATAATTTAGGTACTCAGAGATCGAAGGTGGAGGGAAGGAAAGTGAGATTCAGGAACACTTGGGGACTAGTTCAAGAGCCAGGACATGGCCAAGCATTGGAATTTCGTCCACTCTCTTAACACTGCATCTCCGAGGACCTCAAGCCCAGAAACTCTTCTTTAAAAGGCAAGCAGCAATGCTCATGTTTCAAAACATAAAATACAGCTGGGGAAAAATTAGTTGGGATATTAGTCAAAAAATAGCTCAATCTTTTTAAAACTTTATATTAGAAGGTAATCCCCTAAATATGGCTGATGGCTTCAACTCCTCAAAATGTAAGTCTAAAAACACAATTAACACAGTCCCTCTGAGGGTGAGGGGGATCCCATCAAGATCTGAAGCAAGGTCACTCCTGTGATTTCGCCTGTGTAGCTTGAAAATGCCAGGAGAAGAAGATGGCCTCATAACAGAGTCAACCCACAGCTCACTGTGAGTCCTGACACAGTCATATCCACTCTATCCCAGTTCTCCACTTTCTGGGGCTAATAGTTACAGAAGGGAGAGTATCATCTGTCTTATAACTGTTCTGATTTAATTTTGAGCTTTGCTTCAACTTAGACTTCCAGATTGGTTGGGTTATTCAGGATTCAAATCTCTTTCACTAATAAAAAAAAAAAAGAGAATGATAATGGATATAAAGCATGCTTCTAACAGGCTCTTCCTTTATTCCAGGATGGCTTAAGAAGGCTGTCAGGAAACGAGTATGTGTTTACTAAGAGTAAGTTTTCATCTATCTACTTGTTACTGTAACCTGCCTCCAGCCTGTGCTGTCCCCACTGTTGTGATTATTGTTCTGGGAGCTGTTACTTCCAGCTCGTCCCATTTGAGTTTAAGCATCAATATGGTCTACATTTAAAATTTGTCTCCTAGTTAAAATTACTTCTCTGAGCACAGTTAGAGTAAGAATTGCAAATCTCTATACATTTAAACAGAGTTAAAGTGAATTATTTTTCTATTTGAGGGTCTTGAAGTTCAATAACAGAAAAATCAGGTACAAGACTTTTTTTCTAGTAGTAACCATGAAGATGATGACAGACACCTGGACACTCAAGATTCCACAATTAACCAGCCTCCCCCATCCCATCTGTTTGCTCAGATGTGCACCAGAGTCACAGTCACCTTGCAATGCCAATAACCATCAATGATGTTCCCCCTTGTATCTCTCAATTACTTGATAATGAGGAGAGCTGGGACTTCAACATCTTTGAATTGGAAGCCATTACGCATAAAAGGTATGTGACTTCTCTGGCTGAAGGCAGAGCAGGATTGATGGCTATGCTCAAACTCACATTTGGAAACTTTGAGGGAGACGTGTTTTTGCTGTGAGAGACCTCACGGGTTCTGGCTCTCATGCCATGTTAGAGTAGTGTTGAATGAGCAGAGAGGCTGTGGCCCCTGAGTGAGATCCTTTGTGGAGAGTATTAGTAAGATGTGGGATCTGCCTGAGTATCCACAGCTCCCTCCTTTGTGCTAGTGAGCCAAGAGTTCTAAGAATCCTCAAACTTGTCGAAGCTCTACCCTACAGAATGGAATTGAGAGCACTATAGGTTGTTTTTTTTCCTGATCCATCCTGTAGACAGAGGAAAGATTAGATAACTAAAAGGTCTTTTTCTATACTAGGAGAAGGCTGTTTCTTCCCAGGGGTGGATATCAATGATTCTCACGTGTAACGTAAGTAAGTAACAGGACTCTAAATGATAGGACTTTGGGACCATCCAAGCTGTTTCTTTAGGCTTAGTCACTTCCTTAGGGAGCATAAATAAAGTGCAAGGTTAATGTGGAAGTGGGGATGGAGAGGGACTTCCAGGCTCATTTCTAGGTTGTCAGAGCCACTGAGGGGCCTATGATTTAGAGACCATCTAGAAATAATTTGGATGTACTACCATGAAGCATCTAGTTCCAAAGAGGTGGATGGTGAGAAGGAGAGATCCTACCTCCTAATTTTTAGAGGAGATGCTTTTAAACCCCTGTGTGTGTGAAGCTATCATCAGAAGAAAAATGTTTCCATGCCCCACTATCATCAAAGAAAACAGTTTCTGGGCCAGTGAATACAATGAGCCAGGGTGGGTTTTCCTATTTTTCAGGCCATTGGTTTACCTGGGCCTAAAGGTCTTCTCTCGGTTTGGAGTATGTGAATTTTTAAACTGTTCTGAAACCACTCTTCGGGCCTGGTTCCAAGTGATCGAAGCCAACTACCACTCTTCCAATGCCTACCACAACTCCACCCATGCTGCCGACGTCCTGCACGCCACTGCTTTCTTCCTTGGAAAGGAAAGAGTAAAGGTAGGATTTTGATATCATGACCTAGTTTCCTGCCTGGATTGGAGATCCAAGAACTTAATCTTAGTAAATACATTAGGCAAACAGCTGTTCTGCAACCAAGTTGACAGCTTTTTAAAAAAAAAATTTTTGTTGCCGAATCGACTAGTCACTTTGGTGTTGTAAAGACATGGACTTTCTGCTAGCCCTCCCCTCCTCCAAATACTTAAAATAATAATTCTATCACCACAGAGACTCCTTTGTATGTATGGCAGATCATGAACCCATTTGCCAAATGTTAGCTAGGAGCTGTGTTACTGGGTTGCAGGACAGAACTTAATTATTACAGCAAATGGTTACTAGATCTATAGGTTAAATTTTAGTATCAGGATTTGGCCACTGGTAGATTACAATCCAGATATTAATAATAGCCATTCCGCATTCTACACTGATTCACATACATTTATGTTTGTGTTTTGTGTAGGTGTGAATGTGCCTATCTGTATATTAATGACTTTTGCATAATTCTGAAAGAGTTCCATATCCCTTAGTCTTACAGTTCAATACTGTCATGTACCACTGCTGATTTGTAGGGCAGCCCTAGGAACCCCTTGCCCTTTACATAGGGGCAGCCCTATTTAAAGCTGGCAAGAGATCCCCATCTCTCATCCTCCCCAGCTACCATCACTTGCACACCAAAGCTTATACATTCTTTTGCTACAACTAGAACTAAAACTTAAATTTTAAATACCCCTGGGAGAAGTGCCATATGGGGATTGAAATTCACATCAATCTGTAAATGGCTGATATTAGATCATTTTCTTAGAACAGGTGTTGATGAGGGATTAAGATCCTAGGTACTTAAGAGCTATAGTGAGACAGGTAGAAGCAGAAATGGCATGAAAACAGGAAGGGGGATGTGGGTAAGGTTTTCTTTTCAGTTTTGCCAACAGCATCCTGACATTTATTCACTTTCATCAGCAAGGAAACAATGTAGCCCAAGAATGATGCTTTTGAATAATTTTGTCTTCTACTTTTAGAAAACTAATAGTGATATCAACCTATGTTTCTATAACACCTTTCTTTGAGGAGCGAAAACACCCTGGATTCCTACCACAGGTTCATGCTCCTCTTTTAAAAATTTTTTTATTTTTTTGAGATGGAGTCTTATACTGTTGCCCAGGCTGGAGTGCAGTGGCACGATCTCAGCTCACTGCAAACTCCACCTCCCAGGTTCCAACAGTTCTTCTGCCTCAGCCTCCTGAGTAGCTGGGACTACAGGCGTGGGCCGCCACGCCCAGCTAATTTTTTTTTTTTTTTTTTTGGTATTTTTAGTAGAGACAGGGTTTCACCATGTTGGCCAGGATGGTCTCAATCTCCTGACCTCGTGATCCACCCGCTTCAGCCTCCCAAAGTGCTGAGATTACAGGTGTGAGCTGTGCCTGGCCCATGCTCCTCTCTTTTTTACCACATGATATTTCACAGCTGAAGCCACATGTTACCAGTTGAGAACAGCACACAACTCATTAATGCCAAGACCAAGGTGATCAATAGCCTCTGCAGTCTTGAGTTAGAGGTGAACCTCACTCAAGCGGAACCACTCTAGGAAAACATTGATTAAATCTTTGGTAAATTAGGGAATGCTTAGTAACTTGATCATATCTTACTATCCTCCTCCAAAATATGTTTCTTTAAATTGTGAGTTCTGCTAGTGTATTTGGAGTCTGATTAGATTTCTCAAATGACAGCAATAGAAACAAATTTAAGATTGGACAGAATATGTTTACAATTCAAAAAACATTTTCTCGGCCGGGCGCGGTGGCTCACGCTTGTAATCCCAGCACTTTGGGAGGCCGAGGCGGGCGAATCACGAGGTCAGGAGATCGAGACCACGGTGAAACCCTGTCTCTACTAAAAATACAAAAAATTAGCCGGGCGTGGTGGCGGGCGCCTGTAGTCCCAGCTACTCGGAGAGGCTGAGGCAGGAGAATGGCGTGAACCCGGGAGGCGGAGCTTGCAGTGAGCCGAGATTGCGCCACTGCACTCCAGCCTGGGCGACAGAGCGAGACTCCGTCTCAAAAAAAATAAAATATTAAAAAAAAAATTAAAAAAATGTTTTCTCATGCTGGCAGCCCCTGCCAGAGAATCAGAAAACTTAGAGCTGCGAGGAAGCTTGGAGAACTGAGCTGGAAGGGGTTTCTGTGCTCAGAGGTTTGGTTACCTGCCTGTGATCACTGGTGGGTCCATCATGAGGTGCTTCCAGAAAGATTTCCTCCTGAGGCCTCTTCTACCAGGTCTGCTGGCACTGACAAAGAGGGTCAGGAAGTATTTTCTTACCTCTCTTGTGTCATCTGTCACCCCTAATTTCTTTGTGATAAACTTTTTTTTTTTTTTTTTTGAGATGAAGTCTCACTCTGTCACCCAGGTTGGAGAGCAATGGCGCGATCTTGGTTCACTGCAACCTCTGCCTCCCAGGTTCAAGCGATTCTCCTGCCTCAGCCTCCCGAGTAGCTGGGATTACAGGCACATGCCAAGCCCAGGCTAATTTTTGTATGTTTAGCAGAGATGGGGTTTCGCCACGTTGGTCAGGCTCATCTCGAACTCCTGACCTCAGATAATCCACCTGCCTCAGCCTCCCAAGCTGCTGGGATTACAGGTGTGAGCCACTGCTTCCAGCCAGGCTAAAATTCTTAATGTCACTATGACAAAGCATGCCTAACCCAGCTGTAGAGCTAGCATGCCCAGGGCTAACAGCCCCTTCAGTTGGTGACAGACCCCATCCTCTCCCCGTGTTACCCAATTCCAGGGAACTATTCCAAGTGGAGAAGCCAGGATAACAAGCATTCCTTTATTAGTATCTGGGCATACATGAATATTTATCCTGAATAAGAAACTATTTGAAAGGCAGATCTAGAATGAAACCCTTCTGGCCAACTTTCCTCAGTGTGATCCAGATCTACTCCTACTGGTTAAAGAGGGAAAAAACTATGCAGAGGTAACTGCGCCTCCACGGGACTAGAATTTCGCCAGTTGTGGGTTTGGTGGGGTTTTCTTCCATGGACACTTCCTCCTCGACATAGGGCCTTGCTACTCTCCTCTGCTAGTGAGCTAGCCTGTCTTCCTTCCCTACCTCCCAGCCATTTCTGGTCTGACAAGACCTTGTTGGTGCCCACCTAAACTGCAGGACCCATTATTGGCATCTTTGTAAAAGTCCCTGAGGGCATGGTTTAAATCAGTGTTAGCCGGAAGGAAAGGCATGTTTCTTCTAGTGCTATTTATGTTTTCTACCCCAGTTAATTGAATCTATTTCATTGAAGAATTAAAAAATAAACAGGCCTGAGACTCCAAGCAGGATTGAACATACCACAGGGGCACTAGCTGGAGGCCCAGAGATTGGGCTCTGTGGGTTCTCACTGCTCAGGTACAGTCAGTGAAGGTGGAGCCCAGGTTGGGGCTGTCCTGGGTCCTGAGCCTGGAGATCGCTGAACGTACCTGCAGGTGACCGTGGCCTCTCCTGAACAGCAGTGAAATGGGCCAAATAGTGCTTGCTTGCCCTGGGCACTGCAGAATCAATCTCTGAGAACAGCTAAGAAGAGTAACTTCTGCTGTCCCTATTCAGGAAGGCTAGTTGTGTTGATTGGAGTCACCCCAGGGTTGCTCACCTGCTCCATGGGGTCAGCGTTGGGAATGGAAATGACTCCCTTCTGGTGGAGACAGAGCTTTCGGGGAAGCCTGCTAAACCAACACAAGCATGTGCAGCCCCTTGGCCATCAGGGTGCCGTTGCAGGACAGGGCTGAGCTACAGGTTCCTCTTCTTCACCTGAGCAGCAGCTCTTCCTCCTGTAGGCCTAGGAGAGCAAATTTTGGGAATACCAAAAATGATGACCTCCCCACCCCCCACATCCTGGGGACCACTTTCCCTCTCACTCACTATCCCTTCAGCCACAATGATGTTGCTTACGTTTCCTGAACAGACCTTTTTTGTTTGACTTCAGGAACGTCATGCAGGCTTTTCTTTCTGCCTGGAATTGCCCTCTTGCTGCTTGTTGCCTGGACAATTCCTGCTTCTCCTTCAGTCTCAGCAGAAAAATCACTTCCTTGGAAGTGACCACCCTCGAGATTTATGTTATCCAATATGGTAGCCATCAGCCTCTCATGGCTGCTAAATAGAATTTAAAATGCAGTTCGTCAGTTGTACTGGCTACCTTTCAAGTGTCCAGTAGCTGCATGCGACTAGGAGTTACTTCATCAGATAGCACAAATAGAACACATTCCTGTCATGGCAAAAAATACATTGGACAGTGCTGCCCTAAACTAGACCAGGCCTCATGGTTATACTCCCAAAGCATCTGTACTTTCCTTCTTAGCACGCCTCACAGCAAGTTACTTCTGTTTGTGTTTTTAAATGTATTTCTCTCTCTCCCTCTACATTACAAACTCCATTGTGCAGACTGTGCCAGTGTTAACCATCATTGCAGCTCTGGCACTATGCAGTGATAACTGGTACCTGGTAGGCACTCAATGAATAATAAATTCCTAGTACAACATCTCTTACATAACAGTAGCCCATCTGATAACTCCCTCCTAAAGCTGCAGGCTCAAAAACACTTGTATCCCCGGATGCTCTGGTTTGTTTCTTTAATTACATAATGAGAGCTTTCGAATTAGGGTTTCCCTTTTTGCCTTTGCTGCCTGCTAGCCCAAAGCTGCATTTTGTTCTTGTTTGCAAGAACCCCCTTAGCCTTAATTTTCCTGGCAAAGTTATTCTTCTTCCCCTTGGTCGTCTTTTACTGCTTGGTCCTCTTTTTCTTGGTACTCTTTTACAGCGCTAGTCATTTCACCATTGTATGAATAATTTTGTTGTATCTGAGCCATTTGCTACCAGCACACTCAAAATCTTTTCAGAACCAGGCAAATTGGTAATAGTTGTGATCACAGGCCACTTTCTGCTGTGGCAGAAATACCATACAGTGGGCAATTCAAACGGCTTGTTTGGCCTCTTCCTGCAGAAGCAGCTGATGGCCCCTGGAGAAAGAATTAAGCATAGGTTGTAACTGTGGCTCAGGTTTCCCTCCAGATAACAGACAGCACGGTAAAGCGATGCTGCATGTCAGAGGCCGCCTCTCCACATCTAGGTCAGAAGGCTCAGCTGGCTAAAAACGTTCTGAAAATCTCAAATCCCCTGACCCAACCCTCCACACAGACAAGGATGGATGTGGGTCTCCAGGATCCAGTGGGTAATGCTCAACCTTGCCTCCCCGTATCCCAGGGAAGCCTCGATCAGCTGGATGAGGTGGCAGCCCTCATTGCTGCCACGGTCCATGACGTGGATCACCCGGGAAGGACCAACTCTTTCCTCTGCAATGCAGGCAGCGAGCTTGCTGTGCTCTACAATGACACTGCTGTTCTGGAGAGTCACCACACCGCCCTGGCCTTCCAGCTCACAGTCAAGGACACCAAATGCAACATTTTCAAGAATATTGACAGGTTTGTTGTGCTTGGGCTCCTGGGCTCAGGTTTGTGAAGTTTAAGTGGGAAACTCAGTTTTCCCAAATACTTAGTTTCCTCTTAGGGGAAAGGGAAAATAATAGCTGTCCCGCTGTATCAGATGATAAAATAACCTTGCCCTTCACTTAATTTGACTTTTCAGACTGCCTTTATGTTTTGAAATCTCATTTGGTCTTCAGTGAGTTCATAAAAATGTTTTATACACTGCAGAACACTACATAAATATTGATTGTATTATTACTAAGTACACCAGATATTTTTACCCTCCTACGAGGACATCCTGTCTTTTGTGTAACTCGAGGAGAATGTATCCACCCCCATCTTTCCCTAGCTCAATTTCTGGCCGCTTAAAATACTCCCTCATGAGTAGGTCCCACAGAGCGGGAGCACGAAGGGTTGGGCAGGTTCCCCCAGCCCCGCATTCTCCTCTGATGAGAGTGGGTTATACGTGAGCAGGTCCTCTTGCCTGCCAGCACCTTGCAGTCAGGCTGTGGGTATTTCCCACACAGCACCAGCCAGGCTGGTGCACAGATGCCTGGGAAGGGGGCAGTGTACAGAGAGCATGGAGCTCACTCGGGTCTCAGGAATGCTGGTCTATGTGAACCTATTGGTTTGGTCTCCAGAAAACTGGGAAGACATGGAGATGAGTTATTCCAGCTTTGGCTTCAGTTTCATCAGTATCGAGGATGAGTTTTTAAACTTTTGCAGAAAAAATTCTTTCCAGTAGCCAATTTTATTCAAGAGCCATTCTGGCTCTTGAAGTTAGAAAACGACAACAGAATTGGATGGTTAATTTGGGGCAGGGTTGTTGCTTCATTCATTACAATCTCTATCTGCTGCAATCTAGAGAATTACTTGTTAACAGGAAAGTCTTCCAATGCCATCAGTGAAAGAGGCCGTGGCCATCCTATGCGATGGGAATCCCTGTGTTTGCACAGAGTGCAGTGGGCCAGCTTATGTGGCTGCCGTGCCAGCCTGCCATTTCCTGCCACCTTACTGTTTTGATGTTCTCAAGGGAAGGGAGAGGGGAATCACCTTGTCAGATAAATGTCTACCATGTGACAGGTACCTTCTCTCTTTTTAAAAATACTCATAAATCACATAAGGGTCAGCTATCACTGGGGAAAATGGAATAGCATCTGCAGGTCTTGCTTACTGGAGGACGAGCAGGTAAACTCTTCTTGTGATCTGCACACATTTCTTAACTCTGTGCCCCAGCTTCCTCCTAGGTTGTGAGGAGTGTAGTGAAATGGTGGCAGAATAGTTATAATTCGAGACACGCTGTGAACAAGCCCCTTTGTCTTCTGGTTATTTTAGGAACCATTATCGAACGCTGCGCCAGGCTATTATTGACATGGTTCTGGCAACAGAGATGACAAAACACTTTGAACATGTGAATAAGTTTGTGAACAGCATCAACAAGCCAATGGCAGCTGAGGTGAGTACTGCTTTCCATGCCATAAGGCACATCCAAGTACATTTCCATAAGAGCCTGCTCTGGCCCTGAAGCATTTTCTCTCCCACTCAGATGCAAGGTGGTTATTTGCTTGGAGTTGGTAAAGGGCTGAAAGGACTGGCCACTTGTTTTCCTTGGGGATGAGAATAAACTGTGTCCACAGCAACTCTGAGCTCCTTGAAAGAAAGGCCCTGAGAAAAAGCCAGTACTGACCAAAAAAGCTAGGCCCAAAGAATATGGAAGGAGCCTCAGACGAGCAGAGACTGGCATAAATGGTGGTATTTTAGAGAATCCAAAGCCTTTACTTCTCTGTTCACTGAGCTCTTGGAAAACCTCAAAGTTGGAGGGTGTTTTCAAAAACAATGTTCCTGATTCACATTAAAAGCATACCGGTACCTGAAGACTATTATAAAACTGGGAGTGACTGGAAAGCAGATGCATTTATTGTGTTTTCCTTTTTTAAAACCTACTCATGTACCTTGGACCTGCCTTAAGGTCCTTACCAATGTGGGTTTTAGGAACATGAAACAGAAGGTTCACACCTAATAAGATCCACTGTTCTCTGAAGCCATGAAGCTGTTCATAACCCCATAAAGGTAGAAAAGCTTTCCGCTCATTCCTGTTGGGCAGCAGAGGTTGGCAAATGGGATGAATGTGAATGATCATCATGAGGAACTTGATCACTAAGGAGACTGTGTGTGTAGACCCATCCCATGACCAGTCTGGATGGAGAGACAGTGTCTACCTCACCTGTTTAAGCCCCTTCCCCCAGGGATTCCACAGCACAACACCAGAGCCCTCTCCTTCCACAGAGGACTTACAGGAGCACGGATCTGGGGATTTAGAGAAGGAAAAGTACAGAGATTCATAGAACTTTAGAACTGGGAAGGTCATCCACCCATGTAAGCCCCCAACTCTGCACTGAAACTTACTATTAACTGCAGTATTTATAGTAAACAGTATTACTTTGATAAGTAATCAAAAACCTCCAGAACATATTCTGCCCATTGATAGTCTAACAAATAGGTCCAGTCTTAAACCCCCCAAATGTCATGCAGCCTTTTGGCTTGGCAGAGCTCTGGAGACCTAATTGTTTTCATACATTCAATTTGATGGTGTCTTTAAAAGTGGAGAATAACAATCTTTCAGGTTCTATGTAAATGGCCTGTGATGTGTGTACCAACTCGTGTCCTGGCCACATGGCTCAGGACACTGACATCACCACTAGGTGTGGACCAGTCTTTCTAAACATGGCTGAACACACCTGCTCCTGACCACTTCCTAGTCCAAGGACCCCACACCTACCTGGCTCACTTACCAGCCAGTCAGAAGAACAGCCAAGAAAACACGTGTGGACACATGCCTTAGGAGAACCAAAGTGCGAGGGAGTTGGGTGAGTTGGGGGTGGGACAGGTCATAGGAGGGAGGGAGCTGGTAGGCGTTAGTAGTAGAAATCAAGAAATAATTGAAGGGTTACATGTATGTGCCACTGCCCTACTTTAAATGGATTAAAGTAGCTAAAAGCTCTGCTTTTACACATTTTTTTTTTTTTTTAACTGGGAGAAATTTCCTCTAAGATTACATATCAAATTGCTCAAAATAAAAACAAAACTGCTGTAGCAGTTACCTCTAGGGACGAAAATCGATATGGGGGTAGACAGGTGGTGACAGGGACTTTCAACTTTCAAACTCTGTGTGTGTGTATTGCTGAGTGTCTTTTAAGGCTGTATGAGTATATTCTTTTTTTAAAGAATGTGTCGGTATATTATTATATATGGAATTTGAAAAAGGAAAAGCTGCCTTCGCCGAGTCCCAGTCCCACCTGTGTGCTCGGTGATCGCCGTCGAATGCCTGGCGAGTTAGCCCTTGTGGGCTTCACCATCATCTTGAGCCAACCCTGATCTGACCATCTGTTTTCCAGATTGAAGGCAGCGACTGTGAATGCAACCCTGCTGGGAAGAACTTCCCTGAAAACCAAATCCTGATCAAACGCATGATGATTAAGTGTGCTGACGTGGCCAACCCATGCCGCCCCTTGGACCTGTGCATTGAATGGGCTGGGAGGATCTCTGAGGAGTATTTTGCACAGGTGCTCCATCTTTCCAGGGAGGCTCCACTTCCCCTCCGGGAATGGGAACTAGGTCATGGAACTCCTGGGGGATTCTTCAGCTGAGTAACTTTTTACCAATTAGTTAACCACCCCTCCCTGGAAGAAAGCAGCTTACCCCCACCTGGGGTAGACTTCTGCTTCCTTCAGGGGCTGACTGATGGGGCCGATCACTAACCAGAGTCTCTTGAGAAGGGGGATAAACTGAGCCTTTGGAAGTAACTTTTCATCTTCAGTTTGCTGGATCCAGAACTTGCACAAAAACTGAGAAATCTTCCATTCATTCACTAGGTTATTCCTGGGTGTCTCCATGGCGCGTTATGGGAACACAGGCATTAGTGAAGACATCGCGGCCACGGGGAGTTCCAGTCCAATAGGGGAGAGATGTAGACAGGTCCACGTGTTTGTTAGTAAAAAATGAAGCGTATCTCAAGGAAGTTTATGTTAAGTGCTACAGGAGTTCAGAGAGACTCTTTTCTAGATAAAAGGGGGGGCTACAGAAATGGGGGAATAGGAAAAGACTTTCTGGAAGAACAAAGCATTCTGAGCAAAATTAACAAAGGGAGGGGAAATAGAATTTTTATATAAAGAGAAGAGCAATATGTAGTTCACTTTAACTGTGGCAGCGTAAAGAGTTAAAGGAGAGAAATCTAGAAAGCAGTAGACTGTAAATGGACATGTGACAACAGCCCTACTTCCAGAGAAGAGACTCTAAGCACTGATGGGTGTGTGGGTGACAAGTAGCCACAAGTAGTGAATTTTGTGGGGTCTGCATGGCTGAAATGTACTATGGAGGCAGGATAAATAAGGGCAGGATAAAGAATAGATGATGCCTAGGAAGACTGGGAAGGGGAGTGGCCAGCAGAGGACCCAGTATGTTTAAGATTTGGGGGTACATGTGTAGGTTTGTTTGTTAAAAGGGTATATTGCTGATGCTGAGGTTTGAGCTTCTAATGACCCATGGCTCAAGTAGTAAACATAGTACCCAATAAGTAGTTTTTCAACCCTTGCCCCCTTCCCTCCTTTTGAAGTCTCCAGTGTCTACTGTTTCAGTTTCTGCCACTGTGTGTACCCAATGTTTAGCTCCCACTTCTAAGGAAGAACATGTGGTATCTGGTTTTGTTACTATATTACTTCACTTTAGGATAATGGCCTCCAGCTCTAGTCATGTTGCTGCAAATGACATGACTTCATTCTTTTTTATGGCTGCATAGTATTCCATGGTATATATGCACCACATTTTCTTCATTCAGTCCACCAATGATGGGCACCTGGGTTGATTCCATGTCTTTGCTACCATGAATTGTGCTGTCATAAACATGCAAGTACAGGTGTCTCTTCAGTAGAATGATTTATTTTCCTTTGGGTATATACCCAGTAATGGGACGGCTGGGTATATAGCAATTTCTATTTTTAGTTCTTTGAGAAATCTCTGAACTGCTTTCCACAGGGGCTAGCTGATCTAACTTATTTCTCACCAACAGCGTATAAGCATTCCTTTTCTCCACAACCTTGCCAACATCTGTTATTTTCTGACTTTTTAATAGCCATTCTGACTAGTTTGAGATGGTATCTCATTGTCGTTTTGATTTGCATGTCTGATTAGTGATGCTGGACTTTTTGTCTGGAGACGGTCTTGCTCTGTTGCCCAGGCTGGAGTGCAGTGGCATGACCTCAGCTCACTGCAACCCTCACCTCCCAGGTTCGAGCAATTCTGTCTCAGCCTCCCAAGTAGCTGGGACTACAGGTACACGCTGCCACGCCCGGCTAATTTTTTGTATTTTAGTAGAGATGGGGTTTCACTGTGTTGCCCAGGCTGGTCTCGAATTCCTGAGCTCAGGCAATCCGCCTGCCTTGGCCTCCCAAAGTGCTAGGATTACAGGCGTGAGCCACTGCGCCCGGCCTGGACATTTTGTTTGTTTATTGGCTGCTTGTATGTCGTCTTTTGAGAAGTGTCTGTTCATGAAATCCAGTAAGTAGACTGCAGCTTTCTGGGAAGAGAGCCTCTGAATTGAAGAAAAGTAGGACAGGTAGTTCTGAGCTTTCCAGAGAGAAGAACAGGAAGGGAGTGAGGATCAAATGAATCCTTGCACACCAGTGGATATTTTAAGGCTGCTTGATCGACTGACCTGAAACGAGCAAGCCAAGCCAAAAGCTGCTCATCAGTGGGCTTCCCCAGACCCACAGCGAGAGGACCTGAAGTACTACTCCTAGTTATTCTCAGTGTGAATGGAGGATGAGAAAAATGTGCTTTTAAGTTTTTTGATGTAAGCTTCCTATTTAGGTGTCCTTTTCCCCAAAAGCAATGTACTTCATAAGCCAGGGTGACCTAAAAATGAAAGTTACAAATGAAGCCTTTGAGCTGGCCTCTGGCTCAATACACCACCAGGAAATGCGGATCTTAATATTCAGCTCAATGAATGATGATGGCCTTACTTTAATGTGCACAATACTCAGATTTCCACACACCTCAAAAGCTGCAAGGCTAATACCCAAGTCTGAACAATCATAGTTTGACAGTCATTCTTTCCAGTGAAAATAATGCTCCATGGATAAAAGCAGCTGGTTCAGCTCAATTCAAATGCATACGTGCTTTTCCAAAAGACGACCAGCAGATTTTGGTATGCAGTTCAAGTGTACGTGTACTCCCATTTCATCACATTCATCATACAGAATATTACAGAGACATGTACTTCAAAGGTCAAGATTTAATACAATTAGTAACTCTTACTGCTTCAAAGAGGTAATTATTAAGTGAAAGTGGTTCTGTTTTTTTTTTTTTTTTTAATTTGAGACAAGATCTCACTCTGTCACCCACACTGGAGTGCAGTGGCACAGTCCTGGCTCAATGCAGCCTCAAACTCCAGACCTCAAGCGAACCTCCTGCCTTGACCTCCCATATCACTGGGATTACAGGCATGAGCCACTGGGCCCGGCCTGAAACTTTTTTGTTTTTTAAGTGCAAACATGTGGCAGCAAATAATATAATGACTATGGCTATTAATACAGTTTGGTGCTAGTTGATTGAGTCATGCTAAGGTGTTAATAGTTTTACCCACTATTGCTTCTTCTCAGTGTAAATGTCAGTAGTTTTGGTATGAGAATTCGTGTTTGTATGACATTGAACATAGCTTTGACTTTGCAATAATAAAAGCAGGTCCCAGAGAAGGGGCTAAGTACCCTTGAGATCGATGTGTCAGGAGATGCTATGGTATCACATAGAAAGAGGCTTGGGGCCAGGCACAGTGGCTCATGCCTATAATCCCAGCACTTTGGGAGGCCAAGGGAGGCAGATCACCTGAGGTCAGGAGTTCAAGACCGGCCTGGCCAATATGGTGAAACCCCTTCTCTACTAAAAATTAGCTGGGCGTGGTGAAGGTGCCTGTATTCCCAGCTACTCAAGAGGTTGAGGCAGAAGAATCGCTTGAACCTGGGAGGCGGAGGTTGCAGTGAACCGAGACTGCACCACTGTACTACAGCTTGGGCGACAGAGTGAGACACTGTCTCAAAAACAAAAGAAAAAAAGAGGCTGGAGAGTGGGAAGACCTGAGTGTAGTCACTGTAGCTCAGCTGACTTATCTAAGTCTGAGGACCTTGCTGAGCCTATTTCTTCATTGAGAAAACTGGATAATGACCCATTTTCACAGGGTTGTTCTGAGAAACAGGATATTACTGTGAAAGTGTCTCGCATGTCCTCCAGCCCTATGTGGTGGTTTTTTCTTACAGACTGATGAAGAGAAGAGACAGGGGCTACCTGTGGTGATGCCAGTGTTTGACCGGAATACCTGTAGCATCCCCAAGTCTCAGATCTCTTTCATTGACTACTTCATAACAGACATGTTTGATGCTTGGGATGGTAAGACAGTTACTGTTTTGTCACCCACAAAGAAAATTTTGTTATGCTTTATTATCTTTAGTGACATAGGGTGAGCCTAAAGGTAAACAAAATATATTTTTTAAAATGTGGCTATCAGCTTTCTGTGGCCAAATGGGGTGGGGTGCATTCTTTGCATCCCCAGCAGCTGGCACAGAAGCTTGTGTGCAGAAGACTCGATGGATTTTTGATAACTGGATAAACGAGTCTCTGCCTCTTCAAAGGACACGGTGCCAAAGCTTACTGCAATGTTATTCTATCATTGGAGGAAAACTCTAGAAAGAATGCAAAATGTATTTAGTTTACTCTGAATCACAGGTTCTTCTGATAATGTCACTGATAAGCAGCTTTTCAAAAAGGACCTGTTTGTATTTCAGAAACTAGTGTTTAATGACTTGTCCTCATGCTGTGTGTTCACTTAATAGCCAAAGGCCTCACCCAGGGTACGCCTCCTCTAATTCTGATTCCAAACTTGTCCCAGACACCCCCAGGCTTATAAATGCTCCTCGGGTCTAAGTTCACAGGTTTCTTTTGGTTTTTTTCTGTCTTTGCAGCCTTTGCACATCTGCCAGCCCTGATGCAACATTTGGCTGACAACTACAAACACTGGAAGACACTAGATGACCTAAAGTGCAAAAGTTTGAGGCTTCCATCTGACAGCTAAAGCCAAGCCACAGAAGGGGGCCTCTTGACCTACAAAGGACACTGTGAATCACAGTAGCGTAAACAAGAGGCCTTCCTTTCTAATGACAATGACAGGTATTGGTGAAGGAGCTAATGTTTAATATTTGACCTTGAATCATTCAAGTCCCCAAATTTCATTCTTAGAAAGTTATGTTCCATGAAGAAAAATATATGTTTTGAATACTTAATGACAGAACAAATACTTGGCAAACTCCTTTGCTCTGCTATCATCCTATGTACCCTTGTCAATCCATGGAGCTGATTCACTGTAACTAGAAGGCCACAGGAAGCAAAGCCTTGGTGCCTGTGAGCTCATCTCCCAGGATGGTGACTAGGTAGCTTAGCTAGTGATCAGCTCATCCTTTACCATAAAAGTCATCATTGCTGTTTAGCTTGACTGTTTTCCTCAAGAGCATCGATGTGAAGGATTCATAAGAAGCTTATCTGAACAGATTTATCTAAGAAAAAAAAAAACGACATAAGTAAAACAACTAGGACCAAATTACAGATCAACTAGTTAGCTTCATAGCCTCTATGGCTACATAGTTCTTCTGGCCGATGGTGTGACACCTAAGTTAGAACACAGCCTTGGCTGGTGGGTGCCCTCTCTAGACTGGTATCAGCAGCCTGTGTAACCCCTTTCCTGTAAAAGAGGTTCATCTTAACAGAAAGTCATCCATGATGAGGGAAAAAGTGGCATTTCATTTTGGGGGAATCCATGAGCTTCCCTTATTTCTGGCTCACAGAGGCAGCCACGAGGCACTACACCAAGTATTATATAAAAGCCATTAAATTTGAATGCCCTTGGACAAGCTTTTCTTAAAAAAAAAAAAAAAAAAGTTTATATACATGTTTAAAATTTCTATTAAAATCCAAATTTTCTGGGTATAAGCTCATGCAGTATGTTGTGCCATGCACCATCTATACGTAATAGTTCGGGGAGGGGATAGGGGAAGTTTCAAGGTTCAGATATTTTTAACCAATCTATATTTGAAATCATGCCATTAGCTTTAACAATGTTAAAATTGTGCGGTGTAAATATATCAGAAAATAGGCATATGGGGAAGCAGTAAATACTATTTTAAGCTATTAATTGTATGCTAAAAGCTTCTAAAGCACAAGTGCATATTTTTATACTGCTCTTTTCACAACTCTCTGTGATCTACATAAAGTCAGACTTGAGATTTTTCCTTTCTCTTTTACCAGCCGATCCTTCCTATGTATTATTATAAAGATTAGACTCCGTAAACAAACTTCATTTTTCTTTCTCTGTATTTCATGCTGCATTTTTAAAAGGTATAAACAGAGACTGAAATAATTGAATCAGTAATTACTTTTTTCCAATACAAATTGGAATGCAGAATACTTGGAACTTGTACATGGGGAAAAAATGACTTATCACTAGATAATGTGCCAATGTTTTTTCTATGTTTTGTACCAAAAATGGAAAAATATGACAATTCCATGCAAAGAAATGTATCTAAATTATTTTTGTTAGATGATAAGAGAACTTGCTTGGTCAGGACAGCAGCCAGCTTTGTATTGTAATGCTATATTATGTAAATGTGATGAAAATGTTTTTGTGAAGTACTTGTAACTAAATTCCTACAGCCATTTTTCATTCCCAACAGCTGTTTTTATTTTACTTCTTTGGCCTAAACTTTTCATAATTTCAAATTTGGGGTTTAGTGTCCTTTATTTCATGAGTCACTTTGTTTTCAGAGCACATTAAAAGCAGGATGCCGGAATCCCATATTAAGGACCTAGCTAACCTGCCTGGGCTTCAGAAGCTTGCTCGAGGCAAGGACAGTCTTTTTCTGATCACCTCACTTTCAGTTCTATTTGGTAAGTAACATTTATCAGGTGTCAGACATCTTCTATATGAAATATTTACAGCTTACTCAGTTTTATGTCAAATTTCTTGTTAACTTCAAACTTTTTATTAGTAACGTGCAACTGTTTAAAAATGCTTTAAGACAGCTAGGTACTAAAGCTTCAACAATTTCTGCTCTTTACCAGTGTAATCTACGGTATAATCTTCTGGCCTGCGAACTAGTCTATTCTTCCACAGAGTCAACTTGTTAGAAATACAGGCTTTCAGATGGTATGTGTATCAGATAGTTTATATTATATAAACTATTATAACTGCCTCTTTCTTACACGGAGTTGTTTACTTAAACGTCATGTGCTGAGGGGGGCCGTATTAGGAAAAGGCAACACTCTCTAATAATTTCCGTGACTACTAAAGAGAAGAAGGAAACCAGTTATAAAACAGTGCTGGACCAGAATGACCCTATAATTTTCTAAGATCATTATTTCTAATTTAAGACTTTTAAATTTACTTGCCCTCCATGTCAGGACTGGTTAGATTCTGGGCAAAAAAAAAACAAGCCTATCAATCAATCAATCAGTTCACTCAGAACCTACTCAGCTTTAGAGAGAGAAACAGAAGGGATGATCTTGTGCCCTTGTGCTATGTGAATATAGCCAGAGACTGAGGTAATAAATATATTTTAAAATAAAAATGACAAGGCATTTGTATACTGTAACACTATGTAGTGTTACTTCTGCTGTTGCAAGTATCTTAACTGTTGAAAGCTAAACTCAGGAAATGGAGAAAATGTACGGAATATACACTGACCCATTATTCTAAATTGAAAGTCCAACTTTTAGCAGCAGTCCACCTACAACTACTGAACACCATCAGGTTTGATTCCCTACCAGAATCTCCCATCATACTGGTATCCCCCATCTCTCTGACCTTAGGGCATGCATGAAAACAAAAGCAACCTAGTCCCTAGGGTTGGAGACTGCCCTCTAGACAGTTTTTTCATGGCAGAAAGTTAGAATACAAGTATACCTCATTTTATTGCATTCTGCTTCATTGTGCTTCAAAGATACTGCCTTTTCTACAAATTGAGGGCTTGTGGCCACCCTGCATAGAGCAAGTCTATCGGGGCATTTTCCCAACATGGGCTCACTTTGTGTAAGTGTCACATTTTGGTAACTCTTTCTTACAGTATTTCAAACGTTTTTATTCTTGTATCTGTCACGGTGGTCTGTGATCAGTGACTTTTGTTACTACTGTAATTGTTTCAGGGTACTGCAAACCATGCCCATACAAGACAGTGAACTTAATTGACAAATCTTGTGTATATTCTAACTGTTCCACCAACTAGCGGTTTCCAATCTCTCCCTCTTCTTGGACTGCCCTATTCCCTGAGACACAACAATATGGACATTAAGCCAATTAATTAATAACCAACAAACAGTAGCCTCTAAATGTGCAAGTAAAAGAGTCACATGTCTCTCACTTTAAATCAAAAGCTACAGATAATAAAGCTTAGTGAAGAAGGCATGTTGAAAGCCCCGGCAGGTGAAAGCCATGCCTCTTACACCAGTTAGCCAAGCTATGCAAAGGAAGAGATCTTGAAAGTGTTACTCCAGTGAACATACAAACAAGCAAGTGAAACAGCCTTACTGCTGAGATGGAGAAAGTCTGAGTGGTCTATATAGATTAAACCAGCCACACATTCCCTTAAGCCAAAGCCTAATTAATTCTTCAATTCTTTGAAGACTGAGAGGTGAGGAAGCTACAGAAGAAAAGTTGGAAGCAAGCAGAGGTTGGTTCATGAAACTATCTCCATTAACGTCAGAGTGCAAGCGGCAACAGCAGGAAGTTATCCAGATGATCTAGCTAAGATCACTGAAGGTGACTACACTAAACAACTGAGTTTGTGAAGATGAAATGGCCTTCTATTAGAAGAGATGTCATCTAGGACTTTCGTAGCTAGGGAGGAGAAGTTCAATGCCTGCGAATGTAGCTGGTGCCTTTAAGCTGGAGTCAGAGTGTATTTACCAGTCCAAAAATCTTAAGGCCCTTAAGAATTATGTTAAATCTATTCTGCCTATGCTCTAGAAGTGGAATAACAAAGGCTGGATGACAGCATGTCTGTTTATAGCATGGTTTATTGAATATTTAAGCCTATGGTTGAGACCTGCTCAAATTTCTTTCCAAATATTACTGCCCACTGACAATTGTTACCTGGTCACGTAGGAGTTCTGATGGAGATGTACAAGGAGGTTCATGTTGTCTTCATGCCTGCTACCACAACATCTATGCTGCAGTCCATGGGTCAAGGAGTCACTTCAACTTTTAAGTCTTATTTAAGAAATACATTTAATAAGGCTGTAGCTGCCCTAACTAGTGATTCCTCTGATAGGTCTGGGCAAAGTCAATTGAAAACCTTCTGGGAAGCATTTACCATTCTAGATGCCACTAAGAACATTCTGATTCATGGGAGGTGGTCAAAATTCCAACATTAAAAGGAGTCTGGAAGAAGTGGAGCCTGAAGATGTGAATGAATTGCTGTAATCTCATGATCAAACTTTAATAGATGAGAAGTTGCTTTAAGAATGCATATAGAAAGTGGTTTCTGGAGACAGTCGTTTCTACAGTGAAGATGCTGTAAACATAGTCGAAATGACAACAAAGGATTTAGAATATTCTATAAACTTAGTTCATAAAGGAGCATCAGGGTTTGAGATGACAGACTCTAAATTTTGAAAGAAGTTCTATTGTGGGTAAAATGCTATTAAATAGTATTACATGTTACAGAGGTCTCATTTGCGAAAGGAAGTCAATTGATTTGGAAAACTTCATTGCTGTCTTATTTTAAGGAATTGCCACAGCCACCCCAACCTTCAGTAATCACCTTAGTCAACAGCCAGCAGTATCAAGACCCTCCACCAGCAAAAAGATTATGACTCACTGAAGGCTCAGATGATTGTTAGCACTTTTTAGCAATAAAGTATTCTTAAGGTATGTATATTTTTTAGAAATTTAAGACTGTAGTATAAACACAAGTTTTATAGGCACTGGGAAACCAAAAACTAGATGTGACTCACTCTATTTGCAATAGTTGCCTTTTTGATGTGGTCTGAAACCTAACCTGTAATATCTCTGAGGTACGCCTGTATAATGACCAGAAGGAATTTGCTGTGGTACTTACGGTACCATTTGCTTCCAAAATTCATGTGATTTCTACCACTCCATTTGAATAGATTCCTATCACAAAATACTAGCCCAGAACGGGCTGGGAAGTAAAACAGTTAAGTCTATGACTCCCTTGTGTCACACAACTTCAGAAAACAACTTTACAAACGTATGGGCCAATACAGAATTTCTAAAGGAAAAAGCATGTGAGTAATGGGAGAAAGTCTTCTGTAATTGAGATAGCTTAAGTTTTAATATTTCTCCATAAAACTTTTCATGACTCAATGTTATTTGGATTTAAAGTAGTCATATAAGCCTTTCTCTCTCATTCAGTCTTCAATTCCTGTTTTTAGAGCTGCTCGGTGATACTGGGCACTACAGATTTAATTGCAAGGCCTTACTGCACTGGGCCTCAGTTTCCTCATTTGTAACATTATGCCACTGGTCTACTCAGATGACCTTAACTCTTCCAGTCTTTGTAGGTAGTTGTGGAAGCAACTGTCAAAGCTAAAACTAGTAAAAAGAACGTATGACAATTCCCTTTAGGGTATATTTGTAGTATATTTGTTTAATGAACAAATAAATCTGTAGAAGGTTTTCTGCAAGAAGGGTCAGTCTGCTAACATCAGTCACGTTGCCCTTTCTTAGTAGTTTAAGAATTTCAATCTTTAATGTGTAGACTACTTTCTAATTTTTTTATTTTTTTAGCACCAAAAGGAGAAAACATATTGTTACAAGGCTGGCTTATAGTGTCTCAGTGGACACTGCAAAGAACTACATAAAAGAAGTCTGTCTCAAGCAGTTCGTATCTGAGTCAGTGGTCAGATGGGGCAGTGGCGCTCAGCTACAGCCCCTGACTCGACTCTGGAAACACTGTGCCTCTCAAATGATCTAGAGCTCATCCTTGGCGTACATGAGGGGCAGTTGTTGTTCTAGTACCAATTTAGCCCATGGCTCTTCAAGCCAATTCACACTGGGAAAAATACACCCTCATAAGAAGCCTATCCATTTGAGTTCATACAGGTTTTAGTAGCTAGAACTAAAAAACATTTTTTAAATTAGCTAAACAAATTGGCACCAAAAAAAAAAAAAACTTGCCATACTTAAACAGTATATATGTTCGTTTTTTTGGCTGAGAGATTCAAGTTTGTGCTATATAGAACACTAACAGTTACTAAAGACTAGGAAAATTTGCAGGAGAAAGGCTATTTTTAAACTTCACAATAATACATGCCATAACTTTTACCTCTATTTGTCCCTTTCAAAAGGGTCTAGGTTCAAAATAAGCTCAAAACACAGCACTCACCACTTCAACAGCAGCTCAAAGTCAAATGGAAAAACTTGTGGTATATTCTTTGGAGGATACACTAGGACCTGAGAAGCAACATGTTCCTTGTTGGTAGGTCCACAAAAAAATTTAAACATGTAGAATTTTATGGACCGACAAAAAAAATTACCAATTTAAGCGATCAATATATTAATGGTTTTCAGAGTAGTACCTGATATTTGATGTTCAAGGTTCATGCATGTATTTTTAATTCCTTAAACTAGACAGCAAGGTATAAGTCACCATTCTCCTCTAATTTTTGAAATAATCTTAAACTGCGCAATCCAGATTCTCGCTCTCCATTTTTCCACAAAATAATGAGATGATCAGCGGAGCATGTCACTAGTCCATGATCTTCAAAGTATAGAAACATCTGTAAAGAAAATTAAAACTGGTTATAGGGACCCCGAAAAGCAGAGACGTGGCTAATACCATATTAACACATGTGTGTGTGAGATACGTGCTTTAAAGACTCCTTTGGATCTGGGTGTAGAACTTCATTTCAGTATTGGTAACAGTCACATACAAATAATATCTAATATTTTAATCAGAATTTTGTTAATATTGTTCAACTACAGAATAGCTATTTTTGTAAAGTACATGAATTCTCATGGTTCTTCCAGATTTTTTTATAATCTGATTTTTCAAGTATTGGTTTTACTTAACCATTACTTATACTGTATAATGGCTATGGATAAAATGTCTGAATTCTAAATTTCCCAAGATAAACACTGGCTTCAGCTCTCTATAAAAGTAGATATACTCAATCCATAGGTATTAAGTGTCAGCACTAGGTTTATGGTCCCTACCCTCAAGAAGATTCTGAAAAGCAAATCATAATTGAAACAATAAAGGTATCAATGAGAAATTATGTAATCAGGTACTAAATGATGCAGTATAGACTATGACATGCCACAGAAATTCAGAAAAAGCTTCAAAGAGAGAAAATGCCCCAAGTAAGTGGAAGGGGCTTGCCCAGTGAAGGAATAGGCTGGAAGCTAAGAATAGGAAAACAGTGTTGACAAAAGGCAGCATGAATACTATGAAAGGCAGCATGAATACTATGGGGTGAAGAGTTGTATCAGAGAGAAAAGTGAACCAATGAAAAGGATGAGGTCCTCGAAGGGAAGGGTGAAATAAAAGAGAAACAGGGCCGGGCGTGGTGGCTCGTGCCTGTAATCTCAGCACTTCGGGAGGCTGAGGTGGGCGGATTGCCTGAGGTCAGGAGTTTAAGACCAGCCTGGCGAAACATGGTGAAACCCTGTCTATACTAAAAATTAGCTGGGCGTCTGTTAGCCCAGCTACTCGGGAGGCCGAGGAAAGAGAATCGCTTGAACCCAGGAAGTAGAGGTTGCAGTGAGTGGAGATTGCGCCATTGTACTCCAGCCTGGGCTTGAACAAGAGCAAAACTCCCTTGGGGGGCGGGGGGGGGGGAAGAGAACAAGAGTTTTCTCTGAAATGACATATACATTTCTGAAGTCCACAGGATAAGACTCAGCTGAGGATGCAGGAGTGAAGGGAGGAAATATGGGAGCAGAATTCCTTCGGAAACTGGAAAACAAAATTCAGTGCACAGGTAGAGGGGTTGAGCCAGTAGAGCAAGGATGAAAATATGAAAGAAATGAGGTCCAGCCTGGCCAACATGGTGATACCCCATCTCTACTAAAAGTACAAAAATTAGCTGGGCGTGGTGGCGGGCACCTATAATCCCAGCTACTTGGGAGACCGAGGCAGGAGAATTGTTTAAACCTGGGAGGTGGAGAGTGCAGTGACCCAACACTGTACTCCAGCCTGGGCAACAGAGTGAGATGCTGTCTAAAAGAAGAAACAAAAAGAAATGAGGAAATTCAGGTGACATTGCAAAGATAGCCTAGATTTTATCAACGAAGCCAGAGATGCTTTTTAAAAATGTTCAGGTCTCAACACTTCCACTCAGGAAAATTCCTAAAAAGCTGACACTGTTTTATAGAATGAGAAATGTGCCACATTCAAACACATTTTGAATGTGTTTTACATGGGGTTTTCCCTACCATCTAAAAACCTTTTTAATGAGTTCCTACTATTTAAAAAATAAAGTCCAAACTCCTCAGCCTTACATTCAAGGACATTCATAATCTGACCCCAAACCACGTTCCCAGGCTTTATCCCCTACTAGTGTCTGTTCACAGGAACCCAGCGCTCCAGCCTAGCCAAGGTGCTCCTTGCCACCACGTAAATGCTGTCTTTGCCCTTCTGTCTACCACAGTCCATGCTCACCTCCCAACCATAAACACAAAGTTAAAAACTGAGCTACCTGTTAGAGGAGAGCAAAGATAACTATGACACTGTACCCAACATCAAGGAGCTTATGATGACAAGGCTATATACTCATCCTACTAAACTTCAAGGTTCAGCTCAAGTGTCAAGTCCTATATCCTCTTAACCATTTACAAGATTCAGCAAGAAATGTTTCTTCTGATTCACTGCTGCTTACTCGGGTCCATCATCTGCAGCCTAGGGTAACAGCCTATTAGGTCTATACCCCTTCTCTCCACTCGAGGCTAAGATCCATGAGGGCAAGGACTGTATTCATCTCTCTCTCTCAACTCCAGCAGCCAATGTTTAGCACAGTGCCTGAAATACAGGAAATGCTCACTAACAAGGATGCTGCCGCTGCTCCTCCTAAGCATGAATGCCCTTTCAAATGAAAAATTTTTTGTTCTTTGGCTATGAAACAGGGAAGAACAATTTAAGAAATTCCTTAGGGCCCTGATTACACTGTTATTAGTTCTCATAACTAATCTGTTACCTCAACTGATCTTATTCCTTCGCTACAGGCAATGATGCCTGCAGCAAATATTAATGTATCTGGATTTCTACATGTTAAAAGCTTATGCATTTCATAATTTTCAACTAAAATTTTCATATTTGCACAATGAAAATCAAGGCACAGGTTTCATTAAAGCTAATAAACTATTATCCTTCAAAGGCAGGAGAAACAGGACTCTGTTCATGAATTTGATAAAGGCCCCTGGAATTCGATTCTGTTAAGGCTTTAACTGCATACACATATAACCACAACCCTTCATGCATCCTCTGTTGACTGTTGTCATACAGTCAACATTATTCACACTGCCCTTACTGTCAGCTATCTCCAGCTCATACATAATGGTGATGAAGCCCATTCTTAAAAGCAATGCATTCCTTGTTTCCTCAAATCATATATCCGGAAAGGGAGATCCTAACTGCACATACTGTAGCCTATCCCATTCCATGTTCAGATCTGACAAACACCTACAGATATAAGAAAAAGTATATGCCTTTATGAGACCAACTGAATGAAAAGAGCAATGAAATGCAAAAGCAGGAGTTGCCTGGACACTTTGTGCCTAAAAAGCAATACCTCCACAGATGATGAGTGTCCAATCAAATCTCCAATAAGCTCCAGTGAACATGAAGTAGCATTTTCTTGCTGCTTTTTAACAGGTTGGCTGGCTTGTTTGTTGACTCTTCCAAATCCCCACATGTTAAAAAAACCTAGAAAAAGAATCATTTCCAAAATTACTGTGCTCTATACTTACAATAATAACATGAGATCAGAAAAACAAAATTTAAATGTGAAGAGGTTCCAGACTTGTTTTAGTCAAGGGCTAAGTAGATAGTACCTGAGCACTGTGCTAGGGTTTTTTGAATATGTTATTTCATCTTTCTTAGCTAACCAGGTCTGTTCTTCATCTCTTTTTATTGCCCCTAGTCACCCATTGGTGAAGGTATATTAACAAAAAGACACTTGGAATAAAACAGGACAGAAACAAAGCTTGAATGGCAGTGTCTAACTGTCAAGGGAAAAAAGGGCAAAACTCAGATCAACAAACAAGGCACAGGGGAAAAGCTGTATGTGTATGTGCAAAAGCAACACCCCAGGACTTCAGGAAGTCAAAAGGACCAGAAGCAACTAGGTACCAGCATCTGATTTTTTGTGCAAAGGTTGGTAACTAATTTATTCAACGCTTCAGAATTTTGTTTTTCAAACTAAACACCTGGAAGTCAAGAGCTCATAAAATTATGATATAAGCACACAAGGAAAAGTATATTTTTCCATAAATTGAGTTTAACATCAAGGGTAAAGAACGCTTTAGTTTTACATCTGACGGTACAAATTTTGTGTGTCAGTCAGAATTATAGACAATATAAATGAATACTTCATTAGGCCATTTGGTCATTCAGATTACCAGAAAGTAAGTTTTCCCTCAAAACAAGAAAATCTCTATCTTACTTGAAGTGGCAGTTCTACATTAGGGGAGTATTAAGCTGTAAATCCTAGATCTCAATTACCATATGCTTTCTATAAACATCTGATGCCTATTTGGAGCATTTCCGTATTATTTTAGTGGTTTCACATAATTGTCCTTCTCCTGCCTTTCACGTGAGAAAAAAGGAGAGAGAAAAAGACTACCTTTTTGAGAGAAGACACACACCTGTTGGTACAGGCTCAGCTGCAAGCTGCTGTTTTTCTCTTAACTCCCAAATGCGTACACTGCCATCTTCTGAGCATGAGATTAACTGCCTGTCAGAACAGAAAATCAGTAATACAAAAAGAGCGCACCACTGAGGGTCAATGCTAAATTTGCAGTGAAAGAAATCAGTGGAGCCCTCAACTGCTTTTATTCAGCTCTTAGCAGGAACTGACGAAAATCACAATTTAACATGACGTTACAGCGCAAACTAAAAGCACCCTTTAGGAAAGCCACATGTTACTCGTTACATTAGCTCAAATGCTATAAATTTACTCTCTCCATTAAAAAAATGCACTTGGGAAAACAGTGTGAATTATACTTCACAATGTCCTAAGCAGTCCCCTTCCCTCCTCTTGCTACGTCTCTTCTCTGGGTGCCTCACTCTAAAAATATCCTGCATAGAAAATAATGATATTCCCTGTCCATATGTTCATCCCTAGAAGCTCAGCAGCAAATCTACCCTGAGAGGAAACCACTCACGTAGTAGCCTCACACAACAAGCAGACTAGCAACCATTTGATTCTGGCCATAAACAAACAGAAGGTAGGTTTATGAGAAATATAAAAATTGATACACTGTAAGTGGCCCCAAAGTTGTTTATATTGTTAATACCAAATTTTAAATCATCTCTTCTTACAATGAAATTCAATGTAATTCATTTGCACCTTGCTTCTTGTAAATTCTGTAATATACTGCCACATACCCTTCTGTTAGAGACAGCCCTCAGGCATTCTCCATTTCCAAAAGAACACAGCAGGTCAAGCCATGAAGCCAGGTAACTTGGCCACTTGAGAAATTACACTGGTAGCCCAGGGAACCGTGACTTGCTTTCATCTATTGCAGAACAGATGGGAACTTGTACCTGTTTGGAAGTTTGGCAATGTGCAGGACATGGGAGTCATGTGCAGTTTTCTGGCAGGCAATCACACGCTTCATTTGAAGGTTATACACGTATAAACCCCTTCCAACTGCAGCAAATACATTCTAGGGGAAGAAGTTCAGAAATGGGCGTAAAACTAGCACTCACCCTTCCTAGTGTAATGGATTTCCAGCCCTCATGTGACATCAGAAAGCCCCCATTACCCTTCCCATTCCTAGCCTTTAGCCCAAATTACAGTACTAATCTCTGAAACCCCAAAATGTCAAAGCACTAAAGAAAGCTCTGAGCATTTAGAAGGTAGGACACAACCACTAATGCAGAGAAAGGTCTGCATAGTATATCCCTTAGCGCCACTTTCTTCCTCACTGAAATATATCTAGAGAAAAGCTATAGCTGGTAGCCTGGCCCTGCAGTGGAAGCTGTTGAGGGATAATCTGAGTTTTCATTTAAATAACACTATATCCTTGGGAAAATTACCTAGCTCCTTCTGCCTGAAAAATGCAAGCATAATTACTTGCATTCCACATCTTAAGCAATCAGGAGACCTACAAGTGATACAAAAAAGCACGGCTACAGTGACATTATCATCATGCAATACTCTGAAGATTTCACAAAAACATTTTTCCAAATGTACTATTAGAAATAAATACCTTTTTACTAAAACAACTTTAATCTTTTGAAAGCATTTTCACCAATACTTATCTCACTTCATCCTCACAACATCTTGTTAAGAAAGGCAAGCATCTTTGCCATTTTCCAGATAAGGAAGTTAAAATTAAAGAGATTAAAGTCACACAAGAAATGAGACATGGAGTCAATATTAGAATCAAGGTCATGTTACTCTAGTCCCTTGCTCGTTCCTCACATGACTCACATGCAGTAGTAGCCTTTGAAATTTCTGCAAGCACCTGTCCTAGAATCATTCATTCTTACTCAATAGCTATCCCCATGAGGCAGACCTTTCAAATATCCCTACATATTGCCTTCTTGTTTTCACCACAGATTCTGGGCCCTCCAACCTTTCTCACACAGCCTCCAAGACTACAAACTCAACTCAGACCTATAGTAACTGAAGCAAAGCATGCCCCCAAGGCTTGCTGGAATCTTAAATCTGGAATGATCCCCTTGACTCTCAGGATTAGTACTCTGCAATCAGCAATGCAGCCAAGGCCCAGTGCCGGGGCATTAATGAACACTGCTAGCCAATGTGCTAAAATGGAAAGCCCTGTGGATTGTATTCAATGCCAAAATCCCCCGAAACTCATTCTACAGACCAGGAAATCTGGGCACAGTTTAAGTAATTTATCCAAGGTCAGGAAGAAAATTATAAATACAACTAGAGAATTCATGAGCTTTGGAGGCAGCATTTACTCAATGGAGACGCTATCCCTGCTATCAATAACTAATGGTCCCTTATAGAAGGAAAGAACTCACAACAAAAGAAGAAAAATTAGGGAGAACTATACAATGCTTTATCAAGCATATATAGTAGAAAATAAACATCAATTTAAAAATTTAAGATTAAAATACAAAACACTTTTAAATATTAATTTTCACAAAAGTGAGAAAAAACATGTAACATTTAAAATAGGTAATTCGTAGGGCTACAACTTTTAGTGATCTAGTCTTCATCTTTTCTGAGACCATACTGTTTTTAGCATGTATATTAGTTTTTCAAAATAAAGTTGGGATACAAAGAAACGATCTTTGAATATATTAGTGTTTCTAAGTCCTGTTCCTATCCTAATCTTTTGTTTTGTTTTTAAAGAGTGGTACAAAGAAAAATGGATCATATTCTCCCCCTGCTACATAACACTACTACTGAAATTTTTAATAAAAATAACGTGCATGCTGTTAGAAAATTTAAACAGTATAGAAAGTCACAAAATAGAGAAAATCCTCCCCAACTTCTTCTCCTTGAAGGGTACAACTCATAAACATTTCTTGTGATTACCTTTAGAAAAGTTAATTGCCCTTTAAACACATTTTCTGAGCCCCTGATGCTAAGAGATTTGTTTTTTCAGATCAGAGATAAGATTCAGTAGTCCATTGGTACTAATCTCTTACAGCAAAACAGATCTAAAGTGCTTCAAAAGCATCACTCCCAAGCCCTATAAGATGGAATCCAACAATTCTCACTCAATTTATCTTGCCCCAAGATGCCAGCAGACTGAGAAACATTCCTAAAATTTTTAATTTTCTTTGCCTCACTAGGAAATGCATCAGATCTTCAAAAGAACTGTTTTTCATAGTGTTTCTTAAAACAATTTTAAGCATTAACCTCAAATCCAATGGGATTATTTAATCCAACCACAAATTTCAATAATTTGTAAATCTGTGGCCATTTAATCATTTCCTTGCTGAGAGATTAGAAGCAAAGATTAAAATGCTTTTTTTAACACAAATCATACAATTTTAGAAAAAGACCATTTTAAAGCACAACCTGAAACCATGAATGATACCTTTTTAATGTCCAACATGGGATTAAATTTTTAAAATCAGAAATTGGGTTATATATGTCAAAGGCAAATTTATAGATAGTGTATAGATTTTTTACCTCTTCATCACATGTGAAATGATGAATAGAAATGTCATTTGATTTTTGACAGAGTTTTATTTCTTGTTGGGTGTCCAGTTGTGGAGATGGGTCCCAGAAGTTGCGTTCATAGGCCTGCACGGTCCAGTCCAGGGCATCCCAGATGATCAGCTCTCCGATGTGGGAGCCGGTGACAAAACTCAAATCTAGGCAAAGTTCACATATGCCTCATTATCGATCATTTTATCTAGGTAAAGGTAAAACTGAATGGAATGTCTAGTAGTAATGCCCTATAAACCCACAGTAATTAGAACAGTGAGGTACCTAGGCAAGCCAACAGAAAGATTAACATAACAGAATAAGAAGGCCAGAAATAGACTCAAATTATCTTAGTAATTTAGTATGTAATAATGATTGCATTTCATTTCAGTACAGAAAAACCTCATGCTGGAATATCTGGTTACATTTAAGGGGAATAAAAGTAAAAGAACCTTATCTTGTATCATACACCAAAATAAGTTTCAAATAGATTAAAACATGAAAGTTACTTAAAGGATGGATGAAGATAAAGGTTAATACTTTTAGGAATGTGTAGTGGTAAAGGGCTCTAACGGAAGCAGAGTGGGGTGCCAGGGGAAGAGATCCTAGTAAATAGCTGCTTGGCAAAACAAAAACAAGGACCGGGCTCGGTAATCCCAGCACTTTGGGAGGCCGAGGCAGGTGGATCACCTGAGGTCAGGAGTTCGAGACCAGCCTGACCAATATGGTGAAACCCCATCTCTACTAAAAATACAAAAATTAGCCGGGCATGGTGGTGTGCACCTTAGTCCCAGCTACTCGGGAGGTTGAGACAGGAGAACTGCTTGAACCTGGGAGGCAGAGGTTGCAGTGAGCTGAGATCACGCCACTGCACTCCAGCCTGGGCAATAGAGCAAGACTCAGTCTAAAACACACACACAGACACACACACACAAATACACTTAAATGACAAAAAGCTGGGAAAAATTTGCAACTTGGATGACAAAACAGGTTTATTATACTTGATACGTAAGGAGTTCTTGGAAATTATTAAGAACAAGATAAATACAGCAGAAAAAAAATGGGAAAAGGACCTGAAAAGGCAAAACAAATACAAATGGTCAGTAAACATGTGAAAAGATGTTCAACTCCTTTAATAATCAAAGAAATCTAAAAACAAGGAGATACCATTTATTGACTTGTGAATCAGGAAATCTGATAAAACACGAAAATACCCAACACAGTACTGGCAAAAGCATAAGAAATCAGCACATTCCTGTACTGCCTAATGCCCTACTATACATTGGTATTTTTTTCAAAGATTAATTTGCTAATATGTATCAAAACCTTAAAAAATGTAAATCTCTTGATCCAACAATTCCACTTCCAGGAATTTATCCTGAAGGAAATACATAAATGTACAAGGTTGTTACATACGTATATGTGCAAATACACAATCTTAAAAATCTGAAGATAACTACACATCGAATTGAGAATTGAATAAGACATCAACAAAATGAAATAGTAATGCTGTTATTAAAAATTAAGTTATAAAAGTATGCTTAACAATATAAACTTAGATATGGAAATATATTTATGACATATTGTTACAAAACAGTAAACCATATTAATACACATGTACACACATACATATGCCCAGAAAATCACCTAGAAAGATGTGGACTGGTGTTTAATACTGGATAGTGGAAAGATTTTAATATTAACTTTTATATTTTTAATGTTTTCACTATTTTCATATTTTTCTACTATGATTATGTATAACTTGTACAAGTTTTTAAAACCTTTAAAAAAAGCTGGGCGCGGTGGCTCACGCCTGTAATCCCAGCACTTTGGGAGGCCGAGGCGGGTAGATCACAAGGTCTGGAGATCGAGACCATCCTGGCTAAAACGGTGAAACCCCGTCTCCACTAAAAATACAAAAAATTAGGTGGGTGTGGTGGCGGGGTGCCTGTAGTCCCAGCTACTCGGGAGACTGAGGCAGGAGAATGACGTGAACCCAGGAGGCAGAGCTTGCAGTCAGCCGAGATCGTGCCACTGCACTCCAGCCTGGGTGACAAAGCGAGACTCCGTCTCAAAAAAAAAAAAAAAAAAAAACCAAAAACAAAAAAAAGAATTTTTTTCCATTTTACATATTATATACTTTACACACTATATATTTAATAGAAAATGTACAACTGCTAGACTTATTTCAAATAAGTGTAATTTATTTAAATTATTACATATTTAGGGTAAGACAGAGGAGTATAATGCACTTAGTCTAGAAACCCAAGTTCTGATTTTGGCTCTGCCTGTTGCTAGCCAGGTGGTCTTTAGGAAGTAGTTTAACCTTTATCTTGGATTTCTCATGCATTAAATGAGATGACTATAAAAATCAAATTGAATAATAAACGTGTAGCCATTTTAAAAAGACATCAAATGTTATCTTTGCGCCCCTGGTAGTATTTTGAGCCCCTGGTATTATTCCACATTAATCGTATTAAAACATCCTATTACTTGTTAATTTAGGAATACATAGATGAGTAATTATGATTTAATTATTTCATTTATCAAATAAACCAGCACGACAGAAATCTCTAATGACCACGTGAACAATCTCTTAAGAGATACAGAATTACCAGCAATCCTACATGTAAACATTATTTGTCTTGACTCCAAGGCCATAATAGGTAGATTATTAATATCTAATTTCTATAGTTTATTAACAGACTCTATAGAACTTGCTCTGTGGAGAAATCACTTCTCATCTGTGGAGCAAAACGGGCTTCTAGTTTTAGTAGTTGGAAAGTTAAGGCAGTACTCATCTTCCCAGGACCTTCTTTCCCACACCTTTCCCTCCTTTTTCCTATTTCATTCAAACTGCAAAAGAACCAGAGAAGCTAAGGAGTGAAGATTCCCCTTGACTCTCACTCTGCATCTGCAGTCATAACACAGAATTAACCTACTGAGACCATGCAGCTGCTTGCTCTGACTTAATCCTCCAAGTGTCTGTGATTCCTCCATGCAGTAGAAACAAAATATTAATGACCAGTTGGAATTTTCCCTAAAAATAAAATATGGCATTCAGCTCAATCAGCACTTTTTTTTTTTTTTTTTGAGATGAAGTCTCACTCTGTCACCCAGGCTGGAGTGCAGTAACACAATCTTGGCTCCCTGTAACCTCCACCTCCCAAGTTCAAGCGATTCCTGCCTCAGCCTCCTGTGTAGCTGGGACTACAGGCATGTGACACCACACCTGGCTAATTTTTGTATTTTTAGTAGTGACGGGTTTCGCCATGTTGGACAGGCTGGTCTCAAACTCCTGGACTCAGGTGATCCACCCACCTCAGGCTCCCAAAGTGCTGGGATTACAGGCGTGAGTCACCACGCCTGGCCAATCAGCACATATTTTTAAGCAGTTTACTCATGGCAAACTAATTCCCAAATAGGTCATTCAAAATGTTTCATGACAAACAACCTCAATGATGTATTATTAGTGGATGGATTTTCATCCTGTATCAAAAGCCATTTAGTATGAAAATCTCACCTGGTATCTGTCTATCCATCCCTCACAAGTACTAACACTTCATGATTACCACAAGATGCTGGCAACATGATACAAGAAAAGGAATAAAATAAAGGAGCACCCAGAGCCTTCTGCCTGGAGAGATTATCAGTCATTTTTTGTCTGTCTTAGAAAACCTTCCGCCTGGGCATTCCAGTCTTTTTGGCAAATCTGGTATTCATTATCCACACTTGTTGGTGTTGTGTCATACAATTCTAAGGTTGCCCGGGGGCCGCCCCTCTGAAAACAGATTTGCCCTGTGATGTACAATCCCAAGCAACTGGCCATATCTTTCATTGGTAATGGGTGAATAGAAAGGAGCAGAGCTGCAAGTGAAGCAGGCAACTGTACAACATAAACATTTCAGGATCACTGACATCCACATCATGGCTAACATGCCTATGTACTGCAAGATGAGACTGTCAGCAAATCATTTTCAAATTTTAACAGACTACTTGGTCATGTTTGATTCCTAAATACACTTTTGGCTTATTTATTATCTGTAGTATAATTTTATAGCCATAGAGTTTATAAAGTAAAAAGTACTAATCCAAAAGCTAGAAGAAGACAAGAAATAACTAAGATCAGAGAAGAATTGAAGGAGACAGAGACAACAAAAACTCTCCAAAAAAATCAATGAATCCAGAAGCTGGTTTTTTGAAAAAATTAACAAAATAGATAGACCACTAGCTAGACTTATAAAGACGAAAAGAGAGAAGAATCAAACAGACACAATAAAAGATGATAAAGGGGACAGCCCCACTGATCCCACAGAAATACAAACTACCATCAGATAATACTATAAACACCTCTACACAAACTAGAAAATCTAGAAGAGATGAATAAATTCCTGGACACATACACCCTCCTAAGACTAAACCAGGAAGAAGTCGAATCCCTGAATAGACCAATAACAAGTTCTGAAATTGAGGCAGTAATTAATAGCCTACCAACCAAAAAAAGCCCAGGACCACATGGATTCACAGCTGAATTCTACCAGAGGTACAAAGAGGAGCTGGTACCATTCCTTGTGAAACCATTCCAAACAACTGAAAAGGAGGGACTTCCTAATTCATTTTATGAAGCCAGCATCATCCTGACACCAAAACCAGGAAGAGACACAACAAAAAAAGAAAACTTCAGGCCAATATCCCTTATGAACATTGATGCGAAAATCCTCAATAAAATACTGGCAAACCAAATCCAGCAGCACATCAAAAAGCTTATCTACCATGATCAAATTGGCTTCATCCCTGGGATGCAAGGCTGGTTCAACATACGCAAATCAATAAACTTAATCCATCACATAAACAGAACCAATGACAAAAACCACATGATTATCTCAATAGATGCAGAAAAGGCCTTTGATAAAATTTAACATCCCTTCATATTAAAAATTCTCAATAAACTAGGTATTGATGGAACATATCTAAAAATAATAAGAGCTATTTATAAGAAACCCACAGCCAATATCGTATGAATGGGCAAAAGCTGGAAGCATTCCCTTTGAAACCTGGTACAGGACAAGAATGCCCTCTCTCACCACTCCTATTCAACACAGTATTGGAAGTTCTGGCCAGGGCAATCAGGAAAGAGAAAGAAAGAAAGGGTATTCAAATAGGAAGAGAGGAAGTCAAATTGTCTCTGTCTGCAGATGACATGATTGTATATTTAGAAAACCCCATCATCTCAGCCCAAAAAACTCCTTAAACTGATAAGCAACTTCAACAAAGTCTCAGGATACAAAATCAATGTGCAAAAATCACAAGAATTCCTTTACACCAACAACAGACAAGCAGAGAGCCAAATCATGAACTCCCATTCACAATCGCTACAAAGAGAATAAAGTACCTAGGAATACAGCTAACAAGGGATGTGAAGGACCTCTTCAAAGAGAACTACAAACCACTGCTCAAGGAATAATAGAGGACACATATAAATGGAAAAACATTTCATCCTCATAGATAGGAAGAATCAATATTGTGAAAATGGCCATATTGCCTAAAGTAATTTACAGATTCAATGCTATTCCCATCAAACTATCATTGATATTCTTCACAGAATTAGAAAAAAACTATTTTAAATTTCATATAGAATCAAAGAAGACCCCGTATAGGCAAGACAATCCTAAGCAAAAAGAACAAAGCTGGAGACATCAAATTACCTGACTTCAAACTATACTACAAGGCTACAGTAACCAAAACAGCATGGAACTGGTACCAAAACAGACATATAGACCAATGGAGCAGAATAGAGACCTCAGAAATAACACCACACATCTACAATCATCTGATCTTCAACAAACCTGACAAGAACAAGCAATGGGGAAAGGATCTCCTATTCAGTAAATGGTGCTAAGAAAACTGGCTAGCCATATGCAGAAAACAGACACTGGACCCCTTCCTTACACCTTATACAAAAATTAACTCAAGATGAATTAAAGACTTAATAAGACCTAAAACCATAAAAACCCTAGAAGAAAACCTAGGCAATACCATTCAGGACACAGGCATGGGCAAAGACTTCATGATAAAGATGCCAAAAGCAATTGCAACAAAAGCCAAAGCTGACAAATGGGATCTAATGAAACTAAAGAGCTTCTGCACAGCAAAAGAAACTACCATCAGAGTGAAAAGGCAATCTACAAAATGGGAGAAAATTTTTGCAATCTACCCATCTGACAAAGGTCTAATATCCAGAATTTACAAGGAACTTAAATTTACAAGAAAAAAACAACCCCATCAAAAAGTGGGCAAAGGATATGAACAGGCACTTCTTAAGACATTTATGTGGCCAAAAAACATATGAAAAAAAGCTCAACATCACTGATCATTAGAGAAATGCAAATCAAAATCACAATGAGATACCATCTCACACCAGTCAGAATGGCAATTATTAAAAAGTCAGGAAACTACAATGTTGACAAGGCTGTGGAGAATAGGAAGAACACTTTTACACTGTTGGTAGGAGTGTAAATTAGTTCACCCATTGTAGAAGACAGTATGGCAATTCCTCAAGGATCTAGAACCAGAAATACCATTTGACCCAGCAATCCCATTACTTTGGGAATACGCCCAAAGGATATAAATCATTCTACTACAAAGACACATGCACACGTATGTTTACTACATCACTATTTACAAGAGCAAAGATATGGAACCAACCCAAATGCCCATCAATGATAGACTGCATAAAGAAAATGTGGCACATATACACCATGGAATACTATGCAGCCATAAAAAGGAATGAGATCATGTCCTTTGCAGGGACACAGTCATGAAGCTGGAAGCCATCATCCTCAGCAAACTAACACAGGAACAGAAAATCAAATGACACGTGTTCTCACTCTAACTGGAAACTGAACAATGAGAACATATGGACACAGAGAGGGGAACAACACATACCAGCACCTGTTGTGGGGACGGGGAGGAAACTGAGAGGACAGGTTGATAGGTGCAGCAAACCATCATGGCACATGTATACCTATGTAACAAACCTGCACATTCTGCACATGTATCCCATTTTTTTAGAAGAAATTTTTTTAAAAGATCATAAAAAACAGCAAAAAGTGCATGAGGCTTTCTGTAACTTTCATAAACAACTTTTTTCTTTAGTTTTCCCTTTTTCCCCCTTACGAATTTGGCAAAGGAATACTCAAAGAAAGCTTTCAGAAACTGCTGTAAGTTCCTCTGCATATCACATGGTAAAAGATGTGCCACAAAGTTCAGGCTATCTTGTACCATCCTATCATCTTTATTTAAGTAACCATGCTGGCTCAATGGTACCAGTGCTTCGCTGCTAAAGCAAAATAACTAAGCGTGACCAGTGTAATGGGCCGAATACTGCTGGGCTTTTCTCAGCAGCCCTGGGAACTTGAGACTTAAGACTCAGTGTCACCAATGAGGCTTCAGAGGGCTTCCCAAATAAGAACTTGCCTTCTGTGCTATGTCTCCATCCATGGCTAGAGAAAAAGAGCCCCCAGAGAAAATTAAAGGGACACCAGCAACCATTGTTATTTCTATCAACACAGACAATCTAGGCCTTAGAAAGACCTGCAGCTGAGTTTTACAATAAGATGGCTATTTGGGAGGAAGATTTTGGAGCTGGGAGGGACATTCTTACTGGTGTATCTGAACATGTGACTGAATGGACACAAATGCAGACTAGACTTGGTACCTCTCTGTGCCCCTCACTCCCCTTTGTCTCACGTTCACGCAAAATACTGCTTAAAAACAAAGCCGGCCAGGCTTGGTGGCTCATGCCTGTAATCTCAGCACTTTGGGAGGCTGAGGCAGGTGGATCATGAGGTCAGGAGTTCGAGACCAGCCTGGCCGATATGGAGAAACCCCGTCTCTACTAAAAATACAAAAATTAGCTGGGCATGGTGGCATGCACCTGCAGTCCCAGCTATTTGGGAGGCTGAGGCAGAAGAATCGCTTGAACCTGGGAGGCAGAGCTTGCAGTGAGTCCAGACCATGCCACTGAACTCCAGCCTGGGCGACACAGGGAGACCCCGTCTCAAAAAAAACAAACAAACAAAAAAAACAAAGCCAAGCCAGGCCTCAGGGAGATATGTTGCTGGGGTGCTGTCTAGTCCTCCCACTATATCATACTCCCAAGCATCCTTACAGGAACGTCCTGCAGGCTCCACCAGACTATCAAACTGAAGCCACCAAAAGCCCTCTCATGTGACTTCATATACAAATCACCCAGCACAGTTCTGGTGATATAAGCTGTCACTTATTTGCAAGTGAACTGAATATCAAGATCAGTGGTTTGTGATCTTGCCATCTGATGTCAGATTTAGCTCACAGGAGATACTCATTAAAATCATTTAGGAAGCCAAATAGGATGTACAGCAAGTCAAAACCCCCACCACGAGGAAGGGAAGACCTGACCCATTTTCTGCAGACTTTTACTTTAGTTTGGTGTTATTCTTTGAGAGTCTTCAATCAGGATTACAACTGGCTTGAATCCTGCTCATTCTAGTCTAAGTGTATAACTTGCTATGTGATATTGTATGGTGTGGACAGCAAGACAAAAGGGCACATTTCCAATCTCTCTACAAAAGAGGAACTAGCCAGAAACAGCTGCCAAAAATGCTGAAACAGCCTGTGACGGTCATCCCACAGCTACCAAGCAGTGCCTGAGATCATTATGTTCTCCTCTATTTTCTTTTCTCTGCCTTACACTATTTTCCTTGTCCCTAAATCTTAGACCTAGCAATCTAGGAAACTTGCTCAGCTCCACCGGCTAAAACTTCAGAGTAAAAGAGAATGACAATCCCATTATTTTAGTGACTTATTCTAGAATCCCAGAACAAAGCAAGGCTCGTGTTCAGAGCAGGTTGTGTTAACACGCACAAAATTGTACATAATAAATGTACACAATGAGCTTACCATTGACATTAATCAAGGAGAGAATATTATCCTGGTGATCAAGGAGGCGCTTAACTTCAAGAATATCCCATTCTAGTGATCCTTCTGTGGGTGCTACCAACCTGAAAATTACTAAATGAAAAAGACAGATAAAATTTTATTACAATGCTCTAAGAGGATAAAATACTACTCCTGCTCTAAAAACGAACATTTCATTAAGTGAAAAATACCTACCATGCTGAAAAACCCGTCTCCAAAAACAAAGCCTTATTCATACTACTTTAAACTGTTTCTTTCAAATGCTTGAGATGTTTGAGATGATCTACTAAAACCCATACTGAATGTGTCCTGAAGAACTCTCTTCCTTTACTGACTTTTCCAAACAGTGAAGCTCCCATTCTCTCTAGGGTTTCAATGGATGTCTGGCTATCTCAACTCACTCCCTCCCTCATCAGTGACTAGCCCACATCCCTCAATCACCTCCACCATCAGCTTTCTCTACTCATGTCCCCAGGCCAGTAAGCACTGCTACAGAATAAGCTGCAAATCCAAGTTTCACTTCAACTCAGTGAAGACGTAAGCAGTTCCTTTTTTAAAAAGCTTCTGATTCCTAGGCATATACCATTAAATTATAAATTCTCTGAGTATGTCTTATAATGTTTATATATCATGCAGTTCTTCTGACTATAGTAATGTTCAATGTGTTGCTTTACTCATTATCTGACTTTAACAAATACAGTTTTATTTAAACTAGTATAAATCCTAACTTTAATCAATACAGAAAACCCGTAATAGAATCCACTGATGTGGATTCTATCAACATTTGCTAAACATTTATGTTCCAGGAACTCTAGGTACCAAATGTGAATAAGGCCCAGTCACAAATGCTCAGTCTAGAGTGGGAGAAGGACTTGTTTATAAACAGGCTTACCGTCAATGTACTGAGTGTTTTAAAAATACGCCACTGGACGAAGTGCTGTGGATGCTCAAAGATTAGGATGACTAACACCTGAGAAGTGACAAGTCTCAGAGATCGTGTCCTTTTCAAATTACGAAAGTATCTTTTCTTTCTCACATTTCTCTCTGGAAGATAGGTCATGACTTGCTTCTTTCTGTGTCTCTGACAATATTTTACCAAACTACAAATCTCTAACCAGGTTATTTAATCCTGACAGCCACTCATATTCAAACTGTGGTTGTCAAAAGAAGGTTTTTCAGTCAATAGAAAAGAGAACTCTTTCTGATACACACTGAACTTATGGGAAATTCTACTTTAGTTGGAATATTATGATCTTGAGACTGGAATTTTGGAATAACAAGCAATATACTGTTTAACCAAGCTAACACACTGATTAAAAGACTCATAAGAAAAAGAAACCTGGCCTAACATCCTGAAAATGTCTCAGTCTCTGTATCACTTCAGCGATCCCAAGAAGCCAAGAGTGGGGCACACGCAGATGTCCCCTAAATAAAAAATTGCTTTAGTCCTTCCAGCATGTGTATACAATTTTCGTTCAAAATACACAAAAAGAAAAAAATTCATACTCACTCAGTTCTTTGCCAACTGCTGCCACAACACAATTCTTAGGTATTTCAACCAAAGCACTAATACCTCCAAAAACATATAAAACAAAGGTCAAATTATTTTTCTCACAGATTATATCAAAAACAAAAACATTCTCAGTTTTATGTCAGTCGTTTTCCATAAAGAAGATAAAGCACACAGAACTAGCTCCACACACACTTCCTTGCTTGCCTACTCATGGAAAATGATTTTGTTAAATGTGGGTTTCTGAGACTTTTGGAAGACATTATTGATTTATTAAGAGCAGAATACGGGGTTGGTTTTTTTTGTACTTTTTTTTACTATTGTGATAAAGTGGTAGATTCAGCAATTCACACTTATTTACCAGGGATCCCTTAAGATAATCACCATCAACCATTTACACGATGGCTAGCTCAAAAGTGACGTAAAATTGGGGTTTTCCTTCATGTAAACTTAAGAAGCCTGAGCAGGCTCCCTGGCACTGAATGAACTAGCCAACAGTCAGCAGCTAAGAAAGCAGCCTTCAAATAGCATGTTTGTGATCCATTAATACAAGCACAAATTTTCCTCTATTATTGAAAGAATCAGATTCAACATTCTAACACATTTCACTTATTTAAGAGGTCTGAGTATCTTTTCATAACCGAATAATGATTTTAGTGTAACCATAACTTCTACAAGGCATGTTACAATTTTGCTTCTGTCAGCATGAATAAAAGAGTTGATATATTAGAACCACCACGTGTTGGCAAAAAAAAAAAAACCTGTTTAATTTTTCCATTATGATATATATGTAATTTATAATATATATGCAAGTGTAGAAAATGGTCTAGTCATTTGCTTATCCTTCCCATCCATCAAAGGACTCACTGTTGTGATTTGGATAGTATTTCTGGCCAAGATTTTTCTCCATATAGGCGTATTTTAACAGTAGGTTTTGTATTTTTCCATGTACAAGGAGGAGGATATGGTGCTGCAAGGAAGGCAAAGGAGTGGTACAGAGAAGACAGAGGATATGGGAGAACAGCGGGGTGGGTAGCAAGAGAAGAATTCTAAATGCAGAAAACAGCTTGTTTAAAAATCTTTCACTAAATTATATGTGAAAATACTAGAAGCCCACCAATCCAGATGTAGCAACCTAATACTCAGAATCACAAAACATATTACTGGAAAGGACACGGGTGCCCTGTGTTTTAGTCCAGGGCTCCTTCCATTGTATCACATTGACTAAGATTATCTTTGCTTATTTCCAAACACAGAATAACTGCTTGTAAAAGCTCCACCAGTCCATAAATCAAGCAGGGCTTATGAAAGGACATCATGACATAAGGATCTAATAACACTATTAACAATCTGGCCTCCAGTAATTTGGAAAACCCAAATGATGAACAGCTCACCAATGGTAGCCCATGGCCTTCTCAAGGCTTTCCCATAGATACCCTCAAAGCCTTCTGTTAACTCTTGAGACACTGATAAACGGCAGTATTGTAATGATTTAATATATAGTACTTAAAGATAACTTGCAAAACAAAGGGAGACTGCGATAAGAGGTGGCTATTTCCAGGAACACACAGAAGATTCTTTTCAGCCCCAATTTCAACATTTTACAATATAACTTTACCAAAATAAAATTCATGAAAACCACAGGCTAGTGAAAGAGAGAGAAAAATGAACATAAAGATACATAATTCATGATAATAGTAAACAGGGAAATATATTCCAGATTTGAGCAAGACTATTAGTAATCAAATGTTGAACCGAGTGGTTAAACTGTAAACCCTAGCAATGTATGGATTTAGTTTTCCTAAGTCATTATGTTTCTGATACTTTAAAATATCTATGTGGAGCTAAGCTAGCTCCTATTAGTAACTAAATTCAATTCACAGGGCTCCTGCTACCGTTGAAATGTCAACAACATGCACAATAATGTTCCTTCTAGGATACCCAGGCTCATTTGATTATTTTTAGAAATAATAGTTAGTGTGACTTCAAGGTTGTTATTAAAATCTACTCATTTAAATATTTTACTCTAAAAATAGATTTTATTTTTTAAGATCAACCTTGGTATCAAAAAGTCAAAACTGATTTGATTATTTTTTTTCTGTTGAAACCAAAAGCGTATGTACACAGAATTCTGAGAACATGAAACTTTATCAGTAAGCTTGCACATGTATGAACTTTTTGGTAAGGACAATTGTAAAAAGAGGTCATCCTTAGGCATTTATTCAAAGTTAATGACCCCACAAATGCTACTGTAAAGTTGTAAGGGTCTGCTTCTAGGTATCAGCGTGCTCACCAAACACAGTTCAGGAAAATAGCCCAAGAGCACTGGAAAAGGTTGTTCTTGAGTGGAGTCTTCTCCTCCCGATTCAGGATAAAAATATATTTTACACAACCCCTGATCTGAATTGAATATGGCTACCTGTTATCTTCAGCACTGAAAAAGAAAAATCCCCTATATTGACCTTTCTACTTATGGAAAGTCTCTCTGAAGATCTGCTGTGTCTTCTAGTCTGTTAATCAGAGTTCAAAATTACCTTGATTTGTTTTTTACCTGTATCAGAAAGGTGGCTAGTCTTACACAGGAGATCTAATTTTCGGTTCCACACACACAGGTCATTCCCACCAGAAAGCCAAACATCTAGTCTCTGAAGAACAGTTAAACACTGCAAAATTTATTTGAAATGTATATCAGGTTAGAAACTCAAGCAGTCATTGTTCAGTGGTTTAAAAATATATCCACAAGTTCTTAACCCCTTCCTTCACTAGGTGGAGCTTATTTCTCCTTAGTAGAGCATGTGGGCACTACTAAGTGACTAGCTTCTACCAAACAGAATCTGGCAAGAGGAATGGTGTGTGACTTACAAGACTAAGTCATAAAAGATACTGTGGCCTCCTCCTTGTTCTCTCTTGGATCACATGCTCTAAGGTGAAGACACTAAAGCAGTCACATGGAGAAAGGTCCATGTAGCAAAGAGCTGAGGCTTCTGGGCAACAACCAGCACTAACTTGCCAAGCACATACGTGAGCCTCCTGGGACGCAGCTCCTCCACTGCAGTCAGGCCTTCAGATAGCAGGAGCCTCAGGAGAGGCCCTGAGCCAGAACCACCCAGATAAGATGCTCTCTAGTCCTAATCACAAACACTGTGAGATGACAAATGTGTATTTTTTTTTGTATTTTTTTTTTTTTTTTGAGATGGAGTCTCGCTCTGT
>NW_026652281.1:70353016-70617205 GCF_009828535.3 Hylobates moloch | reverse complement strand
CAATCTCGGCTCACTGCAAGCTCCGCCTCCCGGGTTCACGCCATTCTCCTGCCTCAGCCTCTCCGAGTAGCTGGGACTACAGGCGCCCGCCACCACGCCCGGCTAATTTTTTGTATTTTTAGTAGAGACGGGGTTTCACCGTGGTCTCGATCTCCTGACCTCGTGATCCGCCCGCCTTGGCCTCCCAAAGTGCTGGGATTACAAGCGTGAGCCACCGCGCCTGGCCACAAATGTTTATTGTTTTAAGCCACTAAGTTTTGAGGTAATTTGTTACTGAGTAATAAATTACTAATACACAATTGCTTAAACTCCGTTTTAAATCAAACTGAAACTATGACCTTAGTTTCCCTGTATCTTTAGAATAAATAACGCCCAAGTCTTCTCAATTCTATACATTTGGTAGACTCAGGAAAGTGAGTGTTTGAAGTACCATATAAGCCCTTTACCTTTAATAGTACTCTCCTCGCCCACTGACTCTGAGTCAGACAAGGGCAAGAGCGAGAGAGAAGAACAGAAAATAAAAGGCAGAGCTTCTGGTAATCTTGCCTAGGCTGCTTTTAAAACTGTTGGATTAAAAAAGAGTTGAAAATAACCAATGCAGTTTATATTTCTAGTGGTCCTACCCTGTCTAATCTCTGAATTTTTAATGCCAGTGTTTCATTTTTTATTGCCAAATAGTATTCCACTGTGTGGATATACATTGTGTTTATTCATCAGCTGATGGACATATAGGTTTCCATTTTTGACTATTATGAATAATGTTGCTATGAACAATCATGTACACATTTTTATATGAACTTACATTTTCATATCTCTTGGGGATATACCAAGGAGTAAGACTGCTGGGTCAAATGGTAATTCTGTTTAAACTGTTTTCCAAGGTATTGTATCATTCTAGATCCCACCAGCAATGTATGAAGGTTACAATTGCTCCACATTCTTGCCAACACTTGTCTTTTAGATATTAGCCACTCTAGTATGTAGGAAATAGTATTTCACTGTGGTTTTGACTTGCATTTCTCTAATGACTAATGATGTTGAACCTCTTTTTCATGTGCTTATCTGCCATTTGTTTATCTTCTTTGGAGAAACTTCTTTCTTTCAAATCTTGTCTATTTTTAATTGGAGTATTTGCTTTTTTATTGACTTCTTCATATATTGTAGACACAAGTCCCTTATCAGATACACAATTTGAAAATATTTTCTCCAATTCTGTATGTTGTCTTTTCACTTTGAAGCACAAAAACTTTTCATTCTGATGAGGTCCAATTTATCTTTTTTTGTTGTTGTTGATATGCTTCTGATACCATATTTAAGATACCTAGCCCAAGGTCACAAAGATGTACTCCCATATTTCTTCCAAGATTTTTGTAGTTTCAGCTCTTACATTTGGGTCTTTGACCCATTTTGAGTTGACTTTTGGATATGACATGCGGTAGGGATAAAATTTCATTATTTTGTATGTGGATGTCCAATTGACACAGCATCATTTTTTGAAGAGACTATTCTTTCTCCCATTAAAGGTTCTTGGCGTTCTTGTCAAAAAATCAATTGGCTATGTGAGACTTTACTTCTAGGCCTTTAATTCTGTTCCATTGATCTGCATGTCTATCATTATGCCAATACCACACTGTCTTGACTACTGTAGCTTCATATTAAGTTTTGAAATTGGGAAGTGTGTCTTGGAACTTTGTTTTTCCATTTTAAGATTGTTTCGGCTATTCTGGGTCCCTTGCACTCCCATATGAATTTTAGGATCAGCTTGTAAATTTCTCAAAACAAAACAAAAAAAAACAAGCCAGCTACAATTTTGATAAAGATTGGCTTCAACCTGTAGATCAATGTGGGTAGTGGTGGAATCATAACAATAGTAAATCTGATCCATGCACTCAGGATGTCTTTCCATTTATTTAGATCTTTAATAATTTTCAACAATGTTTTGTAGTTTTTGGTATATAAGTCTCATACTACTTCAAATTTCTTTTAATAGTGATGGGGTATTGCTATGTTGGCCAGGTTAGTCGTGAACTCCTGACCTCAAGCAATCCTCCCACCTTGGCCTTCCAAAGTGCTAGGATTATAGGCATAAGCCACCCCACCCAGACTAAATCTATTTCTGAGTATTTTATTCTTTTGGATGCTGCTGTAAATGGAATTGTTTCTTAATTTTTGGAATGTTCATTGCTAGTGAATAGAAATACAATTGATTTTTGTGTGTTGATATTATATCCTGAAACCTTGCTAAATCCATTTACTAGCCTCAATAGTTTGGTTGTGGACTTAGGATTTTCTATATACACAAGATTATGTCATTTGGGAACAGAGATAGTTTTATTTCTTCCTTTCCAATATGGATGTCATTTATCTTTTTTATTGTCCAACTGCCCTGGCTAGAACCTCCAGTACAATGTTAAACAGATGTGCTGAGAGCAGACATCCTTATCTTGTGCCTGATCTTTGGGGGAAATTATTTGTCTTTCACCATTTTTTAAAATTTTTATTTTATTAGTTTTTTTGAGACAGGGTCTTGCTCTATCGCCCAGGCTAGAGTGCAGTGGCACAAGTACAACTCACTGCAGCCTCGATCTCCTGGACTCAAGCAATCCTTCTACCTCAGCCTCCCAAATAACTGGGATTACAGACATGTGCCACCAGGCCTGGCTAATTTTTCTTCCTTTTTTTTTTTTGTAGAGAAGAAGTTTCACCATGTTGCTCAGGCTGGTCTTGAACTCCTGAGCTCAAGCAATCCACCCACCTTGGTCTCCCAAAGTGCTGGGATTGCAGGCATGAACCACCACACCCAGCCTAGCCTTTCACCATTAATACGAAATTAGCCTTGAGATTTTCACAGAAGCCCTTTATTAGGTTGAGGAAGTTCTCATCTATTCCTAGTTTGCTGAGTATTTTTATCATGAAAGGGTGCTGGAGTTTGTCAAATGCTTTCGCTGTTTCTATTGAGATGATCCTGTGGTTTTTGTCCTTTATTCTTACTATGGTGCATTTCATTGATGAATTTTCAGATGTTAAACTAAGCTCATATTCCAGGGATAAATCTTGCTTGGTCATGGCGTATAATTCTTTTTAGATGTTGCTGAATTTGGTTTGATAATATTTTGTTGAGGATAATATATGTTTTTGTTACTTAACATTTTACCACTAGCATTTTCCTCTTTTAATATTCTTCTGAAATATAAATTTTAGTATATATATCTACCATAATGTATTTTCTTATAAGACATTTAGGGCACTTCCAATCATCCATTTATAAAAATGTATTTGTAGTACACATTTCTGTTCATAAATTTCTGCCCTATTTTCTGATTATTTCCTTTAAAGAGTTTTCTAGAATGATCACTGGATTAATGCCTATAATAATTTATTTAGATTCATTCATAATGCCAAACTACCTTCCGGGAAGATCATATCAATTTATAGTCTCAATATGCAATAAAATGCCAATTTCACTATCTCCTTGCTAACATCAACCCTTATAAAAAATTTTGCTAGTTCAAAAAATAAATGATAGTATTTCTCATATTAGGGATATAAATTTCTTGGATAAACCATCTATTCAAGAACAACTGAACCACTAAACTAAATGAGTGCAATGCTATTTTTTAACAATTTTTATGTGAAACAGGATCACAGCGGGAGAAAAACACAAATATCTAGCTGACTCACATTACAGTAAAACCCCTTTTAAAACTACTTTCACTATATTGGAATAAGATACTTTTTTAGTGACCAGTTCCTATAACCAGTTCATAACACAGTTTACCAAACGGAATTTCCCCCAAATGCATTAAATTTTTTTCTCTTTCTTTGTTCCTTCTTAATGACCTTAGTTTTTCAGAGAGCAAGAATATTTTTAAAGGAATGTAAAAGGCGCATCATTTCAGGTCACATATAGATATTTTAATCAAATCAATACTTTAATGACTTCTTTAAAAATCCACTGCTAAGTTAGATAAAAGTATATATAGTACATGGCATTTTCTTCCCCTGAAACTTGACTAAGTTGATATTTTGAACAGCACAGTGCTATGAGATGGCTACCAGAGATTCTGCCTTTTTGGGAAAAAATGAACTATTCTAACTATTGGCACACAGCAATTCTTTTTACATTAAGAAAAAAAAGAAACAAAAGAGCTCCAATATGGAGATCAGTTATCCTTAAAGTAAATGAGGGAACATCTACTACTACTACTATCTTTTCCAAAACTTGCTTACATTACTAAAAAACAGTGGCACTTTCTCTGAACACTTATTTCTGTAGGAATCACAAGCAACCAAGTCTTATCTATGTTTGTTTCTTTAAAATGTAGCAGAGCTTCTGTCATATCATAAGCCCCAATAAATAATTATTTGTAAAAGGAATAAACCTAACAGTAGCAGCAAATTAGCTATGTAAGATTTTTAGTTTTGAAACTAAGTAACTGACATGTCTTGCTTTTGTGACCTTAGAGAAGGCAGAGGTCACGGGACAAATAACTCTATATTTTAAATTCAAAGTATAAAGAAAACAGACCAGCTACTATTATGGTCATTCTGCAAGTAATATCTCTTCCTCGAATTACCTACAAAAAACATACCGGGTACTACCTTTTTTCCTTATCTTGCTATTGGGATTATCCCTTGCTCTAATTTCAAATTGAAACATTCTAACACTTAATACATGTGCTCTCAAAAATCTGATCTTACACGAAGCAAATGACTACAAGTGTGTGGGAAGAAATAATTCATTAAGACCCACAAAAGTAATTTCGTCTAACTTTTTAAACCATGTCTTCTGAGACAAAAATAGATTGCCATAAAAACTCATATTTACTTAAGATTTTACCTTTACAGTAGACTGGAAGCATGATATTCTCTGAACTTGTCTGGCAGTATCACCATCCCACACCTAAATTTATGTTAAGAAATAATTTCTAAACAGAATTTTAAAATCTTAATTATAACTTTTCTAATTAACAATTAAGCCACAAATGTTAAGCAGTTAGAAAATCTTTAAATCAAACATAAAATACTTAGCGTTTACACCACCACAAAAATGAATTCATATAGTGAGTTATCAACTTAGCAAAGCAGGCTTATGATCTAAAATAAGTTTGAGGTAAATTTTACTATCAAATTATTTGAAAATGACAACATAATGAATGGTCTGAAGTACTGAATCTTTACAAGCACTAAATATTCCAACTGTTTAAAGTTTATTCTCCAGAATAGCCTACCGTAATCTAATAAGCATAAAGTACTTATACCAAAAACTATCATGTCCATTAATATTTACTGAAAGCTCCCTATAATGTGGATAGCATGATTTACTACTGTTATCTTGATTCGAGAAGACACTAACAGTGTATTACTGTTACCTGTATATGTATTTAATATAATCAGAGGGCCTCTCATAAAACATCCAAGTTCAGTTTGACTTAAGAAGCACAGTGATTTTCAAACTTTTACACCATTTCCTATAGTAAGAAATACATTTTACACCATGTCTGAAAACACATTTACATACATGTACTATGTATACAAATGTATATGCATGTATTAAAAATTGAAACCAATTTCAAACTAGTTAACCTTATCATGGCCAATGCCTTTTGTTATATTTTTATTATACAGATGTGCCTTGATTTAAAGTACAGTTATGTCCCATAATAAACCCATTCTAAGTGGAAAATATCCTAAGTCAAAATGCATTTAACACATCTATCGAACATCATAGCTTAGCCTGGCCTAACTTATATGTGCTTAGAACACTTACATAAGCCTATAGTTCAGCAAAAAAAAAGTATCTGGCAACAAAGTACACTGTAGAGTAAGGCTGTTTACCCTTGTGATCTCATAGCTGACCAGGAGCTGCAGCTCCAGGCTGCTGCTGCCCAGCACTAGGAAAGACTATTGTCCCATGTATCACTAGTGTGAGAAAATATCAGACTTCAGAATTCAAAGTACAGTTTCTACTTAATGCACCTCCCTTTCACACCATCATAAAATTGAAAAACTGTAAGTCAAACCACCCTAGGTCGGGGACCATCTATATTCTATGTCATGCTTTAGATGGAGCTAGATTATCATGAGAATTACATTTTATGTACATAACACACTAAACAAACTGCTAGCATATAAAAAATGCTCCCAGTAATTAGGAAATGTTTTCTGGCCTTATATTTACCAGAATTCTAGTAGTATCTCACAGCCTTTTCACTTATTTCACTATTCGCAAGTAGAACATTTAATATTCAGTAACTTGAGCTCTTAAGGCTATCGCTTTAAAAAATTATCTACCTTCAGTATTTAATTAAGGAAGTTAGTTTTTACAGGTTGGGTATCCCTTATCCAAAATGCTTAACACCAGAAGTGTTTCTGATTTGTTTTGGATTTTGGAATATGTGCATATACCTAATGAGCTATCTTGGGGACAGAACCCAAGTCTAAACACAAAATTCATTTATTTTTCATATACACCTTATACATATAGCCTGAAGGTAGTTTTATACAATATTTTTGGTAATTTTGTGCATTAAACAAAATTTTGACTGTAACCTATCACATGATGTCAGGTATAAAATTTTCCACTTGTGGCATCACATCAGTGCTTAAAAGGTCTTGGATTTTGGAGCATTTCAGATTTTGGATTTTCAGATTAGGGATGCTCAAACTGTAGTGAAAACCCAAGCAGAGTAAATTTAGAATTCATCTGGGTAAGAGAGACTGCCAAATAAGCAGCCTAGAATTTTTTTCTAACAACAAAAATCATTTAGCAAAGGAAATGAGTCCATACTATCATTTACAGGTAAAATTCATAGTGACACTGTACCAGCTACTAACTTCTGTATATAATTTTAATCACTGCCTCAAAATACTGTTATAGTGTCTTAGGAGTGATCTAATATCGTATTTTAAATTCTACTTTTGCAAAGATTACACTGATACTGAAAAAGAGAGCTTTATTCCATATTTGCCTCTACAGAGTAGTAATAAAGCAGCTCTGACCTAACCATCTGAGTGAATTTTATGCCTTTGTTTATGTTGTATTGTAATCACACACAAACATACACATAATATGTGTGTGTGTATATATGTATGTATGTATATAGAGTTTATCCCCATTTAAACCTTCTTTGACATTTTTTCAGCTATAAACAATCTGTCTAGAAAGCACTTCAGCTGATGAACCCACTTAAAGCATGTTAAAGTCTATATCTTGGTTCTAAAAGAGCCTAAGAAACACCTATACGTTTAGGCTTACTCCAAAACTTCACCAATGCTTGAAACTGTTTAAACAGAACTTTCAGATAAGTATATACTTTTAAAAATTAATACGACCAGAGACAGTGGCTCATGCCAGTAATCCCAGCACTTTGGGATGCCAAGGCGGGCTGATCACGAAGTCAGGAGTTCCAGGCCAGCCTGGCCAATATGGTGAAACCCTGTCTCTACTAAAAATACAAAAAAATTAGCTGGATGTGGTGGCATGCGCCTGTAGTCCCAGCTACTTGGGTGGCTGAGGCAGAAGAATCACTTGAACCTGGGAGGTGGAGGCTGCAGTGAGCCGAGATTGTGCTACTGCACTCCAGCTTGGGCAACAGTGAGAATCCGTCTCAAAAAAAAAAAAAAAAAAAAAAAATTAATCTGACAACTTCTTTTAAAAAAATAAAAGTAATGAAAGACAACAGTTATCCATAGCATTTGACTCTGGACTTCACCAAGCCAATTCCTCATACAGGGGTATTAAAGGGCTGAGTTGGTTTACAGAAAACATTTTATGAAGTGCAGTGGTTCGGGACTCTGACTCTGCAGTCAGACTTGCCAGTTCTGCCCTACACTGGCTGTGTGCCTTGGGAAAATTACTTAGCCTCTGTATGACTCTATTTTTTCATCTGTAAATAAGAATAATTAAAAATAAGGCCAGGCACAGTGGCTCACGCCTATAATCCCAGCATTTTGGGAGGCCAAGGTGGGTGGATCACCTAAGGTCAGGAGTTCGAGACCAGCCTGACCAACACAGTGAAACCCCATCTCTACTAAAAACACAAAATTACCTGTGTGTGGTGGCACAGGCCTGTAATCCCAGCTAATCGGGAGGCTGAAGCAGGAGAATCGCTTGAACCCAGGAGGCAGAGGTTGCAGTGAGTAAAGATCACGCCATTGCACTCCAGCCTGGGCAATAAGAGCGAAACTCCGTCTCAAAAAAAAAAAAAAAAAATTAAAAATACCTATGTCAAATGGCTAATTTTAAAGATTAAATGAGTTAATATATGGAAAACAATTAGAACAATGCCTGTTACACATAAGCACTTTACTATTGCTATTCCATCTTAACTTTTTACCTGAAAGTATGGGTAAAGAAAGAGTAATTTTACTTTTATAAAATTGTTTTTAATTATTAAATATTAAACACTGAACAAACAGTAATTCACTTTTCTATCAGACTCAGATGCTCAAAAGATTTTTATGGGTTGGGACCATTTGGTTTCTTCTGCTGTACAGTGGGAAAAAAAAAAATGTAAATTATCCTCCAGTCCAACTCATCATTGTTTCCCTAAATTGAAAAGCAAATTGAGATAGTAAAATAAATTATTTTTAAGTCCACATTCTCCCATTTCATCAATTTTATACAACCTGATAGAGTAACTCTGGAAAGAACAGCAATAGTCATGGAGTTTCCATCAATAACAAGCCTTAACCTCCTATTTCCAGTCTAATACTTTTCAGATACCTAATAAACGGTATCTTGTAAGTAACAGAACAAAAATCATTTTTGCTATAACAAGAATATACAGACATGACCCTATCAGCTAAAGACTAATAATGTATGTAGTGGCTCCTTAGGCCACTATAGCTTGTTCATTTCTTCCAGATTAAAGGATACAATAACTGTTCTATCAGCAGAGGCTGTCAAGATGAGTTGATTTTTTTCTTCACAAGATTCCAAGGAAGGAAATGTAATAATAGCTGTTATCTTTTGAGTGTGTCCGTTCAGTTCTAAAAGTTTTTCCCCTGTCTGAAATACCAATAAAAATGTTATTTTTATTAGGTATTAGGTTTCACAATTTAGATAATCATAAATGACAACATTAAGTAGAACTGCCATACAGAAGATACATATACATTCCATTTAAAATTACTTATTCAGAATTTAACTTAAGCAATCACACAGAACCTAAACAAGCGCTGAAGGTATAGCCATAAATAGTTTTATTTTCTAATACAAAATGCTAATTTTTAGTAAATTTTTATAGAAAATGAATATTCTTTTCTATAAATTTAAAAATATAATTGTGTAAATTAAGCATAAAAACATCAGTAACTTAGTTTGCAGGAAAAAATATGGAGTCCTCATTGTCCAAGTATTTGCTATTTAAGTCTCCACAGTTATAAGGTCATAGAAGAAAATAAAAGTCACCATAACAACTGTATGTGTACCTACACACACATAAGTATATATATCCACTCATTTATTAACCACTTAGAAAGTTAGTCTCCACTCCATCATTATTTAACACCAATATCTATTCCTACCCATCCAACATCTTCATCCATCAGTCTCTCACTAATTTACCAAGTAGTAAACATGCAAAAATACAATGTAAATGGCAAATCTTTCCAAGATTGCAAGACTTCATGAATGTGGTGAAAATAATACTAAAGAACTGCTTTTATCACAGGCAAAGCCATTGAAAAATAAAGATCTGACACAGTCAGACTAGATAACAATCCAAAATAAAGGTGAGAGAAAAATACTTCAAAAAAGAATAATTTGAGTAACAAATGATCAGGAAGGGAGGCTCTGAAGAAACTGGTGAAGCCTTAAGTATTTATTAAAAAAAAAAGTCCTTTGTAATATTAAGTCAAACATGAGAAAAATGTTACATTATGCTATTATGCAATGTTGAAAGAAAACTTGTGTGTCTCACAAAAATCAACACAATTCATTTATTCATTTTGGAAGTCAGGGCATAGCTACTGATAACCTAAATTTTGTTAAGATTAAAATTTTGTATTTTTTGAATTTTCATACTTTGGCATTTGTTTCTTAGGAAAAAACTTTTTTTTTTTTTTTTTTGAGACAGTCTTACTGTGTCACCCAGGCTGGAGTGCAGTGGCATGATCTCGGCTCACTGCAACCTCAGTCTCCTGAGTAACTGGGATTACAGGCGTGCGCCACTATGCCCAGCTGATTTCTAGTATTTTTAGTAGAGACGGGGTCTTGCTATGTTGGCCAAGCTGTTCTCAAACTCCTGGCCCCAAGTTATCCGTTTGCCTTGGCCTCCCAAAGTGCTGGGATTACAGGCACAAGCCACCACACCCAGCTGGAAAAAAAATCTTAATTTAAAAAAACTTTCCCTCTTCATTATGAAATACTAGTCCCCACTGTATATGGATTTATCCTAATTAGCTCTTTTCAAATATTAATGTGTCAATTAACAGTGATATGCAAATGTATCCCCAGATAGTATTTATATGAATACATACTCAACTACATCATCATATCTTTATTACACAATCCACACATAATCAATACACACCTGGGCATTCCACACAACTACAATTCCATCATCACCAGCAGATGCAAATCTGGTTAGGGAGAAAGGGTCAAGAAAAAAAAAAAAATCACTGGTGACATTTAATTACTAAGATTAAGAACTATCAAACCTTATTAGTGGTATTTTGACTAATATTAACGAAGATCAAGTTATTTCAGCTAATTTAAGAAACACATTCCAGGTTCTGTACCAGGTATGGAAGATCAAAAGATAAATAAGACATTTGTAAGTTTACAAAGAATAACCCGCTAGAAATGTAAAAATAATCTTTAAAGTCCTTCTTTGCTTTAAAATTCTATGATTTTAAGAAATCCCTGACTTAAGTGAAATGAAACCAAGCTGAGAAGTGCCTTCAGTGACAGGAAGTGATATTCCAGGGGTGGAACTGATTACAATGTTAGATAAATTCATTACTTCTATTATTCTCTCTGTAAATAATTATTATTTAAAGTCAAGATCTCTCCTTTGCTCAGCTCAACTCCTTAGTCTTTCCACATAAATGCTTTGTTCTTGGTTTGGAAGGTTTGAGAATTTTTAGGGTTTTTTTTGTTGTTTTTTAGTGAAGATGCTTGAAATGCACAGGTAAAGTTTGTCTCATGGCACGAAAAAAGAGCTGTGATAGTCTGCTATAGCTTCTCCTTTTTACACCCCATTCACCATATACACAGGGACAATCACCAAATTCTGTAGAGTAGAAGATATTCTGAACACAAACACTATCAAGAGGAATAACCTGTCATACAGGATTATTCATCATCATATTATCCTAAAATTCACCATCTTATTATACTAACCCAACAAAGTAGTATACAATATCACACCGTAAGCATGTCAAATAATTTATTGTTAATGTCATACACAAGTTTGTAAATAATTTTTAATGACTCAGAATCAATTTAAAGTTGTCCCCATAATATTGCTTTCACTCAAATTCAGGGTTTTTTTTTTTTTTTTTTTTTTTCAGTATGAGAGAAAGAAGTGGTGTTAAAAAGAGTCAGCTATGACTGACATATAACTGGCCCCTTATAATTAACAGATGCTATGTGAGCATCTGTTCTAATGGATTTTTATCCCTTTATGAGATAACAAAATCCCACTACTTCAGTCATGAAATACTTTCCTTAACACTCCAAATTGAGTTTCATGTTCAAATTTCTTATCTTCAGTTTCAAAGTTCAGTGCCTTCACTGGCTCAGACAACTCCAATACAGTTCTTATTTCAAAACCCTTTGAGTACATCTACTACTGGTAGAACTAAGATTATTCAGGAGATATGAAATTGATCAATTACAGTCTGACAGTCTTAATAATTTTTAAATACAGAACTACCTACCTTTTTAATGGAAAGGACCTTTTAAATTTAGTAACTAGCTAAAAATCAGAGTTATTTTTAAATCCACGCCTATCATTTATTCTAATTTTAAAATGTAACATATAAAAGATCTGGAGATTAAAAAGAAAATGATCATTTTTAAAATAAAAATAGATTTCCTATGCTTAATTATCTACATTTTCTCAATCAGATCAGTAAATAGTACCTTGAATATCAAAAATAGTTGCTGGAAATAAATCTTTAGCAGCTTATGTTTCTGGGCCTATTGATTTCTTTTTATTTGTATAGTGATGGTGGGGAGGGCAGGACTCAAGGTCTTAAGCGTTCTTTGGTATAAAACATCAATTTCTATTGATTCTTTAAACTCTTAAAATTGCATTTAAAGACAGCAAGTTTAAAATACATACTTTTTTTCTAACCCTAATTTTTAACTTCTTATGACTGTTTTGTTTGACTTTCACGAGTTCACAATGAGAGATGACTGAGAACAGCTGAGAGTTTAGAAATGGGATATAGAGCATTTAACCTCAAACTTTAATTCAATCAGTAGGGAACAAAAGTTAACTCTAAATAAGGCTCAACAGTAATGCCTGAAATCACAGTCAATTTTTTATTGCTCCAAGGTCAGTTACCTGGTTGGTAGATTATTCAGGCCTTCTATTCTTATATATATTCTACTGCTACCATTTTTTTTTTTTTTTTGCCATTTCAGTATTTATTATTACCTCCCCTAAAGAGGAAACATTAAGCTTTAAAATACAAACCAGTATAACTTTGATACATATTAGTACCTGTCATAAAAAAACTAATAAAGGGTTGAGATATCATTCACAAATTACAATTATCCAACCTATTATGATGGATAACAAAAAATCAGCTATACTTTATCAGTTTATCTTAAACTAAATCCTAGACAGTCAAGCATACACTTCAACCATCTCCAAATGAGAAATGGAAATACAACCCAAGAATTCCTAATTGTAAGGAATTCCTAACTGCTGAAAAGAAGTAATGAACTATAAAATAAAAAAGGGATTAAAATGTCAGTAAGGTTTAAGCTATTCTATCCAATGGAAGAATAGTAATATTGCCAGATGACATTTTACATACTAATTTTTAAAAACACTCTAAAGTAATAGAAAGCAAAAACTTAAGCCTAAAGATAAGATATTGAGAGAAACGTTTCTTTACCGATTAGCAAAAAATGTATTCAGTGTGATTCCGTGCTAGGAGTTAGGGAAATGTCAAGACACCTTACCTGTGGTTCTTGCTTTGAGATCTTAAAACTTAATGATTGTTTAGAAATGTACCGTATTTCATCAAATCTAAGACATCAATTGTAAGACACTCTTATTTTATTTACCATTAAGGAAAACATACTGCCAATTACAATTGAAAGACACAATTATATGATGTGTCCACATTTTAGAGATGTCAAAATAGAAAAAAATATGCTTCTTAGAATCATGAACTCTAAAAATTACCATATTTATTGATCTTTATCTTTATAACATGGCACTTGCCAGTCTAATGAATCTCTGATTATCTCTGGCAGGTTTTAAGTGCTAAAGAAATGCTTGTTGAATGAATAAATGAATGCACAAGCAAACATTTAAGTGTTCAAGGGCTCTGCGAAATAGATTCATTAATGATCGTAATGTAACCTCATATTTTCCTTTTATCATAATTAATGTAAATATACTACCACAAAAAATAGAAACTTAAAAATTTAAAACCCAGACTCCCTACCACACAAAAAATAAATTTCTATATTTTTTCATATTCCTGTCCAATTCTTATCCATATACTTCAGGGTTTTTTTTTGTTTTTTTTTTAACTTAAAACCAAGTCCAAGATCACACCACTGCACTCCAGCCTGGACAACAGAGCAAGACTCCATCTCAAAAAAAACACAAAAAACAAAAAAACAAAAAAAACCCAAGTCGTTAAAAATACTCCTTGAGACTACACAATTAAATGACTAAGCAAAAATTATATTCATGAAAAACAAGTTCAACAAGGTGAAACATGGTTTAACAAAGACCTATGGCAGACCTCCTAGAATGTTCTATCCTCTCATCCCCTAATTACGAGAACTAAATTTATTATGATAATCCATAAGTCACTTGGTCATTCAATACTTACTAAGCACTAACTACATAGATGCTTAAACTTGAGAATAAAGATCAAGAGATTGTTCTTGCCATTCAAGAACTCACAGTCTGACATTACTATGTGATGCTACAGGGTCCAGATCATGAGTCCTTAGAGAATTCTCACAACCATCTTAATGTATAAAAATAATTCCCTCTAAACACCTTCTCTTTGAACATCTCTGAGAAAGAATTCTCTCGTTCCTTCCAACAGTGGGCTGAAACTACAGCAAAGCTTAATAAAGATTTGTAAAAAATAAATTGTTTTCACAATAATTCTTATGTCCAATAGCTAAATGCTCATTTAATAGTTCTCACTTATGTGAAGCCCTTTCAACTAAGTGAAGGTCCTAAAAATTCAAATGTTACCTTAAAGGACATAAAAAGTATAGTCCATACACCTAAACCATAAATCTTCCTGTATTCAATGTCTACATAAGGCACTGAAAAAATAAAAATATTAATACGACATTATTATGGCAGTACAGGCGCCCCAGTGGTTAACTTTCCACCTAACCTGCAAGTACTTTCTAATGCATGATAAAACTAAAATACTATACGGTTTCCATGATCATCTCATCATTTTTTTTTTACAGTAAGACGCAGGATCTAAATAAGGTCTATACAGCACAATTGCTTGATATATCTCTAAAGTCTCTTTTATTCTATGGTTTTGTTCTCCATCTTTTTTTCCTTGCAATCTTTTTGTTGAAAAAAGTTGTCTCTCTTCAACCCAAATGTCTATCAATGATAGACTGGATTAAGAAAATGTGGCACATATACACCATGGAATACTATGCAGCCATAAAAAGGGATGAGTTCACGTCCTTTGCAGGGACATGGATGAAACTGGAAACCATCATTCTCAGCAAACTATCGCCAAAGACAAAAAAACAAACACCACATGTTCTCACTCATAGGTGGGAACTGAACAATGAGAACAGTTGGACACAGGAAGGGGAACATCACACACCGGGGCCTGTCATGGGGTGGCGGGTGGGGGGAGGGATAGCACTAGGAGATATACCTAATGTAAATGACGAGTTAATGGGTGCAGCACACCAACATGGCACATGGATACATATGTAACAAACCTGCACGTTGTGCACATGTACCCTACTTGTCTCTCTTGGAGAATTCTCACAGCCCAGATTTTGCTGACTACTTTCCTGTGTTGTCATCTAACATGCACCTCTGCACTCTGTATTTTTAGTAAACTGATAGTTAAATCTACAGACGTAATCCGATTCAAACCTGACTCTTTGGTAAGACCAATTCATAAGCAGTTTGTATACTCCATTAGGAAACAAATTTCTGGCAGTCATTTTTGTGTGTGTGTGATGTTAACACCCATCAATAATCACTGTCTGAAGTCATTATTACATTTACAATAAAAAAACATTGAAAAAATGCTGCTAAGGGTATCAGTTATGGAAGATCAAATAAATGAAATGAAGTGAGAAGAGAAATTTAGAGAAAAAAGAAAAGAAACGAACAAAGCCTCCAAGAAATACAGGACTATGTGAAAAGACCAAATCTACATCTGATTGGTGTACCTGAAAGTGACAGGGAGAATGGAACCAAGTTGGAAAGCACTCTGCAGCATATTATACAGGAGAATTTCCCCAATCTAGCAAGGCAGGCCAACATTCAAATTCAGGAAATACAGAGAATGCCACAAAGATACTCCTCGAGAAGAGCAACTCCAAGACACATAATTGTCAGATTCACCAAAGTTGAAATGAAGGAAAAAATGTTAAGGGCAGCCAGAGAGAAAGGTCGGGTTACCCACAAAGAGAAGCCCATCAGACTAACAGCTGATCTCTCGGCAGAAACTCTACAAGCCAGAAGAGAGTGGGGGCTGATATTCAACATTCTTAAAGAATTTTCAACCCAGAATTTCATATCCAGCCAAACTAAGCTTCATAAGTGAAGGAGAAATAAAATACTTTACAGACAAGCAAATGCTGAGACATTTTGTCACCACCAGGCCTGCCCTAAAAGAGCTCCTGAAGGAAGCACTAAACAAGGAAAGGAACAACCGATACCAGCCACTGCAAAAACATGCCAAATTGTAAAGACCATCAAGGCTAGGAAGAAACTGCATCAACTAATGAGCAAAATAACCAGCTAACATCATAATGTCAGGATCAAATTCACACATAACAATACTAACCTTAAATGTAAATGGGCTAAATGCTCCAATTAAAAGGCACAGACTGGCAAATTGGATAAAGAGTCAAGACCCATCAGTGTGCTGTATTCAGGAAACCCATCTCACGTGCAGACACACATAGGCTCAAAATAAAGGGATGGAGGAAGATCTACCAAGCAAATGGAAAACAAAAAAAGGCAGGGGTTGCAATCCTAGTCTCTGATAAAATAGACTTTAAACCAACAAAGATCAAAAGAGACAAGGCCATTACATAATGGTAAAGGGATCAATTCACAAGAAGAGCTAACTATCCTAAATATATATGCACCCAATACAGGAGCAACCAGATTCATAAAGCAAGTCCTTAGAGACCTAGAAAGAGACTTAGACTCCCACACAATAATAATGAGAGACATTCTTTTTTTTTTTTTTGAGACAGAGTCTCGCTCTGTCGCCCAGGCTGGAGTGCAGTGGCGCAATCTCAGCTTACTGCAAGCTCCGCCTCCCAGGTTCACGCCATTCAATAATGAGAGACTTTAACACCCTACTGTCAACATTAGAGTGATCAACGAGACAGAAAGTTAACAAGGGTATCCAGATATTGAACTCAGCTCTGCGCCAAGTGGACCTAATAGACATCTACAGAACTCTCCACCCCCAAATCAACAGAATATACATTCTTCTCAGCACCACATTGCACTTATTCCAAAATTGACCACATAGTTGGAAGTAAAGCACTCCTCAGCAAATGTAAAAGAACAGAAATTATAACAAACTGTCTCTCAGACCACAGTGCAATCAAACTAGAACTCAGGATTAAGAAACTCACTCAAAACTGCTCAACTACATGGAAACTGAACAACCTGCTCCTGAATGACTACTGGGTACATAACGAAATGAAGGCAGAAATAAAGATGTTCTTTGAAACCAACAAGAACAAAGACACAACATACCAGAATCTCTGGGACACATTCAAAGCAGTGTGTAGAGGGAAATTTATAGCACTAAATGCCCACAAGAGAAAGCAGGAAAGATCCAAAATTGACACCCTAACATCACAATTAAAAGAACTAGAGAAGCAAGAGCAAACACATTCAAAAGCTAGTAGAAGGCAAGAAATAACTAAGATCAGAGCAGAACTGAAGGAAATAGAGACACAAAAAACCCTTCAAAAAATCAACGAATCCAGCAGCTGGTTTTTTGAAAAGATCAACAAAAGTGATGGACCGCTAGCGAGACTAATAAAGAAGAAAAGAGAGAAGAATCAAACAGATGCAATAAAAAATGATAAAGGGGATATCACCACCGATCCCACAGAAATACAAACTACCATCAGAATACTATAAACACCTCTACGCAAATAAACTAGAAAATCTAGAAGAAATGGATAAATTCCTCGACACATACACCCTCCCAAGACTAAACCAGGAAGAATTTGAAACTCTGAATAGACCAATAACAGGCTCTGAAATTGACGTAATAATTAATAGCTTACCAACCAAAAAAAGTCCAGGACCTGATGGATTCACAGCCAAATTCTACCAGAGGTACAAGGAGGAGCTGGTACCATTCCTTCTGAAACTATTCCAATCAATAGAAAAAGAGGGAATCCTCCCTAACTCATTTTATGAGGCCAGCATCATCCTGATACCAAAGCCTGGCAGAGGCACAACAAAAAAAGAGAATTTTAGACCAATATCCCTGATGAACATCAATGCCAAAATCCTCAATAAAACACTGGCAAACCGAATCCAGCAGCACATCAAAAAGCTTATCCACCATGATCAAGTGGGCTTCATCCCTGGGATGCAAGGCTGGTTCAACATACGCAAATCAATAAACATAATCCAGCATATAAACAGAATCAATGACAAAAACCATATGATTATCTCAACAGATGCAGAAAAGGTCTTTGACAAAATTCAACAACGCTTCATGCTAAAAACTCTAAATAAATTAGGTATTGATGGGACATATCTCAAAATAATAAGAGCACTCTATGACAAACCCACAGCCAATATCATACTGAATGGGCAAAAACTGGAAGCATTCCCTTTGAAAACTGGCACAAGACAGGGATGCCCTTTCTCACCACTCCTACTCAACAGTGTTGGAAGTTCTGGCCAGGGCAATCAGGCAGGAGAAGGAAATAAAGGGTATTCAATTAGGAAAAGAGGAAGTCAAATTGTCCCTGTTTGCAGATGACATGATTGTATATCTAGAAAACCCCACTGTCTCAGCCCAAAACCTCCTTAAGCTGATAGGCAACTTCAGCAAAGTCTCAGGATACAAAATCAATGTGCAAAAATCACAAGCATTCTTATACACCAATCACAGACAAACAGAGAGCCAAATCATGAGTGAACTTCCATTCACAATTGCTTCAAAGAGAATAAATTACCTAGGAATCCAACTTATAAGGGATATGAAGGACCTCTTCAAGGAGAACTACAAACCACTGCTCAATGAAATAAGAGGATACAAACAAATGGAAGAACATTCCATGCTCATGGGTTGGAAGAATCAATATCGTGAAAATGGCCATAGTGCCCAAGGTAATTTATAGATTCAATGCCATCCCCATCAAGCTACCAATGACTTTCTTCACAGAATTGGAAAAAACTACTTTAAAGTTTATACGGAATCAAAAAAGAGCACGCATTGCCAAGACAATCCAAAGCCAAAAGAACAAAGCTGGAGGTATCAGGCTACCTGACTTCAAACTATACTACAAGGCTACAGTAACCAAAACAGCATGGTACTGGTACCAAAACAGAGATATAGACCAATGGAATAGAACAGAGCCCTCAGAAATAATGTCACATATCTACAACCATCTAATCTTTGACAAACCTGACAAAAACAAGAAATGGGGAAAGGATTCCCTATTTAATAAATGGTGCTGGGAAAACTGGCTAGCCATATGTAGAAAGCTGAAACTGGATCCCTTCCTTACACCTTATACAAAAATTAATTCAAAATGGATTAAACACTTAAATGTTAGACCTAAAACCATAAAAACCCTAGAAGAAAACCTAGGCAATACCATTCAGGGGATAGGCAAGGCAGGACATAGGCAAGGCAGGACATAGGCAAGGACTTCATGACTACAACACCAAAAGCAATGGCAACAAAAGCCAAAATTGACAAATGGGATCTCATTAAACTAAAGAGCTTCTGCACAGCAAAAGAAACTACCATCAGAGTGAACAGGCAACCTACAGAATGGGTGAAAATTTTTGCAACCTACTCATCTGACAAAGGGCTAATACCCAGAATCTGCAATGAACTCCAACAAATTTACAAGAAAAAAACAAACAACCCTATCAACAAGTGGGCGAAGGATATGAACAGACTCTTCTCAGAAAAAGACATTTATGCAGCCAAAAGACACATGAAAAAATGCTCATCATCACTGGCCATCAGAGAAATGCATATCAAAACCACAATGAGATACTATCTCACACTGGTTAGAATGGCGATCATTAAAAAGTCAGGAAACAACAGGTGCTGGAGAGGATGTGGAGAAATAGGAACACTTTTACACTGTTGGTGGGACTACAAACTAGTTCAACCATTATGGGAGTTGGTGTGGCGATTCCTCAGGGATCTAGAACTAGAAATACCATCTGACCCAGCAATCCCCTTACTGGGTATATACCCAAAGGATTATAAATCATGCTGCTATAAAGACACATGCACACGTATGTTTATTGTGGCCCTATTCACAATAGCAAAGACTTGGAACCAACCCAACTGTCCAACAATGATAGACTGGATTAAGAAAATGTGGCACATATACACCATGGAATACTATGCAGCCATAAAAAATGATGAGTTCATGTCCTTTGTAGGGACATGGATGAAGCTGGAAACCGTCATTCTCAGCGAACTATCGCAAGGACAAAAAACCAAACACAGCACGTTCTCACTCATAGGTGGGAATTGAACAATGAGAACACATGGACACAGGAAGGGGAACATCACACATTGGGGCCTGTTGTGGGGTGGGGGGAGTGGGGAGGGACAGCATTTGGAGATATAACTAATGTTAAATGATGAGTTACTGGGTGCAGCACACCAACATGGCACATGTATACATATGTAACTAACCTGCACGTTGTGCACATGTACCCTAAAACTTAAAGTATAACAAAAAAAATCACAATTTTCATTTAAAGTATATGTTTGTATGCTAGAAGTACTTGAAGAAAATTAGAGAAGCATCCAGATAGAGACTTGTAAAGCAGTTGAAGGAAACTTCAAAGCATTTTCAGGAGCCATAGATGCTGATGCAACTAACTCCTTAATTAGATCTTCTTCAACATTAATTTCTTTTCCTTAAAAAAGAATGTATTATATTAACACAACTCTAACATCTAAAAGTCTAAGGTCCTTTTTTAGCTCACAAATAAAGATTTCATAGTTCCCATGGTTATTTGCAAAGGTAAAACATTTGGTAAGTTCTTCCCTCCCCAAATCACAGATAGAAAGCTAAAGTACACATCAAGATTACAGTATTAGAATACCAAAAAAATCTCTGTGACTTCTATTAGGTGAACCTCCATTCCCCTGCACTCAAGTTGCCATGGAGGACTCCTACTACTAGGGAAACATTCTTGGTCTCTCTCTGCCCCACTTGCTTGAGACAATGAATTAGGCATGCTCAGTTCAGACCCTTGTGGGTTTTCTGGGTTTTTTTTTTTTTTTTGAGATGAAGTCTCGCCCTGTTGCCCAGGCTGGAGTGCAACGGCAGGATCTCAGCTCACTGCAACTTCTACCTCTCGGGTTCTAACGATTCTCCTGCCTCAGCCTCCCGAGTAGCTGGGATTACAGGCACCCACCACCACGCATGGCTGATTTTTGTATGTTTAGTAGAGATGGAGTTTCACCATGTTGGGCAGGCTGGTCTCAAACTCCTTACCTTGTGATCCACCCGCCTTGGCCTCCCAAAGTTCTGGGATTACAGGCATGAGCCATTGTACCCGGCCCCCTGTGGGTTTTCTGAAGATTCATCTGTTCACAGAGAGGGAACATACTGGTCTACTCTTATTTTTGAGGTAAGCCTGTATCTGAATGGGAGGCTGGCAACTGTTCAGTTGCCCCAGGGATTCATTGAAAAAGTCTACCTGACTCAGGGTGAAGTGTAAGGAAATCCACTGTGGGTATATATTAAAGCCACATCCTGGCCAGGTGTGGTGGCTCACACTTGTAATCCCAGCACTTTGGGAGGCCGAGGCAGGTGGACCACAAGGTCAGGAGTTCGAGACCAGCCTGGCCAATATGGTGAAACCCCAACTCTATTAAAAATACAAAAATTAGCTCAGTGTGGTGGCACATGCCTGTAGTCCCAGCTACTCGGGAGGCTGAGGGAGAAGAATCGCCTGAACTCGGGAAGCGGTGGTTGCAGTGAACCGAGGTCACACCACTACACTCCAGCCTGGGCGACAGAGCGAGACTCCGTCTCAAAAAAAAAAAAAAAAAAAGCCATATCTTGTAATCCAGCTTTGTATCGGTTATTACTTTATGAAGCTGATATGTTCATGTTCATCTGTATGATTCCTACATCTATTCTCAATAAATTCTGTTCTCAAAGAGAAACAAGGGTGGTTCTCCACTGAACACTCAGAACACTAGTAATATCTAAGAAAACATTTTATTTCATACAGAGGCATAAATACCTTTTAAATTGGCATTTTTATTTCCTCTATTTCAAATACAGATAGTTAACTTTTCGTTATGGAGAATTTAAATATATACAAAAGTGGAGAGAAGGGCATAATAAAAAGCCACATGTACTCATTGCCTGTCTCTAGTAATTATCAACTTATGGCCACTAGTGTCTTATCTGCACCCAGTCCAATCCCTCTGTAAATTATTTTGAAGCAAATCCTAGTCACTGTATTTCATTTTGTCAGTGTTTCAGAATGCATCTCTAAGGACTCTTTGACATCACACCTAAGTTAACATTTACTTCCTTAATGTCATCAAATACCCAGTCAATGATCAAATTTACCTGATCATAATTTTTTTAACAGAAGGATCCAAATAAGGCTTCTATAGTACACTTGGTTGATATATCTCTAATATCTCTTTTATTCTAATGATTTTTTTTCTCCATCTGTTTTTCCTTGCAATTTATTTGTTGAAAAAAAAAAGTCACCTGTCTCGTCGAGTTCTCACAGTCTGGATTTTTTTCCTGTGCTGTTATCCAACATGCACCTCTGTCCTGTATTTTTTGTTAATTGATAATTAAATCTAGAGACTAAATAAGATCCAAATCTGACTTTTTGGTAAGACCACCCCACAGGCAGATTGTATACTCCATTAGGAAATATAATTTCTGGCTATCTTGTGTGTGTATGTGTATATGTTATGATTTAGGCCATCTAAATTCATTATTTCATTTGAAGGGGTTCAGAGCACATAACCCCAAACTATGCCACTCTGACATAATGATTATTTTCAGCTTAAGGCAACTGAAAAAATGCAGGCACAGAACTAAGCTCTGTCTTCCCCACATCTACCTGAAAAAAAAAAAAAAACACACATCACCCTTGGGAAAGTGCCCCTGCAACCTCCACCCCCCTTCCCATACCAGAAGGGGGATGACAACCTTTATCACAGATGAGATGGCACCAAGAGTTTACACAAACCAACCTCACTAATGACCCCTTCTCTACCATCAGTTTCCATCATGTATTTGCCTTCTCAGAATTTGCCACGCCAAGAAACTCAAAGTCGATTTCCTTTGTCTTGTCACTCAACAAATTTCTTGTTCTACTAAGATGCTATATAAGCCGAAGTTTTATTTTTCTTTTTTGAGACAGGGTCTTACTCGGTCATCCAGGCTACAGTCAGTGGCCCCGATCACAGCTCACTGCAGCCTCAACCTCCTGAGCTAAGGTGATCCTCCCACCTCAGCCTCCCAAGTAGCTTGGACCACAGGTGTGCACCACCACACCCAGCTAACTTGTATTTTTTAATAGAGACATGGTTTTGCCATGTTGCCCACGCTAGCCTCAAACTCCTGAGCTCAAGGAATCCTCCCATCTCGGCCTCCCAAAGTGTTAGGATTACAGGGCTGAGTCACCGTGCCCAGCCTAAGCCCAAGTTTTAACCACCCCTATGAGTTACTTGAGCACGTGTGTGTGTGTGTGTGTGTGTGTGTGTGTGTGTGTGTGTGTATGCAACGTATGCATTGATACGCTTCTTTTTCTCTCATTAACCTGTCTTTTGTATGTCTAAGTTGTAGAGCCCTGGTCAATGAACCTAAGATAGGTAGAAGAAAAGTGTTTTCCTCCTCTACACATTAGAGGTTGCCAAATTACAATATTCTAATTCTATCATTCTTCCTAGCTTGAATTCTTCACAGAAATTTCTTCTCATCAATTACGACTGATCCCAAGACACAGTTTACATAAGAAAGGCAGATTTTGACTCTGCCCCTTTATTTATCAATTTTCAAAATAATGAGTTAGTTCCCCAGCATTCTCCAAAGGTGAGTTCTCTAAGTATGATTATGAACACATGGATTTAAACATATGTGATATGTTGCAATTCATTGCAGTTACTTCCCGTATCTATGCTCAAGTTGCCAAATGGATTTTTAAAGCTATATTTTAAAGATGTTCAAGAAAATAATTTTCAAATGCCTACAGTAAGGGTATTTTGTAGTTGAGAGAGACTGATTTTATCTAGAAATTATAGAGTTTTACTGCTAAGATGACAAATTTGAAAGTGAAATACTGTTAGACACTTGCTGTCCTTATCCTAAAATTTGATTCTATGCTACTGCATGAAGCAGCAATTACCTTTTCACTCACTCCTGTCATCCTCCCAAACCTTGCAACATCTTATCCAACTAAACAAAATTCAGCTACAGCTCCAAAACACAAGCCGAAAGGACAAAATTATTAGAAATAAGGAGAAAAGCAGCAAGGGTGGCACGCGCATCTGTGTGATGACACTGCCGTAATTCCCTACTTGATTCAGGGCACGATCCAAAACAACAGAAATTCAATCAACACATTCACCACACACAGTGGATTAGGGGGTTTTAGAAATACAAAAGTTATTTGGTTAACAGATTTTAGTAAAATTTACTATAATAAAGTTGTCTAAAGTCAACTCACACTGGATATAAGTGCTTTAAAAAAAATGCCAGATATGGAGTCTGTTATTAATATTGTAGCTGTTGGAATTTGCGATAAAAAGGATTCTGCTTATACCCTTTTTTCCAGGCATAAGTACGTTAATAGCTCTAAAAATATTAACTTTTTCAAGCCATCAAATAACTATTAACCAATGGCATACTTACAGTTTCTTAAAAAGCTGCCCAAAGACATAGCCAATGAGTATGTTCATGCAAGTTAAAAATAAAATAGACCAACTTACAACTATGGAAGTGTGGCAGATGCCAATACCTGCCTTCCAGACCCCCTTTCAAGACAGGACTCACTGCTCAGCTCTGAGGAATATAGTTATCTGACTGCCTCCAGCTGTTGACTTCAGGATCCATTTCCGCTTTCAAGCCAAAGTTATACTAGCTCAATCGGCTCCTAGTCACTGGGATTTAAGCAAGATAGTAGAAGCCAGGTGCATGTTCTCCATGAAGGACCCTCAGCAAATAACTAAGCAAGGCAATTGTACAAAGCCCTAGCTATTTACATCCAGCAGAGAGCTCTTAAAAAGCAGCCTTTCCTCCAGTGGTCCCCATTGGGCTGGCAGAAACTTTGTCACATCTGCATCAGAGTCTGAGACAGCTCCCCTTATCCAATTTTGCTTCCTCCTTTCTCCTTTCATTGGCTTTCTCTCTTATAAACCTATTGCATGCTTAACCCCATTTTAGTGTCTCTTTCTCAGGGAACCCAGGTACTAGAAGGATCTATACTATCTGTTTCCCAGGGAACCCAGATCCTAGGATCTAAGCTATACTGATTTCCATTCTCTGAAGGTTAGTGTATAAGAAAGAATATGTTTAGCTTGAGAATATTTCCTTAAAAATGAGCATATTGTTCATTTTTAGTGGATTATCAAGCTATATTGAGTTTACTTTCTTGTGAATGTACAGCTTCACCAACCATCCTAGAGGCACATTTTGTTCTCCAGTCTGGCACTTCATCATGGGTCATCTGATTCTTTTCCAGTCATGATCACCATCCTACATAACCTTGTCTGTTTCCTGAAGGAGCAAGGAATGGTCAAATGAGCAACGGAGAAAACTCTTCTTAAAATGTGTTATGAACTCAGTTTAGTTTAATGTGTCAAACGCTAGAGTATTACATGCAATTTTAGCACAGTCCATTTTTTGGAAGACTCTTGCTGAGGCTTAGCCTTCTTTAGTGATCTCCCAATCAATATGACCCTCACTTCATGTTCAAAAAATACTAAAGAAGAAAAGAAAAGGCAGCTGTCTGTTAGGTTACACAGGATTTATTGGGTATCTTCAAAAACCAATCTGAGAAAATTTTCCACTCACTGATTTTAGCTGAGCCACTGAGAATACAAGAAAATCCTTCTGCAAAATTTTCAATAAAATGATATTATCTGAAGACTTGAAGCGTGAAACCTGGATTATAACAGCTGACCAAAAAAACCCAGAGTGTAATGTCTTCAAAAACTAAGAAACAAAAAAGTACAATGATATAAAATTTTAAAACTGGAAAGGTATTTCTCTAATTTGACAATGCATAATGTACATATGCAATGGTAAAGATAATTCTAAACTATTAGGAGTAAAAACATTCGGTTCTTAATTCTGTTCATAATATGTTTATACTTTGTAGATTTTCCTGTGTTCTTCTTACCAAGAATGACTCTTCCAGTTTTTTTTTTTTTAGTACACTACAGAATTAAATTTTTAAAAACAACATACAGACTGAAAGTTCTACAGGTCAGCAAATGACCGAAAAACTTCACAGTTGATTATATGTAAATCTGATGACTTTTCAAACAATTAAATGTGAATCATGAAGTCATATCATCACTGTATTACAAAAGCCAAAAAAAGGCTTCTTCATCTATCTTAGATTCACTGTGGTAGACCACACACTGGCCACAAATTATTCCCCCTCCCAGTATTGCCACCACCATTAGCAATGGGACTTAGTTACTTCTACCATGAGAGGTCAAGTTTATTTATCCACTCACTGAATTTGTGCCAGCTCCTAACTTGCTTTGGCTGATGAAACAGCAGCAAACATGAGGCAAGCTGAGACTTGAAAAGTGTCTTACTTTGGGGCTTGCCCTTCTGCTGCTATTAGAACTCCATGATCATTAGGTGAACAAGCACCTGAAAAACCACATGGAGGGAGACCACAGTCATTTCAGCTGAAAGTCTCAGCTGAAATGAACCAGCCAGCCCCCGCCAATCTACCAGCTGACAGAGGCATAAGTGAACCTGGCCAAGATCAGTTGCTCCTGGTGCAAAGACAGACTCACCCAGCTGAGCCTAGCCCGAATTGCCATCCTGCAGAATAATGAGCTAAATAGATGGGGTTGTGTTAAGCCACTAAGTTTGGCGTGACAGCTGACAGAGCAATAGGTAACTAACATACTCACATATGGCTTTTTGCTCTTTACAGAATATTTACTCTATCATTAAACAACTAAAGTATATGTGACCACCACTGTGGGGAAAATAGAACCAAATATATGTCAGCATTTGTACACTAACCATTATTCTATAGGCTGGCCTCTTCTACAGAGTCGTCTTCTAACTATGGGATAGGAATAGCCAAGAGGATATTTCACAGAGGAAAGACAGCAATGAACATGATCTCTTAACAATTTATTCAAACATTTAAAGTCCACAGCCTGATCACATACTGTGTATTCATTATTTAACTTTCCCAGACAAAATAACTTTAGGATTCCTTAACACCCAAGTATTAGTGATTATAAGAAATTATCAGATTTTCTTTAATCTAACAACTTACTAGGGTAAAGTATAGCACAAGAAAACTTTAGCTGTCCAAAATCTTACTTTTCCAGAAATAATTAGTTCCCCTCAAAAATGATCACTTTAATAAATGGAGTGTCTCTCAGGACATAGCAACAAGTAATATTGCAAAAAAAAAGGCTGTAGATGATTGTTTAACATGCCATGATTTGGTTGACTTGCATCACAACAGGAAAACAGTGATGACAGGCCAGTAATATATATGAGACAAATCTTTTCAAGCAGAAGTTAAAAAGCACAGTACTATTTAATAACTTTGCTGGACTTTGTCTCTGGTTCCTATGATCTCTAAACCCTTGGAATTTTCCAAGTGGTAAGAATGTCTTCATTATTCATGGTGGGTCCCTTGGACCACACCTAAGTTTATACTAACGGAACAACTCACAGTGGGCCCTGAGATAACATCAAGAAGGGGCTGGCCAAGCTGGAAAAATGAACCACATGATTTAAAGGTTTGGGCTTTGTGCTACCAGTCACAGTGGGGCCCGGGTGGGGACTGAAAATTGAGTTCAATTATGTGACCAATGATTCAAACAATCATGCCTACTAATGAAAGCTCTGGACACCCAAAGCTCAAGTTTGCTCATGCATTGGTGATACACACTGATGTGCCAAGAGGGCAAGGAGTCTTGAGACATGGAAGCTTTGCATGTGGGACCCACAGGCCTTGCCCTATATACATCCTTTCATTTGGCCGGTCCTAATTTGTATCTTTTGTAATAAAACTGTAATCCTGTGTATAGTGCTTTCCTCGGTTCTGTGATTCCTTCTAGTGAATTATCAGACCTGAGGAACAGTAGGAACTTGTAGCCAGCAGCTGGAAATGCAAGTGGCCTACAAACCCATACATGGCTTGCAGCTAGTGTCTCCAGTGAGGCGTGTTGTACAGACTATGCCCTTCACCTGTGGAATCTGACCTAACTCCAGGTAATGTCAGAACTGCACTGCACATGGTAAAGCAACTAAATATGAGTGACATTTAAAGAGCAGTGAGAAGGCTGAGCATGGTGGCTGATGCCTGTAATCCCAACACGTTGGGAGGCCACGGTGGGAAGACAGCTTGAGCCCAGGAGTTGCCCACCAGCCTGGGCAACATAGTGAGACCCTGTCTGTATTCAAAAAATAAAATTAAATTAAAAAAAAAAAAGAAAGCAGAGAAAAGACAAGGTTAATAGACAGCAGAAGTGGTGGTCAGAGTTAGGAATAATCATAGTAACACTCATCCATGGAGTGAAAAAAAACAGCAAAGGCAAAAGAGAAAATTAGAGATAAAAGTGGAAAAACTAGTAGAGACAACAAAAATGAGGTTGGGGGATTAGGATGGCATGCAGTGTGGATGCTTAGTAGTCTGGGGAGTCATTCATTCACTCAGCCACCATCTATGAATTATCTGCTACATGTAAGGTACTGCACTGGGTACTAAGAAAACATGGTGAATAAGAAAAACATAGCCTCATTCTCATGAAGCTTACATTTTAGAGAAGACTAAAATACTGAATTACACCACTAATTATGCAATTGTTATGGTGAAACATGCTACAAAGGATATACAGTTGGATATGGGCTTAATATACATATATACATATGAGTAATAGTCTACAGTCCTAAAGCCTATACACCTTCACCTCTATTTGCAAATATATTAAACACAATTATTATACATGTTAGCAAGGAAGTACAGAATAATGTACATTTTCAAGTGGTTTCATCAATAACAAATACTTTGGATTAAACTTACCTTCCACTAAAAATAAAACATTCTTGGTAGGTACCTGATACTTAAACACTTAGCATATTTGTTTCTCAAATACAAGTTCTGCTTAATATACTGTTATAACTCCCACCCAAATTTTAAAGTCATACACTTCTTTTAAACTATTAAGAATATTTCTGAGAATGCAAACAAACATAACCCTCAAATCACCAGACACGACACCCTGCCTTTGGGCAAAAAAGACTCCAGATATATATTTCATCAAGATGCAGGGGCCAATTTCAATTTCTACTAAATGTTACTAATGATCACAGCTTTTAAATTTTTAGAAAAGATGTATTAATTTTAAAGGTGTTTAACATAAAATTCCCTAAAACCTCTTCCCAAACAATAGTCAATTAGATCACTATAGTTTCTTACCTGTAGTCATCTAACTGTACCAGAAACCGTACAATATCATGATGAGCCTTCAGTACTAGCAGTTCAGTGTAGGGATTCTGGGTTTGTTCTTCACCTATTGTCTGTAAAGGAGATTTCTTGTATTGGAAAGAAAAAAAAAAAAGCAAAAAACAAAAGACAAAAAAGAGATAAAATGATTTGTAAGACCATACTGGAATATAACTGCATGGTATACATCTGAGAACACAAGATTTTAAAAGCCTTAAGAGATCATGTTCTACTACTAAATATTATTTATCCTTATATCAACTAAATAACTGCCAATTCCACATAAAACACTTCTCCTACCACAAATTCGAATCATGAATTTTAGTATTTTCAAATCACAATAAATTTACAAAAAGGGTAAATTTTATTTTATGTAAATTGTATCTTATTAAACCTCACTTTAAAAAAATTAATGGGCCAATCCAACTCAACATTTTAGAATGTGTGTTTCTCAGTTAAAATGTGGCAGAAACAAAACTGCAAATCAAAGACATAAAATAGTGAAACAGTGCCTCATCCATTACAAGCACTCAATACATGCTTGCTAAATGAATAAATAAAGGCATGAAATCAACTCTGGATTTCTCAAACTTGATGCTGACATTTTGGGCTAGATAATTTTTTTTTTCCCGCAATACCACGCCCAGCTAATTTTTGCATTTTTAGTAGAGACAGGTTTTCGCCACGTTGGCCGGACTGGTCTTGAACTCCTGACCTCAAGTGATCTGCCCGCCTCGGCCTCCCAAAGTGCTAGGATTACAGGCGTGAGCCACCGCGCCCGACCCAGATAATTCTTTGTTGTTGAGGACTGTCCTGTGCATTACAGGATATTGAGCAGCATGCCTGGTCTGTACACATTAGATGCCAATAGAACTGCCCCTCTGCAAGGCATGACAATCGAAAATGTCTCCAGACATTGCCAAATGTCTCCTGCGGGGCAAAAATCACCCCAGTTGAGAACCACTGCTTAAACGAGAAGTCTGAATACAAAGTTCTTGCATAAATTAGGGAAAATCATAGGTTCCGATAATGTACAAATTCACAGCAGTTATACAATTACCTTTATATGAAGAAATATATAAATTTAAAACATGCATAAATATTTTCCAAAAAAAAAAAAACACCACCACAAAGCATTAATTTTGTATTTATTCTGTCTTCCTTCTAGAAGAGGTTGTGGTGAGAAATTTGAAAACTGTATAAACTCCTTCCCCTCCAATGAAAATTTGCCAGGAATGGGAGAACTGGTTAAGCAAAATAACATGATTAACCAAAGAACCAGGTTAAAACAGAATTATCCAAAATGTTGTATATACCATATATGGCTATTCAGTAATCCACAATCTCAAGGATTTAGGATTAATCTGAAATAAGAAATTTTTAAAAACAGACCATACCTTCAACTGCAAAGACATGCGGAAGTTAAAATTGAGAAGACTGCCTACTCTCAACCATCCAATTTCTTACTTTTAACAATCTAAACAAATACTTCTTATGAGAAATAAAATGGAATTCACAAATTCTGTTCTTGTCAGGCCTCTGAGCCCAAGCTAAACCATCGCATGCCCGGTGACTTGCATATATACGCCCACATGGCCTAAAGTAACTGAAGAATCACAAAAGAAGTGAAAATGCCCTGCCCCGCCTTAACTGATGACATTCCACCACAAATGAAGTGAAAATGGCCAGTCCTTGCCTTAAGTGATGACATTACCTTGTAAAAGTCCTTTTCCTGGCTCATCCTCGCTCAAAAACCTCCCCTACTGAGCACCTTGCGACCCCCACTCCTGCCCGCCAGAGAACCCCCCTTTGACTGTAATTTTCCTTTACCTACCCAAATCCTATAAAACGGCCCCACCCCTATCTCCCTTCGCTGACTCTTTTCGGACTCTAATCGCCTGCACCCAGGTGATTAAAAGTTTTTATTGCTCACACAAAGCCTGTTTGGTGGTCTCTTCACACGGACGCGCATGAAAGTTCTTGTGTGGCATACGAAATAAATTTGGGACCTCAAAATTTTCAAGACTGCAAAAATCATTTTATTCACATGTCAAATGTAAATTTCATTACACACGGTCTATTCAACTACTCGGACCCATGAAGAAAGTGTGACTATGAAACCAAAAACAGCAGTTAATTAGAAAATCATGTTCTTGACCTTGAAGCAACTTATTACTTTTTAAAAATAATTATATCCTTTTTCGGTTCTTGGATAAGTAAATTAATTTTATAATCCCTGAGCAAGTATCAGTAGACGCCAGGAAGAGATACCAATTCAAATAAACCAAAAGTGGAAAGCTGCGGTCACAACTCGTTCGTTTCTAGCTAAATCGGATACTTTTTAAGTGGAAATGAAGATAGTTTCGGTAGCCAGAAGCCCTAAGTTGTCACAGGTCCCAACAGGACTGCTGACCAGCTGAGCGTCCCTGAGCCAGGGTCTCACGATTCGGCTAGCCGTGGGACGAGGCCGGGGATCTGCAGCTCCAGGGTGCGCATGGGGGCCCGCCGGGTCCGAGGAGCTCCGGCTCTCGCGCCCTCCGCCCCCACCGGCGTGAGGACAGCGCGCGGCACGAGCTCAGCAGCCAGCCCCGCCTCCGCCCGGGTCCCCGCGGTCGGAACCCAGGGACGCCGAACCAGAACGAAGCCGCCCCTCCAGCAAGCTCGACGGGCGCAGGGCAGACCCGCCCGGGGTTTACCTCGGCCAGTCCCTGCGGTTCTCGGCCTCCCCCGATCAGCCATCGCAACATCCGGGCGGCAGCGGCGGCGTCTCGCCCGGTCCAGCCCCAGTCAGCCCGAACTCCGCCCCAGGCTCGGCCTCCTCCTTCGTCCCCGGCTGCAGCGCAACTCAGACGCTAATACTTCCCGCCCCAGATCAGCCCACGGGCCAAAGGAATGCAGACCACAGTTGAGGGAGAATCTTTGTCCCCAAAGCGCTCCCGTACCCAGCCACAGAGGCTTAGTTTGGGCAGTCGTTGGGGAGCGGCGGCCAAGGCGGGGGCGGCTGCGGCGATTGCCGGGCGCACGCTGCTCCGAGTGAGCACGCGCGGGTGCGCCGCCGGGTGGCGCACGGAGCTTAGGAAGCTCGAGCGGCCCCTGGTGGACGCGCGCGGAGCAGCAACCCGACCCTGGCGAGCAAGGGCGCACCAAGAATAGTGCCCCCTCCCTGTGACATGGCTTTAGTATCCTCCACTTCCTGGGGTACCAGGAAACCTCCCCCGCTTTCCCAAGAGCTGGCTGAAGAAGGTGTACGGCAGTAGACTTCTGCATCCAGACAAATCCAGTGGCTCATGTGTACAACCGAATAAATCTGGCCAACATTTACTGTATGCTATATAGTACAGCTACTGTGCTAAGGCTTTACATAAATCCTCATGGTAAACCTATATCCTCTATTTTACACATCAAGAAACTGAAGCTCTGAACGATTAGGTAATTTGTCTAAAGATAACAGGAAGTGGCTACATTGGTAGTGTTCTTGACCGTATGCTATATTAACATAGAATCTCCCCAAAGAATACAAGGCAGTTCATATACCTTTTTTTGACTACTAAATTTTCTTAGGTAGTCAGAGGGCTGTGGTTCTCTATGCTGACTGTGTATCAGAATTACCTGGGTAGCTTTTGAAAATGTAGATTCCTGGCTTCCACCTCAGACTCATTAAAATAATCTTTGTGGTTGGGACGTAGGAATCGGGGTTTTGGGAAGGTTCCTCAGGTGATTCTGATGAGTAGCAAGGTCTGAAAATCACTGGTCTAGGAACTACTTATACATATCATGTTTGCAAAAGTACAAATATATCTATTTGCATATGTATTTGTTAGGTTCAAATAATCCTCCTAGCAGTAAATTGTTGTAGGGAACCTACAAATGTCCCAACCAATGCATTAATTCAGCAAACATGTATTGGACACAGATGCACTAGAGAAGCAGAAAGGAATCACATAAAATGCTGCTCTGGAGGGACAAGGCAGAATGTCCCAGTCACCAATAAGAGAGAGCCATACATTCCACTTTAAGGTAAGTTAGTTGTGAGCAGCTGCACAAACTTACAGTCCCTCTGGAACTGGGATCTCCTATAATTCATCTTTGTATTCCTTTTGAGTGCACTCAGCAAGAACACACTCCCAAGGATCAGGAGCATGTTGCCTTCTGTGTGCTAGCCCCAAATTGCAGTCTGCATACAGTTGAAGACAGACCAAAACAGAGACTATCCCCTGGGAAAGAGGGACTTATCTTTAGTAAAACAAAACTCAGAGACGTCAGGAGTTCAATTCTGGAAGGAATATCTTCACGTGAGACAATGTGGTTGCCCAAATAGCCTACATTTTATCCTTCTCATTATCCACATTCTTTAGGGTTTGCCCCACACTCTTTAGGGTTTGCCCAATGCCACATTACTCTGATGTAAGGGACATTCTGCTGATCCTTTAAAGCACTGGTGCAGGGTTGAACACTTCCTCCCTTGGTTCCTCTTAGGACAGCTAAGAAAGAACATTTTACAAGATTAGTATATTATTGGGCACACAATGTATAAAGATGTAATTTGTGGCATCAGTAGAAAGGGTGGGGGTGGAGCAATATAGGAGCAGAGTTTTTGTATGCTATTGAAGTTATGTTGGTATAAATTTAAATGCGATTGTTATAATGTTAGGATGTTAAATGTAATTCTCATGGTAAACACAAAAATACCTGTAAAATATACATAAATGGAAATGATCAGGGAATCAAAATATTTACTACCAAAAATAAGCTAAACATAAAAGATGGCAGTAATAGAGGAAATGAGGTACAAAAAAAACTATAAGGCATATAGAAAACAATTGGCAAAATATAAATTCCTCTTTATCAGTAATTACTTTAAATATAAATAGATTAAACTGTCCAAAGAAAAGGAAGATTGACAAAAAAAAAACAAACTCTAGAATCCAACTATATGCCGTCTATGAAAGACTGACTTTAGATCAAAGACACAAATAGATCAAAAAGGAAAGAATAGAAAAAGATATTCCATGCAAACAGTAACCAAAAGAGAACTGGAGTGGCTGTACTAATAACTGACAAAATAGACTTTAAATCAAAAAAGTTTCCAAAGACAGAAACATTATGTTACATATTAATAAAATAGTCAATATAGCAAGAAGATAAAACAATTATAAATATTTACACACCTAATAATAGACCCTCAAAATTTTTGAAGCAAAACTTGACAGAATTGAAGAAAGATACAGTTCTACAACAATGGTAGCAGACTTCATTTGCCCACTTTCAATAATAGATAGAACAACCAGACAAGATAAAGAAATAGAGGACATAAATAACACAATAAACTAATTACACCTAACACATATAAAGAACACGCTACCCAACAACATCAGCATAAACATTCATCTCAAGCACATGTAGGACATTCTCTTAGGTAGACCATATGTTAGGCCACAAAATAAGTCTCAATCAATTTTAAAAGATAGATACCACACAAAGTATCTTCTCTGACCACAACAGGAATCAGTGACAGAAGTAAAACTGGAAAATTCACAAATATGTTGAAATTAAACAAAACACTCAAACAACCAATGAGTCACAGGCAAAAGCAGCACAAAAGAAATTATAAAATACCTAGAGACAAAAACACAACACGACAAAACTTATGGGATGCAGTAAAAGCAGTACTTAAAGGGAAATTTATAGGTATAAATGTCTACATTAAAAAAGAAGATCTAAAATCAATAACCTGACTTCATGCCATAGGAACTTGAAGTAGAAGAGCAAATGAAACCCAAAACTAGTAGGAGGAAGGAAATAATAAGAATCAGAGCAGAAATAAACAAAATAGAGGATAGAAAAAATAGAGCAAATCAATGAAACCAAAAGTTGGTCTTTTGCAAAGATGAAAAAAATTTAAAAACCTTTAGCTGGACTGACCAAAAAAAAAAAGAGAAAATGCAAATAACTAAAATTGAAAAGAAAGTGGAGACATTACTACTGACTTTACAGAGAGAAAAGGGACTGTGTGACTACTATGAACAATTGTACACAAATTAGATAACCTAAAAGATATGAATAAATTCCTTGAAATACACAAATTATTTAAATTGACTCAAAAAGAAACAGAAAATGTTAACAGACCTATAACAAGTAAAGAGATTGAAACAGTATTCAAAAACCTCCCAAAAAAGTGAAGTCCTGGACCAGATGGCTTTACTGATGAATCTACCAAACACTTAAAGAAGAATTAACACAAATCTTTCTCAAATTCTTCCAAAAAGTGAAGAGGAGGAAACACTTTTTAACTCCTCATACAAGGCCAGCATTACCCTGATACCAAAGCCAGATAAAAACATCACAAAAAGAGAAAATCACAGGCCAATATCCCTTATGACTACAGATGAAAAAAATCTTTGACATAATATTATCACATTAAATCCAACACATATTAACAAGTATTATTTACTATGACCAAGTAAGATTTATTCCAGGAATGGAAGAGTGGTTCAATATAAGAAAATCAACCAATGTACTACATCACATTAATAAAACAAAGGAAGATAACCACAAGATAATCTCAATTGATGCAGAAAGGCGTTTTACAAAATCCAACACCCTTTTATCATAAAACTCTCAGAAAACCAGAAATAGAGGGGAAATTCCTCAATATGATAAAAAGTAATTATGAAAAACCCATGGTTAACATTACATTCAATGGTGAAAGACTGAAAGCTTCTCCCCTAAGATCAGAAACAAAATAAAGATGTCCTCTTTGACCACTGCTCTTCAACACTGTATTGGAAGTTCTTGCCAGAGCTAGTAGAGAAAAAGAAGTAAAAAGCGTCCAAATTGGAAAGGAAGAGGTAAACCTCTCTCTATTTGCAGATGATATGACCCTATATATAGAAAATCCTGAAGAATCCACAAAAAAGGTATAGAGCTAATAAATAAATTCAGCTAAGTTGCAGGGTATTAGATTAATACAAAAAAAATTAGTGTCGTTCCTACTTGCCAGCAATGAACAATCCAAAAAGAAAACTAATAAAGCAATTCCATTTACAATAGCATCTAAAATAATTAAATACAGAGGAATAAATCTAACCCTGGAGGCGAAAGGCTTCTATACTGAAAACAACAAAACATTGCTGAAAGAAATTAAAGACTACCTAAATAAATAAAAAGACATCCGAGCTCTTGGATAGAAAGACTTAACATTGTTAAGATATAAATACTTCGCAAAGCAATCTCCAGATTCAATACAATCTCTATCAAAATTTCAATAATCTTGTTCCTAAAAACGGAAAAATAATCCTCAAATTTATATGGAATTGCAAGGGGTCCCAAATAGCCAAAATAATCTTGAAAAAGAAAATAAAGTTGGAGGACTCCCACTTCCCAACTGTGGAAGTTACTACGAAGTTAAAGTAATAGCACTGGCACAAGGACAGACATGCAGAGCAATGGAATAGAACAGAGAGCCTAGAGATAAACTCTTACATACACGGTCAATTTTTTTGACAAGTGTACTAAGACCATCCAATGGGGAAAGGACAGTCTTTTCAACAATTGGTACTAGGAAAACTGGATCTCTACACATAAAAGAATGAACTTGGATCCTTATCTTATACCATACATAAATGTTAACTTAAAATAGTCAAATACCTAAACTTAAAAGCTAAGTTGTAAAACTCTTAGAAGAAAAAAAATTGGAGGAGAAAATATTCATCACATTAAATTTGGCAAAATTTAGTGGCTGTGACACCAAATGCACAGGCAACAAAAGAAAAAATAAACCAATTTGACTTCATCAAAATTAAGAACTTTCATGCATCAAAGAATACTACCAAGAAAATGAAAACCTGCAGAATGGGAGAAAATATTTGCAAATCATACATCTGATAAGGAAGTGATACCTATAATATATAAACATCTCCTACAACTCAACAACAACAACAACATAAAACAACCCTATTAAAACTGGGCAAAGGACTTGAGTAGACATTTCTCCAAGGAAGGTATATGAATGGTCATTAAGCACCTGAAAAGAAGCTCAACATAATTAGTCATTAGAAAAATGCAAATCAAAACCACAATGGCATGCCATTTCACACATACTAGGATGCCTATAATTTTTTTAAGCTGAAAAATAAATGTTGATAGGGATATGGAGAAATTGGAGTCCTTGTGCATTGTTAATAGAAATGTAAAATGGAGCAGCCACTGTGAAAAATCTTTTAGCAGACCCTCGAAAGTTAAACATACAACTACCATATGACCCAGCAAGTCCACCTCTAGGCATATATCTACAAGAAATGAAAGCAAGGACTCAACAGATATTTGGGCCAATGTTGACATCAGCACTATTCACAATAGCCAAAAGGTGGAGACAACCCAAGTGTCCATCCACAGATGAATGGATAAATAAAATGTGACGTATGCATATAATGAAATATTATTTAGTGATAAAGGAATTAATTTTTAAATATATTCTACAACATAGATGGGCCTTGAAAACATTATGTTAAGTGAAATAAACCAAACACAGAAGAATAAATATTGTATGATTCCACTAATATGAAATGCTTAGAATAGGTAAATTCATAGAGACAGAAAATAGAATAGAGGTTACCAGGGATGGGAGAGGGGGAAATAGTGAGTTACTACTGAATGAGTACAGAGTTTACGTTGAGACCGATGAAAAACATTTGTATATAGTGGTGATGATTATACAATATTGTGAATGTACTTAATGTCACTGAATTGTACAATTACAAGTGGCTAAAATGACAAATATATTAGTATATTTTACCACAATAAAAGAGATAAATAGATCAATGGGACAGAATAGAGTACCAAAATAAAACCACATATATATAGATAACTGATTTTTTTACAAAAGTGTAAAGGCAGTCAGTGTAGAAAAGACTGTTGAAAAAGTCTTTTTGTTAATGGTGCTAGACAATTTGACATCCATATCCAAATAAATGTACTTCAATTTATATCTCATTCCATAAGCAAAATACAGAATTAATCATAGGCATAAATGTAAAATCTAAATCTATAAAACTTCTAAAATAAAACATGGAGAGACCAGTCACAGTGGCTCAAGCCTATAATCCCAGCACTTTGGGAGGCTGAGGTGGGAGGATTGCTTGAGCCCAGGAGTTCAAGACCAGATTGGGCAACATAGCGAGACCTCATATCTATAAAGAAGTTTTAAAATTAACTGAGCGTGGTGGCAGATGCCTGTGGTTCCAGTTACTCAGGAGGCTGAGGCAAGAGGATCACTTAAACTCAGGAGCTAGAGGCTGCAGTAAGCCATGTTCATGCCACTGTACTTCAGCCTGGGTGACAGAGTAAGACCCCATCAAAAAAAAAAAACAAACCATTGTGACTTTTTAAAGATTTTATCTCAAAAGCATAATCCATAAAAGAAAAAATTGATAAATTGTACTACATCAAAATTAACACTTCTGTTCTTTAAAAGACACTGTTAAGAGAATAAAAAACAAGCCATAGACTAGGGAAAATACTTGCAAATTACGTAGGTGAAAAAGGACTTGTCTCCAGAATATATAAAGAACCCTGAAAACTTAATAAAAGTCCAGTTCTGAGTGAGATAGGATAAATACATCACCCTTTCTCTCCAATTGAACACAAATAAACCTTGAACAAAATAGATGACGTAACTATTTGAGGACTCTGAAAAAGGAGGAATGGGGAAGAATACCAGAATTCAAATTACCAGCAAGTCGGCATTTCTTTTTTCTTCAGCAACTTCCCCAGCCTGAATCCAGTGCAACCTCAAATCTGGAAAGGAGCACTGTGGTACAGAAAGAGAAAGGTATACCTTCCAACTGTGGCTGGAACTGTAGGAAGAGGAACTCCCAAAGCATAGAGAGAACGCAGGAATCCTCTGGGTCTTTTCCTTTCCTTTTTGTCCATTCTCTCATGCCTCAGACTCCAAGATATCCCACAGTAATGGTGGCAGCTGTTACAGTGGCTACCAACAGGAGACTGCAGAAGCCAAAACTCTAAAGGAAGGGAGACTTCCTCTCCATTCGGTGGAGCTCATGCTGCAAAAGAGTGCATCCAAACCCAGACCTGTTTTTTCCCATCTTTCTACCCTTCCACTAACTGGCACCAGAGGTGGAGTAATTAGGAAAGTGGGTGGTTTCCAAAAAGGGAAACCCCAAGGAAACAGAAAGTACCAGAGAGATAGTGGAAATAGAAGAGTTCAGGAAAGCAACCCCAATTACTTTTATATGAACATGTAGGCTCACTTTCCTTATCTTCATATGCAAGGCTCTTAACGTAATTAGTGTACTAAAGACTTTGAAAACTGAGCTAATAGAATTCTGCCTCAGTCTGAGACTAATTACTAGGTGGGACAAATACAGATAACACTGTAAAGGCTTTAAAACTGAACAAACATTGGAGCCACAGCTCACAGAAGATGAGTTAAAACTTGTACCTAACCTAGTCAGGTTAATTGCTTGTTAAAAGAAAAATACCAACAGTCTCCATAGGACTTAAAACCAAGTTTCATAGTGTCATATTCCAAAGGTCTAGGAGTATAAGCCCAAATTACTTGGCATATGGAGAAACACAAAAGTCTCAGCTCACACGGAAAAATACAATCAACAGTTGCCAATGACAAAACTACAGATGCTGTAATTACCTGAGGAAGACTTTAAAACATATTATAAAAATGCTGGCATGGCAATTATAAACACTCTTGAAACAAACATTAAAGCACAATGTATCAGCAAAGAAATAGAACATATAAAATAGAAAGAACCAAATAGAAAATTTTAAATTTAACATACAATAACCAAAATTTAAAACTCAGTGGATGAACTAATAGCAGAATGGAGATGACAGAGGCAAGAGTCAGTGAACTTAAATGGAGAAAATCAATAAAACCAAAAGCTGATGTTTAAAAAGATCAATGAAATTAATAAGCCTCTAGCAAGACTGACAAAGAAAAAAAATAAAAGATAAAAATTAACAGGATAAGGAATGAAAGCAGGGATATTACTGTAGGCCCCACAGACATTAAAGGGATAGTAAGAGAGTATTATAAACAGCCCTACACACAAAAATTTAACAACTGGTGAAATGGAGTGATTTTTCAAATATCACAAATTACCAAAATCTGTTCAAGCTCAAATAGGTAACCTAAGTAGTCCCTTAACCATTTACAAAATTGAATTCATAGTTTAAGATGTTCTTAAAAAGAAATCTTAAGGTTCAGATAGCAAATCATAATGAAAATCCCAGCAAGATTTCTTGTAGATAGACAAGCTGCTTCTAATATGTATCAAGAAGGGCAGACGAATGAGAATGTGCTGTGAGACATTACATTAAAAACCAAAAAAGATACTAAAAACTTTAAAATTTGAACCTTGTAGTCCCTGCTCTCAAGAAACGTATTTCAGGAGGTTCCAAGATGGCCGAATAGGAACAGCTCCGGTCCGCAGCTCCCAGCGTGATCGACACAGAAGATGGGTGATTTCTGCATTTCCAAATGAGGTACCTGGTTCATCTCATTGGGACTGCTTGGACAGTGGGCACAGCCCATATAGGGCAAGCCTAAGCAGGGCAAGGCGTCGCCTCACCCAAGAAGTGCAAGGGGTCATGGGATTTCCCTTTCCTAGCCAAGGGAAGCCATGACAGACTGCACCTGGAAAAAAGGGACACTCCTGCCCAAAGACTGCGCTTTTCCCAAGGTCTTAGCAACTGGCAGACAAGGAGATTCTCTCCCATTTCTGGCTCAGTGGGCCCCACACCCACAGAGCCTTGCTCACTGCTAGTGCAGCAGTCTGAGATTGAACTGCAAGGCGGCAGCCTGGCTGGGAGAGGGGCATCCAGTATTGCTGAGGCTTGAGTAGGTAAACAAAGCAGCCAGGAAGCTCAAACTGGGCAGAGCCTGTCACAGCTCAGCAAGTCCTACTGCCTCTATAGACTCCTCCTCTGTGGGCAGGGCATAGCTGAACAAAAGTCAGCAGACAACTTCTGCAGACTTAAATGTCCCTGTCTGACAGCTCTGAAGAGAGCAGTGGCTCTCCCAGCACAGCGTTTGAGCTCTGAGAACAGACAGCCTGCCTCCTCAAGTGGGTCCCTGACCCCTCTGTAGCCTAACTGGGAGATACCTCCCAGTAGGGGCCGACAGACACCTCATATAGGTGGATGCCCCTCTGGGATGAAACTTCCAGAGGAAGGATCAGGCAGCAATATTTGCTGTTCTGCAGCCTCTGCTGGTGATACCCAGGCAAACAGGGTCTGGAGTGGACCTCCAGCAAACTCCAACAGACCTGCAGCTGAGGGTCCTGACTGTTAGAAGGAAAACTAACAAACAAAAAGGAATAGCATCAACATCAAAAAGGACATCTACACCAAACCCCATTGGTAGGTCATCAACATCAAAGACCAAAGGTAGATAAAACCACAAAGATGAGGAGAAATCAGAGCAGAAAAACTGAAAATTCTAAAAACCAGAGCACCTCTTCTCCTCCAAAGGATCACAGCTCCTCGCCACCAATTGAACAAAGCTGGATGGAGAATGACTTTGACGAGTTGACAGAAGTAGGCTTCAGAAAGTCGGTAATAAACTCCTCTGAGCTAAAGGAACATATTCAAACCCACCACAAGGAAGCTAAAAACCTTGAAGAAACGTTGGATGAATGGCTAACTAAACAGTGTAGAGAAGATCTTAAATGACCTGATGGAGCTGAAAACCATAGCACGAAAACTTCATGATGCATACACAAGCTTCAGTAGCCAATTCGATCAAGTGGAAGAAAGGGTATCAGTGATTGAAGATCAAATTAATGAAATAAAGTGAGAAGAAAAGGTTAGAGAAAAAAAAGTAAAAAGAAATGACCAAAGCCTCCAAGAAATATGGGACTATGTGAAAAGACCAAATCTACGTTTGATAGGTGTATGAAAGCGATGGGGAGAATGCAACCAAGTTGGAAAACACTCTTCAGGATATTATCCAGGAGAACTTCACGAACCTAGCAAGGCAGGCCAACATTCAAACTCAGAAAAATAGAGAACACCACAAAGATACTCCTCAAGAAGAGCAACCCCAAGACACATGATTATCAGATTCACCAAGGTTGAAACGAATGAAAAAATGTTAAGGGCAGCCAGAGAGAAAGGTCCAGTTACCCACAAAGGGAAGCCCATCAGACTAACAGCGGATCTCTTGGAAGAAACCCTATAAGCCAGAAGAGAGCAGGGGCTGATATTCAACATTCTTAAAGAAAATAATTTTCAACCCAGAATTTCATACCCAGCCAAACTAAGCTTCATAAGTGAAGGAGAAATAAAATCCTTTACAGACAGGCAAATGCTGAGAGATTTTGTCACCACCAGGCCTGCCTTACAAGAGCTCCTGAAGGAAGCACTAAACATGGAAAGAAACAACCGGTACCAGCCACTGCAAAAACATGCCAAATTGTAAAGACCATCGATTCTATGAAGAAACTGCATCAATTATGGGAAAAATAACCAGCTAACATCATAATGACAGATTGTATTCACACATAATAATATTAACCTTAAATGTAAACAGGCCAAATGCCTGAATTAAAAAACACAGACCGGCAAATTGGATAAAGAGTCAAGACCCATCAGTACGCTATATTCAGGAGACCCATCTCACCTGCAGAGACACACATAGGCTCAAAATAAAGGGATAGAGGAAGATTTACCAAGCAAATGGAAAGCCAAAAAAAAAAAAAAAAAAAAAGCAGGAGTTGCAATCCTAGTCTCTGATAAAACAGACTTTAAACCAACAAAGATCAAAAGAGACAAAGAAGGCCATTACATAATGGTAAAGGGATCAATTCAACAAGAAGAGCTAACTATCCTAAATATATATGCACCCAATACAGGAGCACCTAGATTCATAAAGCAAGTCCTTAGAGGCCTACAAAGAGACTTAGACTCCCACACAATAACAATGGGAGACTTTAATACCCCACTGTCAATATTAGACAGATCAACAAGACAGAAGGTTAACAAGGATATCCAGGACTTGAACTCAGCCCTGCACCAAGCAGACCTAATAGACATCTACAGAACTCCCCACCCAAAATCAATAGAATGTACATTCTCCTCAGCACCACATCACACTTATTCTAAAATTGACCACATAATTGGAAGTAAAGCACTCCTCAGCAAATGTAAGAGAATAGAAATCACAAAAAACTATCTCTCAGACCACAGTGCAATCAAATTAGAACTCAGGATTAAGAAACTCACTAAAAACCGCACAACCACATGGAAACTGAACAACCTGCTCCTGAATGACTACTGGGTACATAATGACATGAAGGCAGAAATAAAGATGTTCTTTGAAACCAATGAGAACAAAGACACAACATACCAGAATCTCTGGGACACATTTAAAGCAGTGTGTAGAGGGAAATTTATAGCACTAAATACCCACAAAAGAAAGCAGGAAAGATCTAAAATAGACATCCTACCATCACAATTAAAAGAACTAGAGAAGCAAGAACAAATGAATTCAAAAGCTAGCAGAAGGCAAGAAATAACTAAGATCAGAGCAGAACTGAAGGAAATAGAGACACAAAAAACTCTTCAAAAAAATCAATGAATCCAGGAGTTGGTTTTTTGAAAAGATCAACAAAATTGATAGACCACTAGCAAGACTAATAAAGAAAAAAAAAGAGAAGAATCAAATAGACGCAATAAAAAATGATAAAGGGGATATCACCACTGATCCCACAGAAATACAAACTACCATCAGAGAATACTACAAACACCTCTATGCAAATAAACTAGAAAATCTAGAAGAAATGGATAAATTCCTGGACACATACACTCTCCCAAGACTAAACCAGGAGGAATTTGAATTTCTGAATAGAACAATAACAGGCTCTGAAATTTAGGCAATAATTAATGGCCTACCAACCAAAAAAAGTCCAGGACCAGACGGATTCACAGCTGAATTCTACCAGAGGTACAAAGAGGAGCTGTTACCATTCCTTCTGAAACTATTCCAATCAATAGAAAGGGAGGGAATCCTCCCAAATTCATTTTATGAGGCCAGCATCATCTTGATACCAAAGCCTGGCAGAGACACAACAAAAAAAGAGAATTTTAGACCAATATCCCTGATGAATATTGATAAAAAATCTTCAATAAAATACTGGCAAACCGAATCCAGCAGCACATCAAAAAGCTCATCCACCACAATCAAGTCAGCTTCATCCCTGGGATGCAAGGCTGGTTTGACATATGCAAATCAATAAATGTAATCCATCACATAAACAGAACCAACAAGAAAACCACATGAATATCTCAACAGATGCAGAAAAGGCCTTCGACAAAATTCAACAGCCCTTCATGCTAAAAACTCTCAATAAACTAGGTATCGATGGAATGTATCTCAAAATAATAAGGGCTATTTATGACAAACCCACAGCCAATATCATACTGAATGGGCAAAAACTGGAAGCATTCCCTTTGAAAACCAGCACAAGCCAAGGATGTTCTCTCTCACCACTCCTATTCAACATAGTGTTGGAAGTTCTGGCCAGGGCAATCAGGCAAGAGAAAGAAATAAAGGGTATTTAATTAGGAAAACAGGAAGTCAAATTGTCCCTGTTTGCAGATGATATGATTATTTGGAAAACCCCATCGTCTCAGCCCAAAATCTCCTTAAACTGATAAGCAACTTCAGCAAAGTGTCTCAGGATGAAAAATCAATGTGCAAAAATCACGAGCATTCTTATACACCAATAACAGACAAACAGAGAGCCAAATCATGAGTGAACTCCCATTTATAATTGCTACGAAGAGAATAAAATACATAGGAATCCAACTTACAAGGGATATGCAGGACCTCTTCAAGGAGAACTACAAACCACTGCTCAACAAAATAAAAGAGGACACAAACAAATAGAAGAACATTCCATGCTCATGGATAGGAAGAATTAATATCGTGAAAATGGCCATACTGCCCAAGGTAATTTATAGATTCAGTGCCATCCCCATCAAGCTACCAATGACTTTCTTCACAGAATTGGAAAAAGCTAAAGTTAAAAAAATAAAGTTCATATGGAACCAAAAAAGAGCCCACATTGCCAAGACAATCCTAAGCAAAAAGAACAAAGCTGGAGACATCATGCTACCTGACTTCAAACTATACTACAAGGCTACAGTAACCAAAACAGCATGGTACTGGGACCAAAACAGATATATAGACCAATGAAACAGAACAGAGGCCTCAGAAATAACACCACACATCTACAACCATCTGATCTTTGACAAATCTGACAAAAACAAGAAATGGGGAAAGGATTCCCTATTTAATAAATGATGCTGGGAAAACTGGCTAGCCATATGTAGAAAGCTGAAACTGGATCTCTTCCTTACACCTTATACAAAAATTAATTTAAGATGGATTAAAGACTTATATGTTAGATGTAAAACCAAAAAAACCCTAGAAGAACACCTAGGAAATACCATTCAGGACATAGGCATGGGCAAGGACTTCATGACTAAAACACCAAAAGCAATGGCAACAAGAGCCAAAATAGACAAATGGGACCTAATTAAACTAAAGAGCTTCTGCATGGCAAAAGAAACTACCATCAGAGTGAACAGGCAACCTACAGAACGGGAGAAAATTTTTCCAATCTATCCATCTGACAAAGGGCTAATATCCAGAATCTACAAAGAATGCAAAAAAAATTACAAGAAAAAAACAAACAACCCCATCAAAAAGTGGGCGAAGGATATGAACAGACACTTCTCAGAAGAAGACATTTATGCAGCTGAAAGACACATGAAAAAATGCTCATCATCACTGGTCATCAGAGAAATGCAAATCAAAACCACAATGAGATACCATCTCATGCCTGTTAGAATGGTGGTCATTAAAAAGTCAGGAAACAACAGATGCCAGAGAGGATGTGGAGAAATAGGAATGCTTTTACACTGTTGGTGGAAGTGTAAATTAGTTCAACCATTGTGGAAGACAGTGTGGCAACTCCTCAAGGATCTAGAACTAGAAATACCATTTGACAGAGCCAACCCATTACTGGATATAAACCCAAAGGGTTATAAATCATGGTACTATAATGACACATGCACACATATGTTTACTGCGGCACTATTCACAATAGCAAATACTTGGAACCAAACCAAATGTCCATCAATGATAGACAGGATTAAGAAAATGTGGCACATATACACCATGGAACACTATGCAGCCATAAAAAAGGATGAGTTCATGTCCTTTGCAGGGACATGGATGAAGCTAGAAACTGTCATTCTCAGCAAACTATCACAAAGACAGGAAACCAAACACCATATGTTCTCAGTCATCAGTGGGAACTCAACAATGAGAACACTTGAACACAGGGTGGGGAACATCACACACCAGGGCCTGTTGGGGGGTGGGGAGCTGGGGGAGGGATAGCATTAGGAGAAATACCTAATGTAAATGACGAGTTGATGGGTGCAGCAAACCAACATGGCACATTTATACCTATGTATCAAACCTTCACGTTGTGCACATATACCCTAGAACTTAAAGTATAATTTTAAAAAAAGAAACATATTTTAGACTTTAGGATAACATTGAGTAAATTCTTGCATCTTAAGAAGAACCAACTGAAGGGTAACAGATGAGCACATGCAAATTAATGAGTAAACTGAAGGAGTAAGTTCTAAGGAGATCTAGCTTAAAAATAATCATCAGAGTTCTGGAGATTGGTTACATGAGATCATGGGCATATTTAAAATAACTGACCTGCACACTTAAAAACTGAAAAGATGTTAAATTTTATATAGTATATATTTTACCAAAATTAAAAATAAAACATAAATACACTGCCCCACCCATTTCCAGCACCAATACTGCTTCTAGAGGCAACCACTTTCAAGGCTGTAGCTGCTTCTTTGTAATTTGCCTTTATTTTTCTGACAATATGCAATACTGCTATATCTTATACTTGTTGTCTCGTGTCATCATTTTGCAATCTTTGATTTCTTATGTTAGATGAACACTAGCACGAAAGCCTTCCCCACCAAGCCTTCACATGAAACCTTCCTCACCTCATCACCCACCTATATTGCCAATGTTCCTTTTCATTATACTCTCGATATAAGTATAACAGATTTTTTTGTCAGTCAATATTCAGTGTTTACAGTGTTATGGCCGTAATATTAGGTGGAAAAACGTTATTCACTATTGAGTCAAATATAGTGATAGAATTCCATTTCTTCTTCATGATGTGACTAGGTATGGATCTGTTTGTTTATTCTACTTAGAGTTTATTATGTATCTTTATTGCATAATTTTAAAAAGAAATTTAGGAAGTTTCAGCTATTATTTCTTCAAATATTTTTCCTGCTCCTTCTTCTCTTCTCCATTTGGAACTCCTACTGCATGTATGCTGGTGTGCTTAATAGTGTCTCACATTTCTCTGAGGTTCTGTCCAGTTTTCTTCATTCTTCTTTCTCTTTGCTCGTTGGCTTACATAACCTCTATCAATCTGTTCTCAAGTATACTGATTCTTTCGGCCAGTTCAAATCTACTGAGCCTCTCCAGTAAATTTTTTATTTTGGTTATTTCACTTTTTGACTTCAAATTTCCATTGGTTCTTTTACAAAAATTTCTTTTCATTTTTTTCTTTTGGAGACAGGGTGTTACTCTGTCACCCAGGCTGGAGTGTGCAGTAATGCAGTCACAGCTCACTGCAGCCTCGACCACCCAGGCTCAAGTGATTCTCCACCTCAGCCTCCCAGGTAGCTGGGATTACAGGCACACAGCACCAAGCCCAGCTAATTTTTTGTAGAGACAGGGTTTCTCCACGTTGCCCAGACTGATCTCGAACTCCTGGGCTCAAGTGATTGACCTGCCTGGGTCTCCCAAAGTGCTGGGATGGCAGGCATGAGCCACCACACCTGGCCCTTTTATAAAAATGTCTGTGTTTTTATTGGAATTGTTTCTTTGATTAGACATTGTCATCATAGCATCTTTTACTTCTGTACACATGGTTTTTGTTCTTTGAACATATTTATAATGGCTGTTTTGAATTCTTCATCTATTAAATCCAAGATCTGGACCCTCTCACTGGCAGTTCTGTTGCCTGATTTTTCTTCTCGTGTATGGGTCACACCCTCCTGTTTCATTGCTTGTGTCATGATTATTTGTTGCTATTGAAAACTGAACATTTTTGGTAATATATTGTTTGACACTAGAAACTTATTTCCTCCCTTCTCTGGAGCTTGTTTTTGTTGTTGTTTGCTTGTGTACTTAGTAGCTTGGCTAAACTATTTTAGTGGTCTGTTTCTCTTCCCCCACAGTGTGAAGCTTCTGTACTCATCACAATGTGCATCCTTGGGCATGGGACAGTCACCCTGGAATGACTGATCTTAGCAGGGCTCTCTTCGTTTATCTGGTTTCTCTTTAAAACCTTCTGCCCCTTATTTGCTCTTAATTTAATTGCTGGCTGATTTTTTTTGACAATGTCCTGTGGTATAAATGGTTCTGTGGTCTGATCCAATTAAATTCAGGCAGGGATAGTTTTTGAGGCTAGTGTTTGAGGTTTGTTCTGTTCCCAGGAGAACGCTTCTTAACTGTCCCTTTCTCTGGGTGAACTAGCTGGCCTCTGATTTAGCTTATTGCTCTCAATATAATCTTTCAATCAACCAGACCAATAATAGAAAATATTAGTTTAATTTTATTGCTGGAGACCTCCCTCATCAAGACTTTTGACTTGCTGCTTCTATCTGAACTGGTTGTTTTCTAGGTCTGATACACAGCTGTCACCCTGGGGTTTCTTTTGCCATCTTCCTGAGGATTCCCTGGAATTCCCCTTTGAATTCCCTGAAATGAAGGGGTCCCAGCAATTACATTACTAGGTATATAACCAAGAGAAACAAAAACATATATTTACACAGAAACTTGTACATGTATGTTTATAGCAGCACTATTCATAATACTCAAAAGGGGAAAGAACTCAAATTGATAAGCAAAATATTGTATCACCAAATAGAATATTATGCCATAAAAAGGAATACAGTACTGACACATGCTGCAACATTGATGATCACTGAAAACATTATGCGAAGTGAAAGAAGGCAGTCACAAAAGACCACATGCTATGATTTCATTCATATGAAGTCCAGAATATGGAAATCTATAGAGACAGAAAGTGGATTAGTGGTTGCTTAGGGGTGGGGAAAGGGATAACAGGGAAATGGCAGCAAAAGATATAAGGTTTCTTCTTGAAGTGATGAAAACTTAAAATTGACTATGGTAATAGTTTCACATATCTGTAAATAGGTTAAAAACCATTAAATTGTATACTTTAAATGGGTAGATTATATGTGATTTATATCTCAACAAAGCTGATGTTAAAATTCAGGTATTTATTGGCAACCTGAAGTTGTCATTGAATCTTGCAACTCTACCAGTATATGAGAGTAAACCTTTAATAGAACCTCTTGAGAAACTTGCCCTCACATCCATTGGCCAGGTTTGGATCCCCCTCCCCATTTCCTAAACCAATCACTAGTATGGAACTGAGATCACCAGGTGTATTAGTCCATTTCCACACTGCTGATAAAAACATACCTGAGACTGGGCAATTTACAAAAGAAAGAAAGAGGTTTATTGGACTTACTGTTCTACATGGCTGGGGAGGCCTCCCTATCATGGTGGAAGGCAAGGAGGAGCAAGTCACATCTTACACGGATGGCAGTAGGCAAAGAGAGAGCTTGTGCAGAGAAACTCCCATTTTTAAAACCATCAGATCTTGTGAGACCCATTCACTATCACAAGAACAGCATGAGAAAGTCCTGCCCCCGTGACTCAGTCATCTCCCACCAGGTCCCTCCCACAACACATGGGAATTATGGGAGCTACAAGATGAGATTTGAGTGGGGACACAGAGCCAAACCATATCACCAGGATTACATTAGATTAATCATGACTTAACCAATTAGGAAATGAGTGAATACATAAATAAAATTATGGTTCTGCCCAATAAGAATGAAGGGAGGATTGGCTATTGGGTGGGTCAGCAGTAGTGTCTGCTACACACTTGCTTAGTGTTTCCAGGTTTCCATCCCTTTCTACTATCTTAATTTTCCTCACAACCACCCTATGAAGTGAGCAGGAGAAATAGCTACATTTTTGAGATGATGAAACTGAATCTCAAAAATGTAAAGTATCTTAGCTGTGGTTATACTGCCTGTTGAGTAATGGAGCCAGGACTTGAATCTAGGTTTTAATTCAATTTCTTTTTTTTTTTTTTTTTTGAGATGGAGTCTCACTCCGTCTCCCAGGCTGGAGTGCAGTGGTGTGATCTCGGCTCACTGCAACTGCCACCTCCCAGGTTCAAGCGATTCTCCTGCTTCAGCCTCCCAAGTAGCTGGGATTAGAGGCACACACCACCACACCCAGCTATTTTTTTTTTTTTTTTTTACTTAGTAGAGACAGTTTCACCATGTTGGTCAGGCTGGTCTCAAACTCATAACCTCAGGTGATCCACCTGCCTTGGGCTCCCAAAGTGCTGGGGTTACAGGTGTGAGCCACCACACCTGGCTCAAATTTAATTTTTAAAATTAGAATTTTAAAAAACTATGTCCCTACAAATATAATTTCTATTAACAAAGTGTTACTTATCATAATTTTTAGAACTCCGCACTGAAAGATCCTCCAGATTACAATTCTTATTTAAAGCTTTCTCTTACCTTCCCCTCTAACACATACAACCAGTTCATTCTCTCCAGTTGACATCTTTTCAATACAGGCCACTACACCAATAGATTATCCTGTGCTCTTATTGAAAGAATTGTTCTGCTAAGGATTGTGCATTGCTACTAATGAGTTTGTTGTAGATTTTGTGGAATTAAGCAGAATGCAGTAGAATTTTAAATTAATTTATCTGTCTTTATCGCTAATGGCTTTTCATTCATAATTATAGTTTTGTAATGAGTGCATTCGTGATGACAGAAATCCACCATAACATATTCTATTGTCTGAATTAGCTTCAGACCCTTATTTAATGACTTATTAATCAACCACAGTCAGCCAACAGTGTATCACATTAGATCTGTGAACACAGGCAAAGAATTTTTCTTTTCTCTCTATGTAACCCGTGGAGCAATGTTTAACAATAGGAATCTGTTCAAACATCCATCCACAGTTCTATTACATCTGCAGTTCTATTAGTAAAGGTAGGCCTAGGTTAGTTCACTGTCAGCAGCCAGAAAGGTGCAAGAATAGATGAGCTTAATTGCTGTATTGTTACTATCACTATGACTATTTAGAATGCAGGTAAGTAAGACTTCCAAGATACTAAATCTCCATTTAGGTTACCAAGAAGCATTAGTTAAGTTTGGATTCTTACCGACAGCCACGCTAATTATTAATACTACAGATAGCACATCTAAGACACTTTCTAAATCAGTAATCGGTAATGTATATTATAATTACTTTACCACCTATTCCACTTCTACCATTCTTAGGATTTAAGCAGTTAATCAACGAATATAATATCCCATTGGGCATTCATAGCCAGTATCTATAGATACAGAACAACAATATTATGCCTTTATCTAGATAAAGTATGAAAACGCTAAAATAAATGTATAATTTTGTTAGCTTACTTGTGTATGGAGAGCAAGAATTCTCAACCTTGCTGCACAGTGGAATCACCTGGAGAATATTACAAAATATTCATGCCTGGGTTCCACCCAGAAGCTAATGTAATTGGCATAGGGAGCAGCCTGGACACAGATTTTTAAAAGTTTCCCAGATGATTGTAATGTGCCCCGCAAAGTTAAGAAAAGCCATTGTCTGTAATTACATAGGGTGAGTGAGAGAGAGTGTGTGTGTTTATGATGGGGGCAGTCAGGAAGAGAGGGTGAGAAATTAAAAGTCTTTGGACATAAAATTGGTCAGCCGGGGCCGAGCGAGGTAGCTCATGCCTGTAATCCCAGCACTTTGGGAGGCCGAGGCAGGCGGATCATGAGGTCAAGAGATCAAGACCATTCTGGCCAATGTGGTGAAACCCTGTCTCTACTAAAAATATAAAAATTAGCCAGGGGTGGTGGCGTGCACCTGTAGTCCCAGCTACTCAGGAGGCTGAGGAGAATCGCTTGAACCTGGGAGGCAGAGGTTGCAGTGAGCCGAGATCACGCCACTGCACTCCAGCCTGGCGAGAGAGCGAGACTTCATCTCAAAAAAAAAAAAAAAAAAAAAAATTGGTCAGGCGGGACCTCAACTTTCCTGGTAGGAAAATGATGTTTAAAATTCTGAACATTGAAATCAAATTAATATATAAATGCATTATTTTATTTGGTACTCATATTTTATTTTTCTTACAAGTTAAACCCTGTTTCAAGTGCTAAGGATTCAAAGATGCCTTTTCTCTTAGGGAATCTTAATTAGCAATGGAAATTTCCTGATTAAGACAGAATGAAAAGGCTTATCATTTTCCCCACCTGGCTGAAATCTGGAACCTTAATTTAAATTATTATGATTTTATTCCACAGATGCTAAAATAAACAAGTAATTGACATATTTTGAACATATATGGTTTTGTTTCACCTTCATGTTCTTGGGGTAAACTATATGGCACATGTACTTTTTAATTCTTGTACTTCTGTACACAGTTTCTTGTGTTAACCTCTGTTTAATGAAATTTTGTAAAGATTCCTGAGCCTAATTAATAGATTTTAGTGTCTTATTATTACTTGGCACTCTGTAGGTCTGTGCACCTGCCAATGAAACTTGAATTCTTCAGTGGCATGGCTTTTCTTATTGTTGCTAGTGGTCAGCATTCACTAGATAACTAAATTAGCTCTTAAACTGAAAAAGAAAATCTATAATGTGTCTTCTTTCTAGAGTAGAAAATAACAGCAGAAGAATTCACAACAGTCTAGATACATTGCCATAGCCACAGATCCTGCCTTTTTTTCCAATTAGCAAAGGGTTTCCCTGGGAACTAAATTACTATTCCTCATTCATCCATCTGCTTCCTTCCTCCTTGCATTCAGAGAAAGTATAAAAGTTACTTTGTACACAATACTAGACATGACATGAAGTTGCCAAGATTTTTCTAAACCAGCCCCTTAAAAGGGCTAGTGTACCTTTTTTTCCTTCATAAAAATTTAAACATGTTTTAACAGAACAATTTCCAAAAACAGTTAATCATTTCCACATAGTATTTGCCAGCTTTTAAGCCTGCTTTTTAAATGTTCATGAGCCCAACTTATTTTTCTAGCTCCTTTGACTACAGAAGACCCTCTGAATGGTAAAAAGAAAAAGGAAAAAAAAAACCTTTTCTGCTCCACTTTTCAACTTGGAGTAGACAAATTCTAATACCCTATGCACATGTCCACAGAGGGCTTTTCTTAGGCAATGACTGCATAATCGAACATTTATTTTTCTTCTTTTGCTTTACAAAACAACTTTAATTTTTTTCTTCTTTGTACTCTGAGTCAAAACTTCCCTACATGTGTTATGCTGTTTGTTTTGTTACTCAAACAGAAAAAAACAGCATTTCTCTAAAACGTTTTTCATACAAGTAATTATAGTACATTATACAGAATTAGGGAAATATATGGAGGGGAATCACCTAAAATTTTACCACCTTTTAAATCATTCTTAGCATTTTGATGTATTCCCACCAGTCTTTTTTTTTTCTGTGCACCTACATCTGCACATAACCATATTGCAGATTGATTTTTGTGCTACATGTTTTCCAGTTACAATAGCCTAGACATTTTCCATGTTAATGTATAGCGTTCATATCCATTTTTCTCATTAACTTCTTTCCATTCTTTAAGTCTTAGTGCAAAGGTCACACCTTTAATTAGCAATGCCCGTCTTAACATCTCAAACTAGGTCAGGTTCCCTTGTTATTTGCTTTTATGGAATCATATTCTTTCCTATACAGCAATAACCATAAGCATAATGATTTCATCATCTGTCTTCCCCATAAGGTATAAGCTCTATGAGAACCAAGACCGTGTCTACCTACTTTTGCCTATCATTATGTAACCTGAACAAACCCTGGAACGTAGTAGACACTCACATTTGACAAATAGAGTAATGGTCACTTAATGATAGCGGTACATTCTGAGAAATGTGTTGTCAGGTGATTTTGTCATTGCACCATTGTAGAGGGTACTTACACAACCTAGATGGTATAGTCTACCACACACCTAGGCTATATGGTCTAGCCCATTGCTCCCTCTACCAATCCATACAGCATGTTACTCTACTGAATACTGTAGGCAACTGTAACACAATGGTAAGTATTTGTGTATCTAAACATAGACAAGGTACAGTGAAGATACAGTATGAAAGATTTTTAAAAGGGTCTACTTGTATAGAGCACTTACCATGAATGTAGCCTGAAGGACTAGAAGGTGCTCTGGGTGAGTCAGTGAGTGAGAGGTGAGTGAATGTGAAGGCCTGGGACATTACTGTCCACTCCAGTAAACTTTACAAACACTGTATACTTAGGTTACACTAAATTTATTTTAAACTTTTTTCTTTCTTCAATCATAAATTAACCTTAGCTTATTATAATTCTTTTACCTTATCAACTTTTTAATTTTTAAAAATTTTTTGACCGTTTTAATAACACATCTTAAAACATACGTTTTACAACTGTACAAAAATGTTTTCTTTATATACTTATTCTATGAGTTTTCTATTTTTAGAGTTTTCTATTTTTATTGTTTTACTTTTTAAATGTTTTTGTTAAAAACTAAGACACGAACATACACACTAGCTTAGGCCTACACAGGGTCAGGATCACCAGTATCACTATCTTCCACCTCCATATCTTGTCCCATCAGGAGGTCTTCAGGGACAATAACACATATGAAACTGTCATCTATTATGACAACAATGCCTTTTTCTGGAAAATCTCCTGAAGGATCAGCCTGAGGCTGTTTTACAGTTAACATTTTTTTTGTAAGTAGAAAGAATACACTCTAAAATAACAATAAAAGAAGAGTATAGTAAATGCATAAAGCAGTAACATCATTATTCTTAGCAAGTACTATATAGGGTACATATTATATATGCTCTACTTTTATATGACTGCTTTGTTTATACCAGCATCCCCACAAACACGTGAGTCATGCATTGCACTTTGACATCACTAGGCAATAGGAATTTTCATCTCCACTATAATCTTATGGAACCATGATCATACATGCAGCCTGTCACTGACCAAAAAAAATCATTAGGCAATATAGGATTATATTTATTGAGATGCCATTGTATGCCAACACATAAATTTTTTGAATGAGTAAATAAATAACCCTCATTTTCAATGGTCATTTGATAATCTATTCAATATATGTGATTATACTTTACTTAGCCAGTCCCTATATTGGACGTTTAGATTGTTTCCAATTTGTCAACATTATAATGCCTCAGTGAGTACCTTTGTGCATGTAACATTTTAGTATTCACAATTTTTTTTTAGAACTGTTCACCAGAAGCAGAATTTCTGGATCAAAAGGCAAATATCTTCTTATGGCTCTTGGTACATAGTTCCAAATTGCTCTCCAAGTTATGTTGTGACAAGCAGTGAAATGGTAGGCCAGTTTCCTTTCTCTATCTGTTTTGGGTATTTAAAAATGTTCTTGTTCAATGAGAACTCATGGACACAGGAAGGGGAACATCACACTCCGGGGACTGTTGTGGGGTGGGGGCAGGGGGGAGGGATAGCATTAGGAGATATACCTAATGCTAAATGACGAGTTAATGGGTGCAGCAAACCAACATGGCACATGGATACATATGTAACAAACCTGCACATTGTGCACATGTACCCTAAAACCTAAAGTATAATAATAAAATAAAATAAAAATGTTCTTAAGTTACTAGTAGATAAAGAATAATTTATTGTTTTAATTTGCATTTTTAGTTATAGGCTGGATATTTTTCTTATGTTTATTATTTGCATTTCTATAAACTGTGTGTAACAGTACCCTTTCTAATACTGTCATGATGCGTCTAAGCTGAGAGGATGGACAAAATCAATGTGGTAAATAACTCATGAATATATTATATAAAAATTAATTTTTAAACATATGCTTTTCCAGTAACTAATCAATAAATGAATCTGCATTCCCCATAGCAATTATATCCGTTGAGAATAGATTTAGCTGCAAGTTGTAGAAAATCCAAAATAAGAGTGCCATAATAGAAGTTGATTTCTCCCTTCTAGGGAGATAGTTCCGAGGTAAACAGTCCAGGGCTGTTTTAGCACTCCATGGTGCAAGGGACTTTAGCTTCTTCCATATAGCTTTACTCTGTGTGGCCTCTGTACTATGACCCAAGACAATAGCGCCTTTGTTCAAACAGCAGAATTGATGAAGGGATGAAAAGAAGAGGCAAATGGTGTGTGCTACTTGTCTCAATGTTTTCCAGCCGGGTGCGGTGGCTCACGCCTGTAATCCCAGCACTTTGGGGGGCCAAGGCGGACGGATCACGAGGCCCGGAGATTGAGACCATCCTGACTAACAGGGCGAAACCCCGTCTCTACTAAAAATACACAAATTAGCCGGGTGTGGTAGCAGAGGCCTATAGTCCCAGCTACTCGGGAGGCTGAGGCAGGAGAATTGCTCGAACCTGGTAATTGGAGGTTGCAGTGAGCCGAGATTACGCCACTTCACTCCAGCCTGGGTGACAGAGCAAGACTCCATCTCCAAAAAAAAAGAAAAAGAAAAAGAAAAAATAAAATAAAAGAATGTTTTCCAGAAGTTGCCACAGGATATTTCTATTTACAACCCATTGGCCAGAACTTATTTATATGGACACAGACAGCTGCAAGGGAAACTAGGGAATGTAACCTCTATTCTGAGCAGTGAAATGCTCAGATAAAAATTTTATTGGTAACAATAAAGATGGATTAGGGGAACTGCTACTGGTTTCTGCCATAGTAATGTAATACAGTTCAAATAACCTACAGATATAATTTATAGATCTTCATCTTTAAACATCACAAATCTCATCAACTTCTAACCAGAGCTTACAGCAGATGCTATAGTGACTAGCTGATGGAAAAACAAAAACAAAAACAAAGATCAGACTCACTTGCAGACTTATTCTTCTTGTTTAAATGCCCCTGCTGCAGCTGGACCATGCTTAGTTCTCTGAACATGTGCACATGAACCAAATCCTTCATCTCACAGATATAGTCACTGTCTATTTCAACTTTTTTTCCTTTTCCTTTATGATATATCTTTTCTGTTGGGACAACTAGAAAATTCTAAAATATTGACATTTATTCATATTTATTGAACATATATATATATCAGGCTAACAGGTAATTAGTGGAAAGAGAAAAAGGATGTGAATAAATTCACAAGTAGAATAACGAGCTTTTAATTAAACATGATATTGCTTATAGCAACAGAAATTTGAAAAACACCCAGATAGGAAAGATATGGTTAAAGCATAAGATAGCCAAAATGGTAAAAATAATAATAAGAAGAAACAAACATTTTGTTATAAAACAAAAATACTGTAGATAAGGACATTAGCAGCTCTTATATATTTTCATCTCATGTGTGTTGTGTATACTGTCATTTGACAACACTGATGGCCTTTTTTTAACAATATTCAGCAAACATTAGGCATTCAGTAAAGACTACCAAATTATGAATGCAAATTAGCTCCCTCAAAAAAAAAAAAGTGTTGCCCTGTAACCACTTCTCATATGCTACGTCCCTGAGGTTGCTCGGCTGGTGTGACTAATTCTTCTGTTAGTTTTTAAGATTAACAAAAAAAGAGAGAATATTTTCACTGCCATAGATACATATCAGTATATGGGATTTTTTTGTTGTTTAAGCTTGTTCTTTTTTGGTTTGACCCTGTAACCCTATTGCATCTCACAATGTAATATAAAATTGTAGACATCTTATGGTGTACCTATGCTGTCTCCTAAGAGGAAGAATGTTGCTTGGTTACAGGAAAGAAATATCTTGATAATGTAGACTGTAGAAAACAGGATAATATTTTGAACCATTATCCCTTCTCTGTAATCACTATAAAAATCAGTGAAAAGGGAAAAATAAGTGGTAATTATTATTCTGAAGGACAAATGGAGGTAACTGGAATTTATCCTATAGGATTATTAGTTTTAGTGAACTGTGATGTCCTTAAAAGCCCCCAGGTGGCATTATAGCCTTGTTTTCCCTAAGTCATTTGTTTTCATATAGCACAGGTCAGAATCCACGTTAACAAGAAATTCCGCTTACTCCAATGATAAATGTGAATATGAAAAATACTATTTTCTTAATTTGTTTATTTATTCACTTTGAGTAAATTCACTTCTGGAATAGCTATGAATTTGAAATATGTTTGGATTAAAATAAGATAAACCACTTTCCAAATTAAATAGTTTATAAACCAAACTTTCCCAAAAGAAGTTTCAAGGATACTACTTTAAGAATCCAATAATATATGTTTAAATAAATATATATGAGCAGTATAAATTTAATTCCAAATGAATAATCTCAGTGAGAGGTAGAAGTTTTTCTGCAATTGTTACTAATTTTCCTTGCAACCTCCAATAAATTGTTAATTTTCTAAGACTCAGTTTCTGTAACGTTCAAAGCAAGAACACTACATTTATTAAACTGAAAAACACTTTTAAGGTCTTTAGCTAAGTGCTAGGAATAGGTATGAAAAGAGAACTTTTCAGCTAATATCAAATAATATAATTTGTGTATTCAATAAATATGATTTAAGGTACTTGACCAATATAATTCAACAATGAATTACTGTAATGAATACAAAAAGGAAAATAATTATTTATTAGGGATTCTGCCTGGTTATTTATATTCAGTAAAATAAACTTGTTTAAATTAGTATCCTATGTACTTGCATACATAATGAGTTTTAATACCTACTTCCTATAAATTATTTTCAAAGTATGTAAGACCAAACTTATCAAACTATACTTGAGTAGTAGACACCATAATCAATTATACTGTATGACTTTCTAAGGACGTTATTTCTGTACTCACTTTATTTACTAAATAATCAACATGATAATTAAATTGTAAGTTCAGGTTGCAATTTATCTCCAAGTATTTAGTTTTTATTTTTTTCAAATTTAATCTACCCACTGCTCTAGCAAATTATCTTTAACATAATGTACTAAGAGTTCAAACAAAATTATATTTATTGTGAAGTAATTATTTAATATTAGACCTGAAAATAGTTTCTTGTGAAACTTCTACCAGGTTTTAAACTTTTTGTTCTAAAAAAACCACCTTGGTTTGCATTTAAGTTGAATAATTAAAAATATTTTTAAAAATCATGTATTTTTCATCTTTATTAAAATTAGTTTAAGTGTTTATGTTAAATGTGAAGTCCATTTCAAAATTATTTCAATTGTAGGTATGTACTTAAATTTTTTCATGAATTTTTCCTTACAACTTTCATATAAACACACACAAGAAAGCTATTATATTCAAAGCTCCAGAAAGTTAATTAATCTAAGCCCTTGGATTGCTCATTGAAAATATTTTTTAAAATTATGCTTAATAAAATATATTATTTCAATGTATTTTTCTAGTATGTTAAAATTTTGTATTTTTAGTAAGTAAAACACCTAAAAAATGTTTTTAGGCCTCTAAGTTACTCTCCTTGTATTATTTTCAGAGGGCACACAGCCTAACTGGGAAAAATTACACAGTTAGAGACCTAACATTCAGATGAGAATGCCACGATGATCATGTATCTTGCCCTTTTGGTGTAAGATCGCTCTCTGACAGAGTTCCAGGCCCATTTAGAATGGATTGATTAAATAAAATTAATTTGCTAAATTAGAAACTACAGCTGTAACTTGAAAAAGGGTCTACGCTAATAAACGTGCATTGACAGCATTTTTGTAATCTCTTTAGAACCATTATTCTAAAGTCCAAATTATTCTATGATATGATTGATAATTACTTGTATCTAAAGATCTTTAAGCTCTTTTCCAGCATTAACGCATTAATTTTCACACTTTCTCTGTGAGGCAGTAGGATGTAAGTACGGTTAGTTTGATTTTCCACATGAGAAAACCAAATCATCAAGAAATGAACTTGCTAGAAGTCACACAAGCAACACCAACAAATGAAACAGAGCTCAAAGACCTGACACCCCATTGAACAAGGAGGTGCCTTATACACTGGTACATGCAGAGTGCCTGTCTCTATCACCACATTTACTAGCTTTATCCTCGTAAAATTGAGCCTTGCCTGACATTCTCCCTGCAAACTCCTCCTCAGCTGCTCATCCACCCTGAAAATGAACTTCCTTTCAGATCTGAACCCCATAAAGCTGAAGGTCACTTTGCCCTGTTCCCAATTATTACAGAGTACATTATAGCTGTTAAAGAGTTACTTGTAGGTAAGTAGGTTCAGATTATGCTTGTGCAGATTATGCTATTATTTAACCTATCAATACCTAGAAATAGACTTTATTTTATACAGGGCCGAAAACTAGGTTTGATAATGAATGGAATTTGGAGTCTGACAAAGTTGCACTTAAGCCTTCGTTAAGTATCTGAAAACATTCCTCCAGGACATCTTACTGGCAGGAACTCATTAATACCAAAATGGAAACTTTGAGACAGCAGCGATTTCTGCAGAAAAAGCCTTGAGGAAGCCAGCCCCAAAGAACACTAGGGAAGAAGGAATCTTTAAAAGAAACGGAAAGAGGCCGGGCGTGGTGGCTCACACCTTTAATCCCAGTACTTTGGGAGGCCAAGGCACGCGGATCACAAGGTCAGGAGATCGAGATCATCCTGGCCAACATGATGAAACTTCATCTGTACTAAAAATACAAAAATTAGCCAGGTGTGGTGTCACGCACCTGTAGTCCCAGCTACTCAGGAGGCTAAGGTGGGAGAATCTCTTGAACCCGGGAGGCAGAGGTTGCAGTGAGCCAAGATTGCGCCACTGCACTCCAGCCTGGCAACAGAGCGAGACTCTGTCTTAAAAAGAAAGAAAGAAAGAAAGAAATGGAAACAACCATCCAAGAAATAGTAAGAAGGCCAAGAAGTACATCACCATAAAAGCCAAGATAAGTCACGAGTTTTCCAAAGGGGGCGACTATAAAAATTAAATGCTAGAAAAAAAGAGTAGGGAGTATGAGGTGTTTCAGCAAGGGTGTTTGCAAAGGTGTTTTGACCAGAAAGAAGCCACTGAAGATTTTGAAAGTGTAGTTTTGGTAAAAACAACAAGGGATTAAAGAAAGGATGTGTAATGCGTGGTGAGAAAATGAAGGTAACAGGTGCAGAGCATTCCTTTGAAAAGGAATACAAGCAACTGCAAAAGTCACCAAAGAAAAGGAAAATTCGAAAAGTAAATAATGGAAAACACCACATGCATTTGAAAAGTTGGCCGGATGCTGGGGCTTACACCTGTAATCCCAACACTTTGGGAGGCCGAGGGCAGGCGGATCACCTGAGGTCAGGAGTTCGAGACCAACCTGGCCAACATGGTGAAACTCTATCTCTACTAAAAATACAAAAATTAGCCTGGCATGGTGGTGCACGCCTGTAATCCCAGCTGCTTGGGAGGCTGAGGCAGGAGAATTGCTTGAACCCGGAGGGAGGCGGAGGTAGCAGTGAGCTGAGATCATGCCACTGCACTCCAGCCAGAGCCAGACTCCATCAAAAAAAAAAAAAAGATATTTTCTACCTTTTAGAATAATCTATATAACTTTTCACTCCTTAATAATTTTTATATTTACCAAGTGGTTGGTAAATTTATTCTACTTTACAGCTTTTCTGAGGGGAAATAATTATGTCTATTTTACAAACAAAGGAGTAAATGGAGAGAGTTTACGTGCTTTGTTTGTTACTGTTATTCCTACTTTCAAGACCTTTACTGATTACCTACTATATTCAGTAAACTATACTAGTGCCACACCTATAGTGCCTTGCACTGATCAGTGCTTAATTTTTTTTTTTCAAGTAAGCTGAGTTAGAAATATATTTGGGTTTAGTAAGTGTCACTTCAGGCAACACAGACACCTGGAATACCAGGCTCTTTTTTAGTTTAACAATCTTGCCAATTATGAGAAATGGATTTGAATACACCCATAACCATGCTGGAAAAAAAAGTGACTATAAAGAATAAATATCAAATTGACAGTTCAATAAGACAATTTTGAACTTTGAATATTGAATATTGACTGCATTGACTGAAGTAAATGCCCACTCACTTGAAAGCTAAGAAAATGAGAAAGAAAAAAGCTAGACTTGAATGAACTAAGAGGATTTGAATTATCTGATCCTTTTATTAAAGAGAAAGGGAGCATCTAGTTACTTAGGGAATTGACAATTGTTTCAAATTATCTTCTCTTTAATAAGAAAACAATCTTATATACACTGACTATGATTTTTCTAAACGTGTTTTCTAATACTTTTTATAAATTATATTTCAGTCTAAAACAACAGTGTTCATGTGTTCACAGACAGGGACAAAACAATCAAGTTAGTCCTAAAGAAAATATGACAGATTTTCCCCCAGAGCTTTACTGAGGTGTAGTTAACAAATAAAAATATGACAGTTTAAAAATAGAATCGGTAACTTGCTTTCTTTTATTATTACATTGGGAATTTCATGTCTTAGGTCAGCGCAACTTGAGCATTTTCTACCAGAGTACGGTGGAAATAATGAATCAGGCCAAGTGTGGTGGCACACACCTGTAATCCCAGCACTTTGGGAGGCTGAGGCAGCAGGATAGCTTGAGGCCAGGAGTTCAAGACCAGCCTGTGCAACATAGTGAGACCCTATCTTGGCAGAAAAAACAAACAAACAAACAACATTAGCTGAGAGTGGTGGTGTGTGCCTGTAGTCTTAGCTACTTGGGAGGCCGAAATGGGAGAATCGCTTGAGCCCAAGAGTTTGAGGCTGCAGTGAGCTATAATTGTGCTACTGCACTTCAGCCTGGGTGACAGAGCCAGATCCTGTCTCTAAATAAATAGATAAGGCACATTTTTTTTTTTTTTGTCTTCCTCAAGGCTTTTTCTGTGAAGCTGTCTCAAAGCTTCCATTTTCAGTCTAGTTTTCCTCAACTCCATAGCTCTTACTTCTGCACCCCGCAGAGCCACAGCCTATCTGTATATCTGCCTGGTCGGCATCCTCACAGGTTATCTCAAATACAAATACCTAAATAAATCACTGACCTAGGAGTTGAGGTGGAGAGGACAGTCTTAGCCTAGAAGATTCCCAGAAATCTCAAGGTCTAGCTTAGGATTTTGCGTTCATTGAACATTTTACTCCAAAATATATCTGAATTTGTTTTAATATAAAATAATGCTTCATTTGCCAATTACATTACATTTCCCTAAATATTTGCAGAAAATCAGTCCTCTGGAGGATGTACCACAATTCACCTATGGCCTCCCCCGCCTCCTGCCCCCCCTCAGCCCTAGTTTTAAAACTACAGCTAAAGGAATTTCGATGAGGAGAGGAGGACATAACTTAATGCTTTCTGATCAAATGAATCCTGCTGAAGATTATTGAAGAGGGTGGAATAAGAAGACAACAGAGAAAGTGAGTGGGTGTGCAATAAGAATGTACCTCATTGAAGAGCCAAAGCTTCCTAAACTTCATAATAAAAATGAATTCATATTCTTTTCATTATATTCCATAAAATTAAATGTCACAAATTATTTTAGTTTATTTTAATTCATTCATGCATTAGTTCACTCAGCAATTAATATTTTGTATGCCCCTTCACATGCCAGACTGTGTCCTAGGTACTTAAGGATACAAAAATGAAATAGAAAGTTCCTACCTTGGGCCGGGCGCGGTGGCTCACGCTTGTAATCCCAGCACTTTGGGAGGCCGAGGCGGGCGGATCACGAGGTCAGGAGATCGAGACCAGGGTGAAACCCCGTCTCTACTAAAAATACAAAAAAAAAAAAAAAAAAAAAGTTCCTACCTTGAAGCGCTCACAGTCTGTGTGAAGGCACATGCAGTAAGACAGAACAGGAGCTGCAAACATAACTGTACATAGTGGGCACAGAGAGACCAACTCTTTCTAGAGATGCTGGCAGAAAACAGGAACCATGAAAAAAAATTTAAATAGTGGCTGAGCTGGGTCATTAAATTGGGGTTTAGGGAATATCTACACTTTTGATCCCTCAGCCCTCTTCCTTCCCCTTGCAGGGGTTCCTTAAGACCACCAAAATTTGGAGGGGTGCAATCTGAAACCTAGTATCTTGTGTATGTTCCTAATTCCAGGAAACAAAAGATTCCAAGTGCAGTACATTCAGAACCATAGGTAATAAGACCTAGAAAAAGACTTTTGAGCTCATTTAGGACAATGCCCCATCTTAGAAACAAAAAAATGGCCCAAGGCCCAGAGAGGTGTAAAGATACTGCCAAAGGAGTGGAGCTCATTAGTGGCAGCTTGAAGCCTGTAACCGAGCTTGTGCCCATTCCACTGCGACACATGCCAGCACCACCCTTAGCATTCTCTGTTTCATTTTCTAGCCTTTAGTCAGTTGAAAAATATACATAAAACTTTATCCATCATGAAAATATTTAAATGTGTTAACAATAAGAATATATAGTGCTTTTCTAACAGTGTTTTATTCCTTACAAAAAGTTATTATAAATTTTAACCATACACTAAAATAGAGGAAATAGTATAAGACATTCTCATACTACCTATTGATCAAATTCAATAGCTTTTAACATTTTGGCACACTTGTTTTATCCCTCTTTTTGTTCTTTCTTTTTCTTTGTTACTGCAAATATTTTAAAGCAAATTTCTGATATTATGTCTATGTCAATTCAACCTTAAATACTTTTACGTGTTCTCTAAAAAATAAGGACAATTTTTTTTTTACTGCAGTGTGGCCACAGCTACAAAATTAACAATGATTCCTTAATATCATCTAATAACCAATGTTCAAGTTTCCTTATTTGTCTCAAAAATATCTTTTTACACTTATTTTAGTTATTTTAAATATGTATTTCTATTTTGCCACAAAATAGTATTCTATATTTGGATTCAGCAATCCGATTTTTCTTGCTTTTTATAAACTTCTATTCTGAACTGGTACCTTAGTTACAAGGGCCTTATATATAAGTCATTAACTTCAGGCACACCTCCCTAATCCTGATCCCAGCCATAATATATTTTTAACACTTCAGTGATTACTACAGATATCCTTCCTGCTTTTTCACCCCAATACACACAAGCTATGACTATCTCATTACTTTCTCCAGTCTATTAAAATTACAGTAAAATCCCATTAAAAAGGCCTTTTTATATCACAGATAAAATCACACTTGCTATATATGTAGTGATTGTGATTCATACAGCTGTAATTATAATTCAGTAAGTCTAGATATTTTCTTTCTCCATCAATGCTAACATGATGACTGGGTTTGGCTGTACTCAAAATTTGATATGGCTCCTTTCTTAGCCAGTGCTTCCAATAGCTATCCCATATGGAATCTAGTTTGTTTGAATTTCAGCTTGAAACCACATCTACTGTCTCTTTCCACATCTATGGAATATTTTTAAACAAAAATGGAAATTTTCTCTATACTTATGACATACCTAGAAAATTTGAGCCCATAGTAAATATCTTAGAAAGGCCATCCCATTAGCCTAAGTTTAGTAAAAGCCAAATTCCAAGTCCTCCTAGCAAAGCAGAAATACCAGTAATTGTGATAAATAAATATTAGTGGACTCAATACTCTAGTGAAAACATAGACTGTCAGGCCAGATTTTTTTAAAAATCTAATTCTGTATTGTTCAAAAAGGGTACACATTAAGAAGAATTTCACAGTATTAAAAGTGAAAGGAAAGAAAAACATATACTGTGCAAACATCTACAAAGAGGAAGCTGATATATCTGTAGTAATATCAAGCAGTCATATTTAAGGCAAAAAAGCAATATTAGAAACAGAAAGGAATACTTCATAATAATAAAGAACCCAATTCATACAGAAGATATAACAATTATAAATTCGTAGGCACCTAATAATGTGAACTCAAATATATAAAGCAAATGTTACAGGACTAGAGGTAGAAACAGACAAACCTACAATCATGAATAGAAGCTGATAGAATACAGAGACTATACAATTTAAACAAAAGAAGAAGAAACTTGACCTGATTGATGTAAATGGAATATTGTGCCCCAAAACTAAAATGCATATTGAGTTTTTTAAAAATCTCATTTTCAAAAATTGAGCATGTGTTGCAAAGCAAGTCAAGTTGCCACAAATTTCAAAGAACTGATACGAGACAGAGTTATGTTCTCTGACTACAATGTATCTAGGCTAAATGTCAACATTTTTAAAAACTTTAAAATTTCCATCTATATGGAAAATAAGAAATCTACCTCTAAATGATATAACAGCCAAAGAAAAAGTCATGGAAAATATTTTGAACTGAAAATTCAAAATATTGAAACTTGTAAGACGTAGTTTAAAGGAATACTTTAAAAGAAATGTACACCATTAAATGCACACCAGAAAAGAAGTAAAACTAAAAATTAATGAGGTAAGTATTAGTCACAAGAAGTTAGGAAAAGAATAGCAAATTAAAGTCAAAATAAGAAGAAAATAATAAAGATTATATCGAAATTAGTAAAACATTAAAAAATCTTACAACAGAGGTTCAATAAAGCAAAACTAGGTAAATTGAAAACACTATTAAAGTTGATAATTGTATGGTAAGAATGACCAAGGCAGGAAGAGAGAGAAGGCAGAGATTTACAACACATATATAGAAAAGAATAAATTACTACATATACCAACTATTAAAACAATATTAAGAGGTGGCTACTAACAACTTTATGACAATAAATTAAAATTTTAGATAAAACAAACTTCTTAGAAAATACAATTTACCAAAATGACACAAGAAGTAGAAAATCTAAATAGCTCATTAACTATTAAAAGAACATTAAATCCACCCAGGAAGCTTCAGGCCAGGTGGCTTCACAGGCTAATTCCACCAAACAGTCAAGGAAGAAATAATGTCAATCTTACATAACTCTTCCAGAAAATAGGAAAATGAAGGCTATCATTCAACTTCTTCTGTGAGCCTAAAGTAAGCTTAATAGCAAAGCCTGACAAGAACATTTTGAAAAAGAAAAATTACTAGCCAACCTCATTCATGTACATAATTTAGAAATGCCAAACATAAAATATAAGCAAGTAAAATTCAGCAACACACAGAAAGAATAACACAACATGACCAAGACATGTTTACTACAGAAATGCAAGGCTGTACTAACACACTAAAACCAAGCCGTAAAATTCAGAGCATTAACACAACAAAAGAGAAAAATCATATTATCATTTTGATAGAGAAAAATTACCTGACAAAATTCGATATCTCATCATTTTTTTTAAAAAAAGAACTTTCAGCAAACTACAATTAGAAGTGAACTTGCTTAATCTGATAAAGATTATTTATTTAAAAACCTATAGCATTATACTTAATGAAATATTGATAGCTTTCCCTTGAAATGTAGAATGAGATAAGAATGCCCACTGTCATTTCTATCAACTTTGTACTGAACTTTGTACTGTACCAGTAAAATAAGGCAAGAAAAAAATTAAAACGTATAAGAATTGGAAAGAAAGAGATAAAACTGTCATATTCATAGCTGACATGTATAATGGCATACATATAAAATGCAAAATAATCTACAGAAAAAATATTAGACATCAAAAGCAATTTTAGTAAAGTTGCTGACTACAAAGTCAATAAACTAAAATCAATTTATTTCTATATACCAACAACAAATAGACACTTTAAGATGCCATTTATAAAGAACATCAAAAAAAGCAAACAAGAATGAATCTAAAAACTTGTAAACCTCTACACAGAGAAACGCTAAACTATGACTGATAAAAAAAAATTTAAAGGTTTAAATAAATGGAGAGATACACCACGTTCATGGATTCAGAGGCTCAAAATTATAAAGATGTCAATTCTCCCCCAAACTGATACAGAGAAACAATAAAACTACAATCAAAACCCCAAATTTTCCTAAAACTTTACGAGTTGATTATAATATTTTAATGAAAATGCAAAGTGCCAAGATTAGCCAAGACAATCTTGGAAAAGAAGAACAAAGTGAGAAGACTCGCTTTATCATATATCAAGATTTATTATAAACCTACAGAATTGAGTCAATGTGGTATTGGTATGAAGACAGGCAAACAGATCAATGAGAGAAAATGGAGAGTCAAGAAGCAAATCCAGGCATAAATGAATATATGGTTTATGAAAAATAGCAGCTCATAGAATGGTGGGGAAATAGTGGTCTTTAAAAGATAATGGTTCTGGAAAAATTGTATATTCATATGGAAAAAATAAAATTTTACTGCTTCTTTATATGATGTACTAAAATTAGTTTCAAGTGATTTGTAGACCTAAGCACAAAAAACAAAACAAATAAATATTTTAGTTGGCAGCATGGGATAATATTAGTTTGGGAAACACTAACCATAGAAATGACTGATACACCTTACATATGTGTCATAAAGACTTCTATCAAGATACAGAAAGCAATAAAGCAATAAGAAAAAGACAGTCACATACAAAATGAGAGAGAAGGAAAGATGCTCAACATCATTAGTCATCAATGCAAAATTAAAAGCACAATAAGAGATGACGACATGTCCACCAGAATGGCTAATATTAAAAAGACCACCAACCTCAAATATTGGCAAGAATGTAGAGCAAACAAAACTCTTATTCATTTTTGCTGGGAAAACAGTACCCCTACCCTATTACTCAACAATTCTACTACTAAGTGTTTACCCAAGAGAAACGAAAACATATATGCAGAAAAAGACTTGGACAAGAATGATTGCATCTTTCTTAATAAGAGCCCTGGACTGGAAATAACCCAGGTGTCCAACAATATGAGGATAGACAAACATCTTTATAAAATGAATTACCACTTACCACTAAGAAAAATCAAACTACTGATACAATCAACAGTATGGATGAACTCAAAAAATTATACTGGGTGAAATAAGCCTTACACAAAAAAGAATATACTGAACAAGTCTATTTATACGAAGTTCTAGAATAGGCAAAACTAATCTATAGTGGAAAAAAACTTCCTCTACTCTTGGGAGTTTGGGAAAATTCATGGAGGAATATCCTTGCATAGTGAGAATGTTTTATCTTGATATAGGTTTGGGATATATGGTCATATGTACCTGTCAAAAACTAGAACATGAACAATTAAGATTTATGCATTTCATTATATGTAAAATTTACATTAATAAATTAACTGTAAACAAATATTGAATTCTATTTAATGATATGTATGCTGAAAAATTTAGAAGAAAGTGATGGAAGAATTCTATTTTGAAATGTATCAAAAGGTAAGATGGATTGATGAATGGGTAGAAATATAAAAAACCAAGCACAGTTAAATCTTAATGGTACAAGAACTGGTGCTGAGACAACTGGATACTCACATGCAAAAAAAATGAAGTTGCACTCTTACCTCACTTGTTATACAAAAATTAACTCAAAATGTATCAATTACCTAAATATAAGAACTAAAACTATAAAACTCTTAAGAAAAAACAGGGGTAAATCTTCATGACCTCAGATTTAGCAATGGATTTCTAGATATAAAACCAAAACTACAAATAACAGCAACACAAATAGGTAAATTGGGCTTCATCAAAATTTAAAACTTTTGTGCATCAAAAGGCATTAAAAAGAAAGTAAAAAGACAACATACAGAAGGGGAAATAACATTTACAAATTGTATATCTGAAAAGGGTCTCACATCCAGAATATAGAAAGAGCTCTTACAACTCAACAACAAAATGACAAACAACCCAATTTTAAAATGGGCAAAGGACTTGAATAAACGTTTTTCCAGGGAAGATATATAAATGGCCAACAAGCACATGAAAAGATGCTCAACATCATTAGTGAAACACAAATCAAAACCACAATAAGATACCACTTTGCACCCACTGAGATGGCTATAACCAAGAAAGACAGACAATAACAAGTGTTGGTGAGGATGTGAAGAACTAGGAACACTTGTACATTGGTAGTGGGAATGTTCAGCTGCTGTGGAAAACAGTTGGTGGTTCCTTAGAAAGTTAAACATAGAATTACCATATGCCCCCACAATTCATTTGTACTCAAAAAAAGTAAAAACAGGTACTCTTATGAATATTTGTACATAGAGCATTATTCATAATAGCCTAAATGTGGGCTATACATGTTCATAGCAGCATTATTCACAATAGCTCAAATGTATTGTTCAGTCATAAAAAGGAATTAAATACTGATACATGCGACAAGTTGGATGAATCTTGAAAACATTATGCTAAGTAAAAGAAGCCAGACACAAAAGGTCGCATATTATATGACTCCATTCATATGAAATATCCAAAAGAGGTTAATCCATAGAAACAGAAAGGAGATCAGTAGTTTCCAGGGACTAGGGGGAGGGAAGAATGGGATTAACTGCATAATAGCTATAGAGTTTTATTTTGAGGTGATGAAAACATTTTAGAACTAGATAGAGATAGTGGTTGTACAATATTGTGAATGACTAATTGTGAATGTCACTTTATTGTTCACTTTAAAATGATTACTTTTACATTATATAAATTTCAACTCAATTTAAAAAATTTGAAAATGGAAAAAGGGAGAAGATTTAGAAGGTTCTAAATGCTAAAAGAAGTTAATGATAGAATTCAGGTAGCGCTTATACAAGTGTTCACTGAAATCGTTCAATTTTGCTGTATGTTTGAAATTTTTTGTAATGAAAGTTCAGGGGGGAAAATGAACAATAACAAGTATAGTGCAACTTAAAATAGCAGGAACCCTCAAATGCTGCTGGTGGAGATGGAAATTAATACAACCACTTTGGAAACCTGTTAGTCATTATTCACTGAAGTTGAATATCTTGATATTTTACAATCCAGCAATCCTTCTTGTAGGTATATATCCAACATAAATGAGTGTACATGAGCACCAGGAGTCTTGTATAAGAATGTCCATAACAACTCTATTTATAATATCTAAAAACTTTTGGAAACTCAAATGTTTATCAACAGTAGAATGGATAAGTAAACAGTAGGGTAGTTTATAATCACACAGTGGAACATTATATAACAGCCAAAAATGAACTCACTACAGCAGTACACAACATGGTTGAATCTCCTAAACATAATAGCAAATGAAAGAAGCCAGACTCTAAAGAATACATATATAACTCAAATACAGGCAAAACTAAATTATACAGTCAATATTTTAAAAATTATACAGTAAATATGAATTATTGGGTGGTAAAGGTAAACAGAAAAGCAAGGAAATGATTACCATAAAAGTCAGGATAGTGGTTAAGCTTGGGAGAAAGGAGGGGATTATGACTGGGAAGGGGGCCTTTCATGTAGGGGATGCTAGCAATGTTCTATTTCTTTACTGGGATGCCTAAATTTTTGCTTTTTAATAATTAGGCTGTATGTTTATGTTATGTACTTCCTTGCATGTATTTTGCATTTCACAATTTTTAAAAGTAAAAAATATATTGCATACACATGGACAAGCATATCAGGAAATGGGATCCTTCATACATTGCCAGTGGGAATATAAACCAGCAAGCTCTCTCGGGAGAACGAAGTATTTCCCATGAAATTCAGTAGGCATTCTGCCTACCACCTGGCGACCCCACTTCTAAATATCTACCCCAGAGAAATTCCTCACAGATATCTGCATAGGCTGTTCTTTGCAACATTTGTTTATTTATTTACTTTTGGTAGTGTGTAGTTGGAGGCAACCTCCATGTTTGTTAGAAAAGGAACTAATAAGTAAAATCTGATATATATATATATTAAGGAAAGATAGGTAGAAGCAATGAACTCTAAAAAAAATAGAGTAACATGGATTGGTTTTTTAAGAGTGTTGAGTGGGAAAAAGTAATACAATTATATCTATGCCCTTTATGTAAATGTAAAACACATATACAAAGATATATTTTTCAGATACATACCTACCCAAGTACAGACAATGTATATATACCTACATCTATATCTATCCCAAATACTTCAGAGTAGGGGATGGCTATGGGAGGTAGGAAAGTGGAAACAGGGCTCAGGATGGAGGGAACGAAAGGATAGGAGCCTGAAATGGATGATGATGGTTGTGTGCTGTGAACAGAATTATATAATTAATTCAATTCTCCATTCCTAAGGTTCAAAGGAGAAACAAAAGAGTAAAATAATATACGAATATTGTTATTGCTGCTAATCTACAGCACTCTCAGATCAGTGTAGGGGCCCCTTCACATCCTTAAACCTTATCAGATTTATTTTTCCGGGCTCCCTTTGCAGGGGCTACTTCTTTATGTGATGCCTGTGCTTTTCCACATATTAAAGAGCTGGTCTCCCCAGCACTGCATCTTCCTTTGCAAGTCCTACAGAATTCTTTTGTGGAGTTGTTACAGTACACCAACGAAATAAGCTTCTACAAATATCATCTATGTATGTGGTATTGAAGGGCATACCACTGTTACAGCTATTATATGAATATTAACCTATAAAATACAATGCAGTATTTCTAGTAAAAATGTTCACCACTCCAGCTGAATCTAAAGATTCTACCCCCAGAATACAAGTTTAAATAGACACTTAAAAAACGTATTATTTGCTTTAAAAATGAATGTAGCATTCTTTGCTTATTAAAAATAACCCCATAAACTACTAGAATATTCTTTATGGATCAGAATCTTTAAATTTACGTAGGTCCTATGTAAAAATTATATTCAAGCCATAAAATTTCAGATAATATTCTAGAACAAATTTGCAACTACACCACTATATGTGAGGGGGAAAAAGACCTTATATGGACAAAAAAATGAGAAGCAAGGGTAACTAAGCAGAGACGATGAAAAACAGTTTTGAATAAGGCATCTACAAAATTTCAATTTTTTTTTTTTTTTTTGAGACAGTGTCTCACTGTCACCCAGGCTGGAGTGCAGTGGTGTGATCTCAGCTCACTGCAACTTCCATCTCCCAGATTCAAGCGATTCTCCTGCTTCAGCCTCCCTAGTAGCTGGGATTACAGGCATGCACCACCATGCCTGGCTAATTTTTGTATTTTTAGTGGAGACAGCGTTTCACTATGTTGTCCAGTCTGGTCTCAAACCCCTGAGCTCAGGTTATCCTCCCACCTTGGCCTCCCAAAGTGCTGGGATTACAGGCATGAGCCACTGAACTGGCCTTAAAATTTCTATTTAACCAAACACTTATTGAGCATTTAATGTGAGAAAGGCATAGTCTAGGAGCTGGGGATACCAACATGAAGTAGGTCCTACTCTCAGGGATCAAAGTCTAAAAACAGTAAATGATGTGTGGTGGTTTTAGTGTCTTTATTCCCCAGACAAACGGGGATGTTTTGACTGTGTTTATAAAATGGGTACAAATTAAGACTCAATAGTTTAAAGATTATATTTTACATTTGTGAACCCAATAGTTATGTTTAAACATTATCTGGCACATTAACTGTTCTGAGTAAATACCAAAGACGTTCATGGATCCAGTCATTTTTAAGTTTTTTTCTTTTTTTAAGAGTCATGGTTAATTTTAGCTGGACAAAGTCTGAGGCAGGTCATTTCTACCTTGCTGAGCTCCCCTTACAGTCTCAGCTGGACCCAGCATCCTTCATTTCCTATCCTAAATTGCCCCCCTTATGTTCTATGCTTGCTGTGGAGAAGAACTGTAGCTCTTAATTGTCTGTGGCCAGATCCTCCCGCTCCATCTTCCCCTTCTGCACAGGACACTCCATGTCACTCTGGGGAGAAACACGCTATATCCATGCAAAGGGTGGCTATATGGATGTTTCTCATAAACACTGAGGTTTAGAATGTCAAAAGTTATGTCAGACCCTAAGGTAACAACAAAACTTTCTTGGAAATCTATTCCATGATGTTCACTTTGATGTCAGTTACAACTGTGTTGTGCACACATATATCTCTGTGTAGTCACAGCTAAGAGGCAGGGATGACTAGCACACAGGGCTAATGCTAATGACTTTATTTTCTACCACATCCTACCAATTAAGTAGTTCTCATGGTGGTTACCTGAATCACAAAAATTCTAGGGTCTTCAACTCCATAATGACAGGAAAGGGAACAGTTGGCCTAGCTTTAGCCATTTATCCTGGACTCACAAAAACCATCTTTATTCATTTGTCTAGTCTTTCCCAGTCACCAGTATTAATAAACGGCTGCCAGATGACAAGACCAAATTGCCTCTGCCCATGGATTAGAGTATTATGTTATAGGCTCAACAGCAGAAGTTTAAATTATGAAAGCGAGAACGAATGAAGCCTACTTGCTAAGATATGCCTATCTAGCTGGTGTAAGACAATCATAGCTCTACTGAGAAATTTACAGTGCATATTGTTTTTCTTTCATCTGCCGTTACAAGGATGGATAGTTCTGCAGTCAGAATTTTTGCCCAAGGATTTTACTATCACGGTGAACTTTGGTCATCAAAGTCTGAGCCAAAGAAAATTGAAGGTGATTGGTCTAATCAGTTTCCCATTCCTTGGGAATGCCACTAAAGAATGCTACCCTGTTTTCTTGGCTCAATACAAATAGCCTCATTTATTATATGTACATCCAAGTTTATGCTCGTCTGAGGAGAATTATATTCAGAATTTAGATTCCAAAAAGCAAGCCCCCTGCAAGACTCCTGATGATTAATTAGTCATTTAATTTCAATGTTTACTGAGATCCTACAGTGTACAGTGCTGTGGTAGGTGCTGGAGACCTCGCACCTAGCTGTGCTGTGCTAGTTGCTGGGGACCTATATCCCTGTAATATAAATATCCTCCTTGATCTCAAGGAGCTTAGAGTGCAATAAAAGAGACAGATAAAAACTACCTATAAATGAAACAAGGACTCTAAGAGATGCATAAGCAAAGTGTTAAAAAATAAAGTAATAAAAATTATCTGGGGAGAGCAGAGAAGACTCCAGTGAAGATATGGCAATTAAACTAGAAATAAAATTTCTGAAATCAAAGATGAGGAAAAAAAGGCATCACAAACAAAGTCAAAGGGGCTTAAGAGTTAAGTACAGTCATGCGCCATATAACATCATTTCGGTCAATGACAAACCGCATATATGATAATGATCCTGTAAGAGTATAATACCGTATTTTTACTGTACCTTTTCTATGTTTAGGTACACAAATACTCACCACTGGGTTACAATTCCCTGTAGTATTCAGTACAGTCACTTGCTGTACAGGTGTGTAGCCTAGGAGCAATAGGCTATACCATGTAGCCTACCTGTATAGCAGGCTAAACCATCGAGGTTTATGCAAGTACTCTCTATGATGTTCGCACCATGATGAAACCACCAACGCACTTCTCAGAACATACTCCTGTCATTAAGTGATGGATGACTATAGTTCAGAATTGTATTTTAAAAGAGAAAAGGCACTGGACGTTGAGTTCCAAGACAGGTTTTAATTCCTGCCTCATCTTTTATTCTCTATGGAAACCTGACTGGTAAGAAAAATGGGATTAGGGTTTGCCTACATCCAGAAATGCTATTCAAAAATTTGATATGTGGTATTATGGTATGAGCACTGACCAATCAAAACAAATGTTGGCTGTGATAATCAGTACAGACATTTTGGTGCATTCCAAGTGAATACTTACCAACCTTGCCTACATCTTTTCCCCCCCTATCTTCCCACTTTAGAATTTAGGTTCCATGAGAGCAACCACTGTTAACCATTGCATTCTGAAAATGTGACTGGGATTTATTTTCATCAGGTGTGGTAAGACACATAGGCCCAGAAATGACTGATGTGAAGGAAGAAGTTTTTACTCACCAATCCCTGGAAATAAGAGGCCTGGCATGCCATACAGATCCGCATGGGGAATCTGACCATGGTTGGTCAGGAGGCCGAAGAGGAAGAGGAGAAAACAGGGCCCAGAGCCTTTATTGGGGTTTTCACAGGAAGGAGTGGGTGCAGCAGGGTAGGTATAATGAGCACGCTGATGAGTAGACAGTTTGAATAATTTTGACGGATGCTGGGCTGTTGGAGTGCTTCCTAGTTGTTCAGTACCTGGCCCTGGGGTCATTTAGAGCAGAAGAAATATTGGCTTGGTGTGTGAGAGTTTGATAAAGGAGATGTTTGGGGGAGTGGGCTCTGGATTGGTTGGTTTGTATGTTAAAGATATGCTCACAGTGGAGTCATTTGATCTCTCTAGGAATTAGCTAGCCCTGGGAGGGTCGGTCTCTCCAGCATCAAGGCCTCAACAAGAGCATCAAGAATATAGAAAATAAGAAAATATAATTAATACACGCTGCTTCCAGCATGCCTGGTAAGTGTAGGGGCTCAACAAGTAGGTATTATATAGATGAATAAGTAAATGAGAGATTATTTAAATGTGACAGAAAATAAGAAAATATAATTAATACACGCTGCTTCCAGCATGCCTGGTAAGTGTAGGGGCTCAACAAGTAGGTATTATATAGATGAATAAGTAAATGAGAGATTATTTAAATGTGACTGGAGTATAGAATAGATGAAAATATATATGGGACTAGGACTAAAAATGTATGGGTATTTTGGGGGTTTTATATAAATGTATGGGGTACAAGCGCAGTTTTGTTACCTGCATAGATTGTGTAGATGTCAAGTCAGGGATTTTAGGGTATCCACCACCCAAATAATATACATTGTACCCATTAAATAATTTCTCATCATTCACCCCCTCCCACTCCTTCACCCTACTGATTCTCTCCACTCTCTATGTCCATGATTCCACTATGTCCATCTATACATATTATTTAGCTCCCACTTATGAGTGAGAACATGCAATATTCATCTTTTGTGACTGACCTGTTTCATTTAAGATAATGACCTCCAATTCTACCCATGTTGCTGCAAAAGACAAGATTTCTTTTCTAAATAACTTCCACTTTTATTTTAGATTCAGGAGGTACATATGCGGGTTTGTTACATGGGTTGTGTGACACTGAGGTTTGGGGTACAAATGATCCTGTCACTCAGGTAGTGAGCATAATACCAAATAGGTAGCATTTCATTTCACCCTTGCCTCTCTTCTTCCCTCCCCACTCTAGTATTCCCCAGTGTCTGTTGTTCCCATCTTTATGTCCAGGTGTATCCAATGCTTGGCTCCTACTTATAAGTGAGAACATGTGGTATTTGGTTTTCTGTTCCTGCATTAATTCACTTAGGATGACGGCCGCCAGCTACATCCATGTTGCTGCAAAGGACATGATTTTGTTCTTTTTTATGACTGCATACGATTCCAAAAAGACAGGATTTCATTCTTTAAAAATGTACATTGAAGTCAGTTGGGAAGGCTTGCATTCCATGCTAAGAAGCTGGTCTTGTAACAAATTTTAAAGTAGTTCTGAATGTCTACTATGTGCCCTGTAATGAAATCAGGGTAATTATATTGGCCACTCAAGTAATGACTGGTAAACTAGAGAGGTTTTTGTTTACTTTTTCTCAGAAGTCTTTTTCTATATTCTTTCACACCATCTGTCTCAGTGAGTTTGGGCTGCTATAACAAATACCATAGATTAGGTGGCTTTAACAACAAGCATTTATTTCTCACAAATCTGCAGGCTGAGAAGTCTACGATTAAGGTACCAGCCTGGTAGGGGCTCTCTTCCTGGTTTGCAGGTGGCCATCTTGCTGTATCTTCATGGGAGGAGAGAGAGAGAGATCATCTTTCTGGTATCTCTTTTTATAAAGCGTTCATCTCATCATGAGGGGCCCCACCCTCATGACCTCATTACCTCCCAAAGACCCCACCTCCAAATGCTATCACACTGGGGATAAGGGTTTCAGCATCAGAATTTTGGGTAGATATAAGCATTGAATTCATTGCACCATCTGCAGACAAAAGTGGAAATTAGCCTTCTATAAATATCAGTTCATATTCTGTGTGCTCTGTAATGTCTTTCCTAATCAAGTTAATCTGCCTTTTTTATATTCTGTTTTGGGTCATGCTTCTTAGACTTTAATGTGTGTAAGAGTCACCTGGCAGATATTGTTAAAATGTATATTGTGATTCAGTAGGTCTGAGGTGGAGTGGGGCTGATTCTGCCTTTCCAATAAGCTCTCTGGTGATTCCAGTCCTGCTGGTCTAGGGGGTGTACTTTGAATAGTAAGGTTTCAGAGGGTGGACTCTTTTTTATTAAAAAGGCAATACAGTACGCAAAACTGGCTAAGAGCAAGTCTGGGTTTGAACCCTGACTGCTGCATGTGGCTGAGGACAAGTTACTTAATCTCTCTAAGCCTCTGTTTCCTGTAAAATGAGGACAACAAATAGTACCAACTTCAAATGATTGCTTTAAAAGGCTTAGCACAGTATTTTATACTAACAACTAAAAGAAAACACCACAATAGTGACAAGAATGGCAAAAATAGTAACCACGGTAATATTTAGGATAGGAGGATAACCACATAAACTTGGATTATATCCAATGAATGTTCCTGACAGCTCAGTGGGCAGGATTCTAAAATGGTACCTAACCACCCTCCCAACAAATTTATAGCAGTCTGATTAAGATTTTTTCCTCCCAGTGATGATGGAAACAAGAGTAGGTTCTGTATAGCTGGGGCTTTACATAGAGAACAGGCTCACAAAATGAAATACAAAGTAAAATATAAGTAATCTTTAAGAATATTACCTAGCTTTCCTCAACCCAGTGAGGGAGAAAAAGGGAAGATAACCAGCTAAGGGGGAAATGAAGGGTTATGGGATCTCATCACTCCTGATAGAATTCCCAGTACACTGTAAAGCGGGAGGGTGTCAAATGTTACTCTAGCAGCTGGCAGGACCCCGTGGGATGAGTCTTGCTTTGATAATTCTGCAAACATATCACAGCATATGCAATAGCAGCAGAAGCACAAACCCCAACTGGTCTTGTCTCAAGCTGCCTTGGGGATATATGGCCACAGAAATATCAGTTTAAGAAATCTAAACTCTTGAAACTTCTCAAGACTGGCTAGACATTTATAAGCTATGCTACCCAGGCCCAAGTAATCTAATGATCCTTTTAAAACATACTGCTAAGAGCGAATGACATTCTTACATTTCAAACATAGTTTTGTGTCCATTCAAATTGCTGGGAGGATCACATGATTCTCGGGCAACATGGTGAAACCCCGTCTCTATAAAAAATACAAAAATTAGTCAGGGGTGGTGGCACATGCCTTTAGTCCCAGCTTCTAGGGAGGATGAGGAGGTGGGAGGATCACCTGAGCCCAGGTAGATTGAGGCTGCTTTGGACCATGATCACGCCACTGCACTCCAGCCTGGGTGACAGAGCAAGACCCTGTCAAAGAAAAGAAAAGAAGAAAGAAAAGAAAAGAACGTAGGAAGGGAGGGAGGGAGGAAGGAAGGAAGGAAGGAAGGGAGGGAGGGAGGAAGGAAGGAAAATTCCAACTGCTGTATTCCAACAAAATTGTATAAAACCTGTTTCACATTTGTGGTACACAGGCTTCAACTAATGAAGGTGATATTTTGATGACTAAAAGAAGAATGTCTTGTCTCAAATTGGCAGAGGAAATGGGAGCCAAAGCCCTGGAAAAAGAAATTTTTCTAAAACCCCTACCAGTACAAAATCTGAGGCTACTGCTATATCAAGGGGAAAATCAATATAATTCAGTGGGAGGAAAGGAAATTGAGAAAGTTTGCTACCAACAAATTCTCATTTAAGAAAATTCTATGTATGCACTTCAGGCAGAAGGAAAGTAATCTCAGGAGGAAAGTCTGACATGCAAAGAAAATTGTAGATATGTCATCAGAGTGAACAGACAACTTACAAAATGAGAGAAAATTTTTGTAATCTATCCATCTGACAAGGGTCTAATATGCAGAGTCTACAAGGAACTTAAACAAATTTACAAGAAAAAAACAAACCCCAATATAAAGTGAGCAAAGGACATGAACAGACACTTCTTAAAAGAAGACATACATTCAGTCAACAAACATGAAAAAAACCTCAATATCACTGATCATTAGAAAAATGCAAATCAAAACCATAATGAGATACCATCTCATGTCAGTCATAATGGCTATTATTAAAAAGTCAAAAAACAACAGATGCTGCGAAGGGGATGGAGAAAAAGGAATATTTTTTTTTTTTGAGATGGAGTCTTGCTCTGTTGCCCAGGCTAGAGTTCAGTGGTGCGATCTTGGCTCACTGCAACCTCTTGCCTCCTGGGGTTCAAGCAATTCTCCTGCCTCAGCCTCCAGTATAGCTGGGATTACAGGCATCCACCACCACGCCAGGCTAATTTTTGTATTTTTAGTAGAGACGAGGCTTTGCCATGTTGGCCAGGCTGATCTCGAACTCCTGACCTCAGGTGATCCCCCTGCCTTGGCCTCCCAAAGTGTTGGGATTACAAGCGTGAGCAACCACACCTGGCAGAAAAAGAACATTTTTACACTGTTGGTGGAAGTATATATTAGTTCAACCATTGTGGAAGACAGTATGGCAATTCCTCAAAGACCTAGAGGCAGAAATACCATTCAACTCAGCAATCCCACTATTGGATATATACTCAATGGAATATAAATTATTCTATTATAAAGATACATGGACACATATGTTCAATGCAGCACTATTCACAATAGCAAAGACATGGAATCAGCCTAAATCCCCATCAATGATAGGCTAGATAAAGAAAATGTGGTACATATACATCATGGAACACTAAGCAGCCATAAAAAGGAACAAAATCATGTCCTTGGCAGGGATATGCATGGAGCTGGAAGCCATTATCCTCAGCAAACTAACACAGGAACAGAAAACTAAATACCACATGTTCTTACTTATAAGTGGGAGCTGAATGACAAGAAAACATGGACACATGGAGGAGAACAACACCACACACTGGGGCCTACTGGAGGGTAAAGGGTGGGAGGAGCATCAGGAAAAATAGCTAATGGATGCTGGTCTTAAAACGTAGGTGATGGGATGATCTGTACAGCAAACCACCATGGCACATGTTTACCTATGTAACAAACATGAACACCCTGCACATGTATCCCTGAATTTAAAATAAAAGTTGGAAAAAAAAGGGATGAAAAATGCTGTGAAAAGAGAAAAATGTAGATATGTGATAGAATGAAAACAAAACACTGATTCTCATAAAATAAAAATGATAAGGTTTTGTGGAGCTAAACAAAAATGATAACAATAGTGTAATAACATATAAGACAGAGCACGTAAGCCAGCAGTGGTATGATTAGAATTAAAATGTTCTAAGATTCAACATAGTACTGGAAGTCCTAGCCAGAGCAATCAGACAAGAGAAATAAATAAAAGACATCTAAACAGAAAAAAGAAGTCATTGGCAGATGGGAGGCAGGAGTAGATTTCAGCTCCAACTCGGATGGACAGAACAGCATGTGAAGCTCGCATGGTGAATTTTTGCTCCAGAATGACTGCAGGATTGAATCAAGAAACCTGAGAGCACCCGCAGACCCCGATGGAAGTGGATTGCTTTTGCAGGACTCAGAAGACACCCCAAATACTGTGCTGGTATCCATGGCTGAGAGACCCACAGACAGTTCACATCACAGTACTCTGTGCAGATAACCCCCACTACCAGCCCAGAGCCTGGTAGACTTGCTGCGTGGCTAGATCCAGAAGAGAGATAAAAATCACTACATCTGGTTAGCTTCGGGGGATGGAGCTAAGATGGCCAAATAGGAACAGCTCTGGTCTATAGCTCCCAGCCTGAGTGACACAGAAGATGGGTGATTTCTGCATCTCTGTTTAAGGTACCAGGTTCATCTCACTAGGGAGTGCCAAACAGTGGGTGCAGGACAGCTGGTGCAGCGCACTGTGCACGAGCCGAAGCAGGGCAAGGCATTGCCTCACTTGCGAAGCACAAGGGTTCAGGGAGTTCCCTTTCCTAGTCAAAGAAAGGGGTAACACGGCACCTGGAAAATCGGGTCATTCCCACCCTAATACTGCGCTTTTCCAATGGGCCTGGAAAACGGCACACCAGGAGATTGTGTCCCACACCTGGCTCGGAGGGTCCTATGCCCACGGAGTCTCGCTGATTGCTGGCACAGCAGTCTGAGATCAAACTGCAAGGTGGCAGCGAGGCTGGGGGAGGGGCGCCAGCCATTGTCCAGGCTTGCTTAGTTAAACAAAGCAGCCAGGAAGCTCGAACTGGGTAGAGCCCACCACAGCTCAAGGAGGCCTGCCTGCCTCTGTAGGCTCCACCTCTGGGGGCAGGGCACAGACAAACAAAAATTCAGCAGGAACCTCTGCAGACTTAAATGTCCCTGTCTGACTGACAGCTTTGAAGAGAGTAGTGGTTCTCCCAGCACGCAGCTGGAGATCTGAGAACGGACAGACTGCCTCCTAAAGTGGGTCCCTGACCCCCAAGCAGCCTAACTGGGAGGCATCCCTCAGTAGGGACAGACTGACACCTCACTCGGCCAGGTACTCCTCTGAGACAAAACTTCCAGAGGAACTAGCAGACAGCTGAATTTGCGGTCTCACGAAAATCCACTGTTCTGCAGCCACCGCTGCTGACACCCAGCCAAACAGGGTCTGGAGTGGACCTCTAGCAAACTCCAACAGACCTGCAGCTGAGGGTCCTGTCTGGTAGAAGGAAAACTAACAAACAGAAAGGACATCCACACCAAAAACCCATCTATACATCACCATCATCGAAGACCAAAAGTAGATAAAACCATAAAGATGGGGAAAAAACAGAGCAGAAAAACTGGAAACTCTAAAAAGCAGAGCACCTCTCCTCCTCCAAAGGAACGCAGCTCCTCACCAGCAACGGAACAAAGCTGGACGGAGAATGACTTTGACGAGTTGAGAGAAGAAGTCTTCAGACGATCAAACTACTCTGAGCTATGGGAGGAAATTCACAACAATAGCAAAGAAGTTAAAAACTCTGAAAAAAAATTAGACGAATGGATAACTAGAATAACCAATGGAAAGAAGGGCTTAAAGGAGCTGATGGAGCTGAAAGCCAAGTATCGAGAACTACGCGAAGATTGCAGAAGCCTCGGGAGCTGGTGAGATGAACTGGAAGAAAGGGTATCAGCGATGGAAGATGAAATGAATGAAATGAAGTGAGAAGGGAAGTTTAGAGAAGAAAGAACAAAAAGAAATGAACAAAGCCTCCAAGAAATTTGGGACTATGTGAAAAGACCAAACCTACGTCTGACTGGTGTACCTGAAAATGATGGGGAGAATGGAACCAAGTTGGAAAACACTCTGCAAGATATTATCCAGGAGAACTTCCCCAATCTAGCAAGGCAGGCCAACATTCAGATTCAGGAAATACAGAGAACGCCACAAAGATACTCCTCGAGAAGAGCAACTCCAAGACACATAATCGTCAGATTCACCAAAGTTGAAATGAAGGAAAAAATGTTAAGGGCGGCCAGAGAGAAAGGTCGGGTTACCCACAAAGGGAAGCCCATCAGACTAACAGCTGATCTCTCAGCAGAAACTCTACAAGCCAGAAGAGAGTGGGGGCTGATATTCAACATTCTTAAAGAAAAGAATTTTCAACCCAGAATTTCATATCCAGCCAAACTAAGCTTCATAAGTGAAGGAGAAATAAAATACTTTACAGACAAGCAAATGCTGAGTGATTTTGTCACCACCAGGCCTGCCCTAAAAGAGCTCCTGAAGGAAGCATTAAACATGGAAAGGAACAACCGGTACCAGCCCCTGCAAAAACATGCCAAATTGTAAAGACCATCGAGGCTAGGAAGAAACTGCATCAACTAACGAGCAAAATAACCAACTAACATCATAATGACAGGATCAGATTCACACATAACAATATTAACTTTAAATGTAAATGGGCTAAATGCTCCAATTAAAAGACACAGACTGGCAAACTGGATAAGGAGTCAAGACCCATCAGTGTGCTGTATTCAGGAAACCCATCTCATGTGCAGAGACACACATAGACTCAAAATAAAGGGATGGAGGAAGATCTATCAAGCAAATGGAAAACAAAAAAAGGCAGGGGTTGCAATCCTAGTCTCTGATAAAATAGACTTTAAACCAACAAAGATCAAATGAGACAAAGAAGGCCATTACATAATGGTAAAGGGATCAATTCAACAAGAAGAGCTAACTATCCTAAATATATATGCACCCAACACAGGAGCACCCAGATTCATAAAGCAAGTCCTGAGTGACTACAAAGGGACTTAAACTCCCACACAATAATAATGGGAGATTTTAACACCCCACTGTCAACATTAGACAGATCAACGAGACAGAAAGTTAACAAGGATATCCAGGAATTGAACTCAGCTCTGCACAAAGCGGACCTAATAGACATCTACAGAACTCTCCACCCCAAATCAACAGAATATATATTTTTTTCAGCACCACACCACACCTATTCCAAAATTGACCACATAGTTGGAAGTAAAGCTCTCCTCAGCAAATGTAAAACAACAGAAATTATAACAAACTGTCTCTCAGACCACAGTGCAATCAAACTAGAACTCAGGATTAAGAAACTCACTCAAAACCGCTCAACTACATGGAAACTGAACAACCTGCTCCTGAATGACTATTGGGCACATAACAAAATGAAGGCAGAAATAAAGATGTTCTTTGAAACCAGTGAGAACAAAGACACAACCTACCAGAATCTCTGGGACACATTCAAAGCAGTGTGTAGAGGGAAATTTATAGCACTAAATGCCCACAAGAGAAAGCAGGAAAGATCCAAAATTGACACCCTAACATCACAATTAAAAGAACTAGAAAAGCAAGAGCAAACACATTCAAAAGCTAGCAGAAGGCTAGAAATAACTAAAATCAGAGCAGAACTGAAGGAAATAGAGACACAAAAAACCCTTCAAAAAATTAATGAATCCAGGAGCTGGTTTTTTGAGAAGATCAACAAAATTGATAGACCGCTAGCAAGACTAATAAGAAAAGAGAGAAGAATCAAATAGATGCAATAAAAAATGAAAAAGGGGATATCACCACCAATCCCACAGAAATACAATCTACCATCAGAGAATACTACAAACACCTCTATGCAAATAAACTAGAAAATCTAGAAGAAATGGATAAATTACTCGGCAAATACACCCTCCCAAGACTAAACCAGGAAGAAGTTGAATCTCTGAATAGACCAATAACAGGCTCTGAAATTGTGGAAATAATCAATAGCTTACCAACCAAAAAGAGTCCAGGACCTGATGGATTCACAGCCAAATTCTACCAGAGGTACAAGGAGGAACTGGTACCATTCCTTCTGAAACTATTCCAATTGATAGAAAAAGAGGGAATCCTCCCTAACACATTTTATGAGGCCAGCATCGTCCTGATACCAAAGCCTGGCAGAGACATAACCAAAAAAGAGAATTTCAGACCAATATCCTTGATAAACATTGATGCAAAAATCCTCAATAAAATACTGGCAAACCGAATCCAGCAGCACATCAAAAAGCTTATGCACCATGATCAAGTGGGCTTCAACCCTGGGATGCAAGGCTGGTTCAACATACACAAATCAATAAATGTAATCCAACATATAAACAGAACCAAAGACAAAAACCACATGATTACCTCAATAGATGCAGAAAAGGCCTTTGACAAAATTCAACAACCCTTCAGGCTAAAAACTCTCAATAAATTAGGTATTGATGGGAGGTATCTCAAAATAATAAGAGCTATCTATGACAAGCCCACAGCCAATATCATACTGAATGGGCAAAAACTGGAAGCATTCCCTTTGAAAACTGGCACAAGACAAGGATGCCCTCTCTCACCACTCCTATTCAACATAGTGCTGGAAGTTCTGGCCAGGGCAATCAGGCAGGAGAAGGAAATAAAGGGTATTCAATTAGGAAAAGAGGAAGTCAAATTGTCCCAGTTTGCAGATGACATGATTGTATATCTAGAAAACCCCATTGTCTCAGCCCAAAATCTCCTTAAGCTGATTAGCAACTTCAGCAAAGTCTCAGGATACAAAATCAATGTACAAAAATCACAAGCATTCTTGTACACCAATCACAGACAAACAGAGAGCCAAATCATGAGTGAACTCCCATTCATAATTGCTTCAAAGAGAATAAAATACCTAGGAATCCAACTTACAAGGGATGTGAAGGACCTCTTCAAGGAGAACTACAAACCACTGCTCAATGAAATAAAAGAGGATACAAACAAATGGAAGAACATTCCATGCTCATGGGTTGGAAGAATCAATATTGTGAAAATGGCCATACTGCCCAAGGTAATTTATAGATTCAATGCCATCCCCATCAAGCTACCGATGACTTTCTTCACAGAATTGGAAAAAACTACTTTAAAGTTCATATGGAACCAAGAGAGAGCCCGCATCGCCAAGTCAATCCTAAGCCAAAAGAACAAAGCTGGAGGCATCACGCTACCTGACTTCAAACTATACTACAAGGCTACAGTAACCAAAACTGCATGGTACTGGTACCACAACAGAGACATAGATCAATGGAACAGAACAGAGCCCTCAGAAATAATGCTGCATGTCTACAACTATCTGATCTTTGACAAACCTGACAAAAACAAGAAATGGGGAAAGGATTCCCTATTTAATAAATGGTGCTGGGAAAACTGACTAGCCATATGTAGAAAGCTGAAACTGGATCCCTTCCTTACACCTTATACAAAAATTAATTCGAGATGGATTAAAGACTTAAATGTTAGACCTAAAACCATTAAAATCCTACAAGAAAACCTAGGCAATACCATTCAGGACATAGGCATGGGCAAGGACTTCATGTCTAAAACACCAAAAGCAATGGCAACAAAAGCCAAAATTGACAAATGGGATCTCATTAAACTAAAGAGCTTCTGCACAGCAAAAGAAACTACCATCAGCGTGAACAGACAATCTACAGAATGGGAGAACATTTTTGCAACCTACTCATCTGACAAAGGGCTAATATCCAGAATCTACAATGAACTCAAACAAATTTACAAGAAAAAAACAAACAACCCCATCAAAAAGTGGGCAAAGGACACGAACAGACACTTCTCAAAAGAAGACATTTATGCAGCCAAAAAACATATGATAAAATGCTCATCATCACTGGCCATCAGAGAAATGCAAATCAAAACCATAGTGAGATACCATCTCACCCCAGTTAGAATGGCCATCATTAAAAAGTCAGGAAACAACAGGTGCTGGAGAGGATGTGGAGAAATAGGAACACTTTTACACTGTTGGTGGGACTGTAAACTAGTTCAACCATTGTGGAAGTCAGTGTGGCGATCCCTCAGGGATCTAGAACTAGAAATACCATTTGACCCAGCCATCCCAATACTGGGTATATACCCAAAGGATTATAAATCATGCTGCTATAAAGACACATGCACACATATGTTTATTGCGGCACTATTCACAATAGCAAAGAGTTGGAACCAACCCAAAAGTCCAACAACGATAGACTGGATTAAGAAAATGTGGCACATATACACCATGGAATACTATGCAGCCATAAAAAATGATGAGTTCGTGTCCTTTGTAGGGACATGGATGAAACTGGAAACCATCATTCTCAGTAAACTATCGCAAGGACAAAAAACTGAACACCGCATGTTCTCACTCATAGGTGGGAACTGAATAATGAGAACTCATGGACACAGGAAGGGGAACATCACACTCCGGGGACTGTTGTGGGGTGGGGGGAGGGGGGAGGGACAGCATTAGGAGATATACCTAATGCTAAATGACGAGTTAATGGGTGCAGCAAAACAACATGGCACATGGATACATATGTAACAAACCTGCACATTGTGCACATGTACCCTAAAACCTAAAGTATAAAAAAAAAAAAAAAAAAGAAAGAAGAAAAAAAAATCACTACATCTCGGCTCTCAGGAAGCCACATCCTTAGGAAAAAGGGGAGAGTACTACATCAAGGGAACACCCTGTAGGACAAAAGAATCTGAATAACAGCCTTCAGCCCTAGACCTTCCCTCTGACAGAGCCTACCCAAATGAGAAGAACTAGAAAACCAACTCTGGTAATATGACAAAACAAGGTTTTTTAACACCTCCAAAAAAACACACTAGCTCACCAGCAATGGACCCAAACTAAGAAGAAATCCCTGATTTACCTGAAAAAGAATTCGGGAGGTTAGTTACTAAGCTAATCAGGGAGGCACCAGAGAAAGGCACAGCCCAATGTAAGGAAACCCAAAAAACGATACAAGTGAAGGGAGAAATATTCAAGGAAATAGATAGCATAAATAAAAAAGCAATCAAAACTTCAGGAAACAACGGACATACTTATAGAAATGCAAAATGCTCTGGAAAGTCTCAGCAATAAAACTGAACAAGTGAAAGTAAGAAATTCAGAGCTCAAAGACAAGGTCTTTGAATTAACCCAATCCAACAAAGACAAAGAAAAATGAATAAGAAAATATGAACAAAGCCTCCAAGAAGTCTGGGATTATGTTAAACGACCAAACCAAAGAATTATCAGTGTTCCTGAGGAAGAAGAGAATTCTGAAAGTTTGGAAAACATATTTGGGAGAATAATTGAGGAAAACTTTCTGGGATATTCATCACAAAAAGATCATCGCCTAGCCACATTGTCATCAGATTATCTAAAGTTAAGATGAAGAAAAAAATCTTAAGAGCTGTGAGACAAAAGCACCAGATAACCCATAAAGAAAAACCTATCAGTTTAACAGCAGATTTCTCAGCAGAAACCTTGAAAGTTAGAAGGGACTAGGACCCTATCTTCAGCCTCCTCAAACAAAACAACAGCCAAGAATTTTGTACCCAGTGAAATTAAGCTTCATAAGTGAAGGAAAGATACAGTCTTTTTCAAACAAATGCTGAGAGAATTTGCCACTACCAGGCCACCACTATAAGAACTGCTAAAAGGAGCTCTAAATCTTGAAACAAGTCCTAGAAACACATCAAAACAGAACTTCTTGAAAGCATAAATCTCATAGGACCTATAAAACAAAAATACAATTTGAAAAACAAAAACAAAAAACAAAAAATCAAGGTATACAGGCAACGAGTAGCACAATGAATGGAATGGTACCTCACATCTCAATACTAACATTGAATGTAAATGGCCTAAATTCTCCACTTAAAAGATACAGAATTGCGAAATGGAAAAGAAGTCACCAACCATCTGCTGGCTTCAAGAGACTCACCTAACACATAAGGACTCACACAAACTTAAGGTAAAGGGGTAGAAAAAGACATTTCAGGCAAAGGGACAATGAAAGCAAGTAGGAGTAGCTGTTCTTATATCAGACATAACAAACTTTAAAGCAACAGCAGTTAAAAAAGACAAAGAGATATGTTATATAATAATAAAAGGCCTTGTCCAACAGGAAAATATCACAATCCTAAATATATATGCACCTAACACTGGAGCTCCCAAACGTATAAAATAATTACTAATAGACCTAAGAAATGAGATAGACAGCAGCACAATAATAGTAGGAGACTTCAGTACTTCACTGACAGCCCTAGACAGGTCATCAAGACAGAAAGTCAACAAAGAAACAATGGATTTAAACTATACCTTGGAGCAAATTGACTTTACAGACACATACAGAACATTCCATCCAACAACTGCAGAATATACATTCTATTCAACAGCGCATGGAACTTTCTCCAGGATAGACCATATGATAGGCCACAAAACGAGCCTCAATAGATTAAAGAAAGTTGAAATTGTAACAAGCACTCTCTCAGACCACAGTGGAATAAAACTGGAAATCAACTCCAAAAAGAACTTTCAAAATCATGCAAATACATGGAAATTAAATAACCTGCTCCTGAATGATCGTTGGGTGAAAAATGAAATCAAAATGGAAATTAGAAAGTTCTTCAAACTGAACGACAATAGTGACACAACCTATCAAAACCTCTGGGACACAGCAAAGGCAGTGCTAAGAGGAAAGTTCATAGCCCTAAATGCCTACATCAAAAAGTCTGAAAGAGCACAAACAGACAATCTAAGGTCACACGTCAAGGAACTAGAGAAACAAGAACAAACCAAACCCAAACCCAGCAGAAGAAAGGAAACAACCAAGATCAAAGCAGAACTAAATGAAATTGAAACAAACAAACAAAAATACAAAAGATAAATCAGCTTCTTCGAGAAAACACCAAATGGTGGATGATGCCGATGCAGCGCAGGGGCAGGTGGGGCCAGAGGCCCCAGGGTCCCTGGGATGGGGAACCACAGTGGCTTCTGGGGAGGCTTCGGCAGTGGCATCCAGGGCCAGGGTCACAGACACAGAGCTTGCAGAGGCAAGGTGAGGACAAGGAGTGGATGCCCGTCACCAAGCTGGGCCGTCTGCTCAAGGACATGAAGATGAAATCCCTGGAGATCTGTCTCTTCTCCCTGCCCATCAAGGAGTCTGAGATCATTGACTTTTTCCTGGGGGCCTCTCTCAAGGATGAGGTTTTGAAGGTTATGCCAGTGCAGGATGAGGTTTTGAAGGTTATGCCAGTGCAGAAGCAGACCCATGCTGGCCAGTGCACCAGGTTCAAGGCGTTTGTTGCCTTGACTACATTGGGGACTACAGCGGCCACGTCAGTCTGGGTATTAAGTGCTCCAAGGAGGTGGCCACTGCCATCCATGGGGCCATGATCCTGGCCAAGCACTCTATTGTCCCTGTGCTACTGGGGGACAGAGGCTACTGGGGGAACAAGATTGGAAAGCCCCATGCCATCCCTTGCAAGGTGACAGGCCGCTGCGGCTCTGTGCTGGTGGCCTGATCCCTGTGCCCAGGGGCACTGGCATCGTCTCGGCCCCTGTGACCAAGAAGCTGCTGATGATGGCTGGTATTGATGACTGCTACACCTCAGCCAGGGGCTGCACTGCCACCCTGAGCAACTTTGGCAAGGCCACCTTTGATACCATCTCAGATCTACAGCTACTTGACCCCCGACCTCTGGAAGGAGACTGTATTCACCAAGTCTCCCTATAAGGAATTCACTGACCACCTCGTCAAGACCCACCCTAGAGTCTCCGTGCAGAGGACCCAGGCTCCAGCTGTGGCTACAACATAGGGTTTTTACACAAGAAAAATAAAGTGAATGAAGCCTGGAAAAAAAAAAAAAAAGAAAGATAAATGAAACAAAAAGCTGGTTCTTTGAAATGATAAATAAAATTGATAGACCATTAACAAGATTAACCAAGAAAGGAAGAGAGAATATCCAAATAAGCTCAGTAAGAAATGAAATGGGAGATATTACAATTGACACCACAGAAATACAAAAGATGACTCAAGGCTGCTATGAACACCTTTACACACATAAACTAGAAAACCTAGAAGAGATGGATAAATTCTTGGAAAGATACAACCCTCTTAGCTAAATTTAAATCAGGAAGAATTAGATACCCTGAACAGACCAATAACAAGCAGTGAGATTGAAATGGTAATTTAAAAATTACCAACAAAGAAGTCCAGGACCAGATGGATTCACAGCAGAATTCTACCGGAAGTTCAAAGAAGAATCGGTACCAATCCTATTGACACTATTCCACAAGATAGAGAAAGAGGGATCCCTCCCTAAATCATTCCATGAAGCCAGTATCACCCTAATGCCAAAACCAGGAAAGGACATAACCAAAAGTGAAAACTACAGACCAATAGCCCTGATGCACATGATGCTAAAATCCTTAACAAAATACTAGCTAACCAAATCCAACAAAATATCAAAAAGATAATCCACCATGATCAAGTGGGTTTCATACCAATGATGCAGGGATGGTTTAACATACACAAGTCAATAAATGTGATACATCACATAAACAGAATTAAAAACAAAAATCACATGATCATCTCAATAGATGCAGAAAAAGTATTCAACAAAATCAGCATCCCTTTATGATTAAAATTCTCAGCAAAATCGGCATACAAGGATCATACCTCAATATAATAAAAGTTATCTGTGACAAACCCGCAGCCAACATAATACTGAATGGGGAAAAGTTGAAAGCATTCCCTCTGAGAACTGGAACGAGACAGGGATGCCCACTCTCACTACTCTTCTTCATCGTAGTACTGGAAGTCCTAGATAGAGCAATCAGACAAGAGAAAAAAATAAAGGGCATCCAAATCAGTAAAGAGGAAGTCAAGCTATCACTGTTTGCTGATGATATGACCATTTATCTAGAAAACCCTAAAGACTCCTCCAGAAAGCTCCTAGAACTGATAAAATAATTCAGCAAAGTTTCCGGATACAAATTACTGTACACAAATCAGTAGCTCTTCTATACACCAACGGTGACCAAGCTGAGAATCAAATCAAGAACTCAACACCTTTTACAATAGCTACAAAAAAAAAAAAAAAAAAAAAAAAAACAAACAAAAAATAAACTTAGGAATATACCTAATCAGGGAGGTGAAAGATATGTACAAGGAAAACTACAAAACACTGCTGAAAGAAATCATAGATGCACAAACAAATGGAAACACAGTCCATGCTCATGGATGTGTAGAATCAATATTGTGAAAGTGACCATACTGCCAAAAGCAATCTACAAATTCAGTGCAATTCCCATCAAAATACCACCATCATTCCTCACAGAATTAGAAAAAAACAGTTATAAAATTCATATGGAACCAAAAGAGAGGCCTCATGGCCAAAGCAAGGCTAAGCAAAAAGAACAAATCTGGAGGCATCACATTACCTGATTTCAAACTATACTATAAGGCCATAGTCACCAAAACAGCATGGTACTGGTATAAAAATAGGCACATAGACCAATGGAACAGAATAGAGAACCCAGAAATAAACCCAAATACTTACAGCCAACTGATCTTTGACAAAGCAAACAAAATCATAAAGTGGAGAAAGGACACCCTTTTCAACAAATGATGTTAGGATAATTGGCTAGCCACATGTAGGAGAATGAAACTGGATCCTCATATCTCACCTTATACAAAAATAACTCAAGATGGATTAAGAACTTAAATCTAAGACCTGAAACTATAAAAATTCTAGAAGATAACATTGGAAAAACTCTTCTAGACATTGGCTTAGCCAAGGATTTCATGACCAAGAACCCAAAAGCAAATGCAATAAAAACAAAGATAAATAGCTGGGACTTAATTAAACTAAATAGCTTTTGCACAGCAAAAGGAGCAGTCAGCAGAGTAAACAGACAACCCACAGAGTGGGAAGAAATCTTCACAATCTATACATCTGACAAAGGACTAATATCCAGAATCTACGATGAATTCAACAAATCAATAAGAAAAAAACAATCTCATCAAAAAGTGAGCTAAGGACATGAATAGACAATTCTCAAAAGAAGATATACAAATGGCCAACAAACATGAAAAAATGCTTGACATCACTAATGATCAGGGAAATGCAAATCAAAACCACAATGTGATACCATCTTACTCCTGCTAGAATGGCCATAATCAAAAAATCAAAAAATAGTAGATGTTGGCATGGATGCTGTGAACAAGAAACATTTCTATGCTGCTGGTGGGAATGTAAACTAGTACAACCGCTATGGAAAACAGTGTGGAGATTCCTTAAAGAACTAAAAGTAGAACTACCATTTGATCCAGCAATCCCACTACTGGGTATCTATCTAGAGGAAAAAAAGTCATTATATGGAAAAGATACTTGCACACGCATGTCTATAGCAGCACAACTCACAATTGCAAAATCATGGAACAAACCCAAATGCCCATCAATCAATGAGTGGATAAAAAAACTGTGGTATATGTATATATACGATGGAATACTACTCAGCCATAAAAAGGAATGAATTAATGGCATTTGCAGTGACCTGGATGAGATTGGAGACTATTAGTATAAGTGAAGTAACTCAGGAATGGAAAACCAAACATCATATGTTCTCGCTTATAGTGGGAGCTAAGCTATGAGGATGCAAAGGAATAAGAATGTCACAATGGACTTTGGGGACTCAGGGGGAAAGTGGGGAAAGGGGGTGAGGGATAAAAGACTACAAATAGGGTGCAGTGTATATTGCTTGGGTGATGGGTGCACCAAAATCTCACAAATCACCACTAAAGAGCTTACTCATGTAACAAACATTACCTGTTCCCCAATAACCTATGGAAATTTAACACAAAAGAAAAATAATAAGTCAAATTATCTTTCTTCACTGATGATATGATTATATACCTAGAAAACCCTAAAGACTACCAAAAGGCTCCTAAAACTGATAAATGACCTCCGTAAAGTTTCAGGACACAAAATCAATGTACAAAAATCAGTAGCATTTCTATGCAACAATAGCATTCAAGCTAAGAGCCAAATCAAGAACATAATCTCATTTTACAATAGCCGCTCAAAAAAAAAACACCCCAAAAAACACAAACCTAGGTACACATCTAGTTAAGGAGGTGAAAGATCTCTATGAGGAGAACTACAAAATGCTGCTGAAAGAAATCATAGATGACACAAACAAATGAAAAAACATTCTATGTTCATGGATTGGAAGAATCAATATTATTAAAATGGACATAGCCCAAAGCAATCTATAAATTCAACACTATTCCTATCAAGCTACCAATGTCATTTTTCACAGAATTAGAAAAAACTTCTGAAATTAAATAGCCATAGCAATCCTAAGCAAAAAGAGTGAAGCAGGAGGCATCACATTACCCAACTTCAATTATTCTATAAGGCTATAGTAACCAAAACAGCATGGTACTACTACAAAAACAGACACATAGACCAATGAAACAGAATAGAAAACCCAGAAATAAAGCTGCATGCCTGTAACCACCTGATATTCAAAAAAGTTGACAAAAATAAACAATGGATAAAGGACTCTATTCAACAAATGGTGCTGAGATAGCTGGCTAGCCATAACCAGAAGAAAAAAAAAAAAAAAAGGAGCTCAACATTTCACCATATACAAAAATTAACTCAAGGTGGATTAAAGATTTAAATCTAAGACCTCAAACTATAAGAATCCTCAAAGAAAACCCAGGAAATACCATTCTAGACATTGGCCTTGGGAAAGAATTTGTGACTAAATTCTCAAAAGTAATTGCAGCATAAACAAAAATTGACAAGTGTGATCTAATTAAACTAAATAGTTCCGGCACAGCAAAAGAAATGATCAACAGATTTAACAGACAACCTACAAAGTGGGAGAAAATGTTTGCAAACTATTCATCCAACAAAGGTCTAATATCCAGAATCTATAAGTAACTTCAACAATTCAACCAGCAAAAAACCAAACATTCCCTTTAAAAGATAGGCAAAAGACATGAACAGACACTTCCCAAAAGAAGACGAAAAAGTGGCCAACAAACATAATGGGAAAATGCTCAACAGAGAAATGCAAATCAAATCCGTGATGAGATACCATCTGACACTAGTCAAAATGGCTATTGTTAAAAAGTCAAAAAATAACAGATGCTGGCAATGCTGTGGAGAAAAGAGAATGCTTATACACTGTTGGTGGGAATGTAAATTAGTTTATTCACTGTGGAAAGCAGTTTGGAGATTTCACATAAAACTGAAAACAGAGCTGCCATTTGACCCAGAAATCCCATTACTGAATTATAACCAAAGACAAATCTAATCATTCTACCAAAAGACACATGTACTCATATGTTCATCACAGCACTATTCACAATAGCAAAGACATGGAATCAATCTAGATGCCCATCAATGTTGGATTGAATAAAGAAAATGTAGTACATGTATACCATGGAATACTATGCAGCCATAAAAAGGAATAAAGTCATGTCCTTATCCTAAACAAATTAATGTAGGAACAGAAAACCAAATACCACAGGTTCTCACTTATAATGGGAGCTAAGCATTGGGTACACATGACATAAAAATGGGAACAATAGACACTGGGGCCTCCTAGAGGAAGGAGAGAGAGAGGGGAGCAAGGGCTGAAAAGCTACCTATTGAGTACTATGCTCACTACCTGGGTGACAGGATCATTTGTACCCCAAACCTCAGCATCATACTATGTACCCACATAACAATCCTGCACAGTACCCTGTGAATTGAAAATAAAATTTGAAATTATAAAATAAAATTTCAGAAAGAAAGAATAAAATAAAATAAAATGTCCTAAGGATTTTGTATGTTTAAGAAGGGGGCAAAAATATTAATTCAGGTTAGATTTTGATAAATGATATTCAAAAGCTAATTTTAGAATGATTAACAAAGTAAAAATAATATAGCATAAAATTTCCCTACTAGCTGGGTGTGGTGGCTCATGCCTGTAATCCCAGCACTTTGAGAGGCTGAGGCAGGAAGATCACCTGAGGTCAGGAGTTTGAGGTCAGCCCGGCCAACATAGCGAAACCCTGTCACTATTAAAAACACAAGAATTAGCCTGGTGTGGTGGCGCTCACCTGTCATCCCAGCTACTTGGAAGGCTGAGGCATGAGAATCGCTTGAACCCAGGAGGTAGAGGCTAAAGTGAGCTGAGATTGCACCACTGCACTCCAGCTTGGGTGACAGAGTGAGACTCTGCCTCAAAAAATAAAAAAATAAAGGCCGGGTGTGGTGGCTCTCGCCTGTAGTACCAGCACTTTGGGAGGCCAAGGTCGTTGGATCACCTAAGGTCAGGAGTTTGAGAACAGCCTGGCCAACATGGTGAAACCCCTTCTCTACTAAAAATACAAAAATTAGCTGGGCGTGGTGGCACGAGCCTGTAATCCCAGCTACTCGGGAGGCTGGAGAAATGAGAATCGCTTGAACTGGGGAGGCGGAGGTTGCAGCAAGCTGAGATCATGCCACTGCACTCCAGCCTGAGCAACAGAGCAAGACTCTGTCTCAAAAAATAAAATAAATCTCCTAACTAGTAGGGAAAAAATTGAATGAGAAAAAAAATGCAATTGATGCAGGGGGGGGATGAGAAAGACCATAGAAAATGTAGGGCAAATACAAACCACTAAATAAAATTGTCAAAATAAATCTAAATATATTAGTAATTTAAATAAATACAAAGACACATAAAAATCAATTATAGTAACGGTGAACATGCAGAAGCTGACATTAAAAACACAGGGCAATTTACAATCACTCCAAGGAAAATGAAATACTTATGCATTTACTTAACATGCACAAGATCTATATGCTACAAATTACAAAATGCTGATTTTGTGAAAGTCAAAGAAGACTTAAATAAATGAAGAGATATATCATGTTTATGAACTGGAAGACTCAGTTTAGTAAAGCTGTCAATTCTCCCCAAATTAGTCTATAGTTTAGTGTAATTCCTATCAAAATCCCAGCAATATTCTTTTCATAGACCTAGGCAAGCTTATGCTAAAATATATATGAAAAGGCACAGGCTGTGAATAGCCAAAGCAATCTTGACAGAGAAGAAAGACAAAGAAATGGGAGAAACTACTCTACCCATATTAAGCCTGGCTATATAATTACTGTAATCAAGGGAGTGTGGTGTGAGCAGAGGGGTAGACACATGAATCAACGGAGCAGCACAGGAGACCCAGAAATAGATTCACATAGTCTGCTACACTGACTCGACAAAGGTGCAATACCAATTTAAAGGAGGAGGAATAACCTTTTCAACAAATGATGCTGGAACAATTGCATATCCATATGGGGAAAAAAAACCTAGACCTAAATTTCATGCTTTATATAAAAAATGAGCTCAAATTGGATCACAGACTTAAATGTAAAACATAAACCTATAAGACTTTCAGCAAAACACATGGAAGAAAGTTGTCAGGATCTGGCGCTAAGCCAGTAGTTGCCAGACTTGACACCAACTGCATGATCCATAAAAAGAAAAACTGATGACTTGGACCTCCCTGAAATTAGAAATGTTTGTTCTGTGAAAGCCATATAAAGAGGATGAAAAGGAAAACCACACACCAGGAGAAAATATTTGCAAGTCATATGCCTTAGTCCTTTTGTGCTGCTATAACAAAATACCTCAAACTGGGTAATTTATAAAGAACAGACATTTATTTTTCACAGTTTTGGAGGATGGAAAGTCCAAGATTTAATCACCAGCATTTGGTATCTGGTGAGGCCCCCATCTCCACTTTCAACCAAGATGGAGCACTGTTGCTGCATCCTCTTGAGGGGACAAATGCTATGTCTTCAAATAGCTGAAGGGATGTAAAGGGCAAAAAGGGCCTAAGCTAGTTCCCTCCAGCTAGGCACTAATTCATTCATGAGAGCAGAATCCCCCTGACTTAATCACTTCCCCAAAAGACCCCACCTCTTAATACCATCATAATGGGGATTAAGTTTCAACACATGAATTTTGGAGGGAATGCCATCTTTCAAATCATAGCACCAAATATCTAGCAAAGAACTTACATATTTTAAATTCTAGAATATGTAAAGAACTCTCAAAACTCAACATTAAAAAATAATCTATTAAATGAACAAAAGACATAAACAGACATTTACCAAAGATGATAAAAATATGCACATGAAAAGATATTCAAAATCATAAGCCGTTAGAAAACTTTAAATTAAAACTACAATGAGATACCACTACACACATATCAACATGACTAAGATTTTAAAAAATAACACCACCAAATGCTGGCAAGGATGCAGAGAAACTGGCTCACTCATACATTACTGGTGGGAATGTAAAATGGTAAGCCACTCTGGAAAAGAGTTTAACAGTTGTTTAAAATGTTAAACTTGCAACTACCATACAACCCAATAATTGCACTCCTGGACATTTATGCCAGAAGAATGCAAGTTATTTTAACATAAAAACCCAAATAATTAATGGTTATAGCAGCTTTATTTGCTATTGCTAAAAACTGGAAGTCAACAGATGGTTAAAGAAATTGTGGTATATGCACAACATGGAATTCTACTAAGCAATAGTCTGTTGATACATATGACTTGGATGTCTCTAGGGAATTCTGCTGAGTACAATAATATAGTGTTTTATAATCCCCAAAAGTTACACACTACATTATTCCATGCATATAAAATTTGGGGAGTGCCAAATTTTAGAAATGGAGAATCGATCAGTGGTTGCCAGATGGTAGAGATTGGTGGTTGCCAGATGGTAGAGATTGGTGAGGGGAGGTAGGGAAGTAGTTGTTCTCGTCTGAATATTTCTGTCCCCCTGAAATTCTTATGTTAAAATCTAATCACCAATGAGATGGTATTAGAAAGTAGGACCTTTGGGAGGTGATTAGGTCATAAGGGTAGAGCCCTCGTGAATAGGATTAGTGCTCTTGTAGAAGAGATCCCAGAGAGCTAGCTCACCCTTCCCACCATGTGAGGACACAACTAGAAAGTACCTTTCTAGGAGACAAGCCCTCACCAGACACTGAATCTGCTGATGTATTGATCTTGGACTTCCCAGCCTCCAGAACTGTCAGAAATAAATTTGTTATTATTATACAGCATAAATTTTTTATTGTATAAATTTTTATAATTTATAATATATAGTATAATTTATAACTTATGTAGTATAATTTCTGTTGTTTATAAGTTTATAGTATTTCGTTATAGCAACCCAAATGGACTAAGACAGTGGTGTAGTTATAAAGAGCAACAGGAAGGATCCTTGTAGTGCTGGAACTGTTTAGTGTCTTCAACAGTGGTAGTGGATACAAGAATCTACATAGCTGATAAAAGTGCCTAGAGGCTGGGTGGGGTGGCTCATGCCTGCAATGCCAGCACTTTGGGAGGCTGAGGTGGGTGGATCACTTGAGCCCAGGAATTCGAGACCAACCTACAAAATATACAAAAATTAACTGGGCACAGTGGCATACACCTGTAGTCCCAACTACTCAAGAAGCTGAGGTGGGAGGATTTATTGAGCCTAGGAGGTAGAGGCTGCAGTGAGCCATGATTTTGTACCACTGCATTCCAGCTTGGGTGACAGAACAAGACCCTGTTACAAAAAAAAAAAATACAAGTATATAGAACTTAACACATACACTTGTACAATTCAAATTGGAAAAATCTAAATAAAATCAGTGAACTGTATTAATTTTCAAGTTGTAATACTATGCTATTATTTTCAAAAATGTTACCATTGGAGGAAACTGGGCAAAATGTACAAAGGATCTTTCTGCGTTGTATCTTAAACTGCATATTAATCTACAATTATCTTTTATTTAATTAATTTATTAAGACAGGGTATCACTTTGTCACACAGGCTGAAGGGCAGTGGCACGATCATGGCTCCCTGCAGCCTCAACTTCCTTGGCTCAAGTGAGCCTCCCACCTCAGTCTCCCAAGAAGCTGGGACTACAGGTGCACATCACCACACCCAGCTAATTGTTTTGGTTTTTAGCAGAGGCAAGGTCTCGCTATGTTGTCCAGGCTGGTCCTGAACTCCTGAGCTCAAGAGAGCCTCCTGTCTCAGCCTCCCAAAGTGCTGGGATTACAGGTGTGAGCCACCCCGCCTAGCCTGTAATTATCTTTAAAAAAGACATTAATTACAACAGCATCCAAAAATATAAAGTGCCTAGAAATGAATCTAACAAACAATGGGTAAGATCCTTATGAAGAAATTATACAATTTTATTGAAAGAGATAAAAAGACTAAATAAATGGAGTATAAATCTTATCCTCATGGATTGGAAGACAAACTCATAAAGATGTAAAGATTCAATACTATTTCAATCAAAATCCTAATAAGGTTTCTTTGTGGAAACTAACAAGCTGATTCTAAAATTCATACGGAAAGAAAAGAGCCAAGAATTAAACACTACTAAAGAAGAAAAACAGAAGGGAGAGACTTGCCTTACCAGATATCAGGTGTTTTATTAAGCTGGAGCAATTAAGACAGTGGCATTTGCAAAGAAATAGAAAAAATAACCAACAGGAGAAAATACAGAACCCAAAACCCAGAAACAGGTTTGATTTTTGACAAAGGTGGTGGGGAAAAGATGGACTTTTTTTTTTTTTTTTTTAGGGCGGAGTCTCTCTCTGTTGCCAGGCTGGAGTGCAGTGGTGCGATCTCGGCCCGCAGCAATCTTCGCCTCCTGGGTTCAAGCGATTCTTCTGCCTCAGTCTGCCGAAATAGCTGGGATTACAGGCCCGCACCACCATGCCCAGCTAATTTTTGTATTTTTAGTAGACATGGGGTTTCACCATGTTGGCCAGGCTGGTCTAGAACTCCTGACCTCAAGTGATCCACCCACGTTGGCCTCCCAAAGTGCTGGGATTACAGGCGTGAGCCGCTGCACCCGACTGACTTTTTGTTTGTTTGTTTTGAGGGGGAGTCTCGCTCTACTGCGCAGGCCAGAGTGCAGTGGCATGATCTCGGCTCACTGCAACCTCTGCCTCCTGGGTTCAAGCAATTCTCCCAAGTGTAGCTCCCGAGTAGCTGGGATTACAGGCACGCGCCACCACACCCAGATAATTTTTGTATTGTTCGTGGAGTTTTAAATTTAATATCACTAAGACAGCTGGTTATTCATGTGGGGAAAAAAGTGAAATTGGGTCTTATTTTTGTGGTTGCCCCACGAAAGGTGAGCTCAATGCCCCCATCCAAAACTGGTTCAGATATCAAGATTGTTGATACCACATTTACAACGAGAAGGTATTTTAAAAGTTTATTACACACAATGAGGCTTTCCGGTCAGAACAGGACAGGCACCCAAGCCAGTTCTAAATGGCTTGAGGGAGGGAGGGACAAGAGACTTTGATTTTTAATGTGGTCAGTGATGGGGCTAATATGAGGGATGATTTGAACTTCTCCTTGGCACCAAGGGAGGGGGCACCTGGGGTTTCTAATCAGCTTGCCAGATGCTGGGCAAGAGGGAAAGGGGGAGGGGTGGAGCCTGAAAGCTGTTGGTAGTCAAACATCAAAAATGGAATTAGATTATTTATTATAGATCCCTTTTACACACATAAACAAAAAATTCCTGTGGATTAGGAGTTATATTAAAAGCAAAACTATGAAACTTTAAAAAGACAAAATTGAAGAATATCTTTATGATCTCAAAGTAGTGAAAGATTTACTAGACATAGCACAGAAAGTACTAACCATAAAGAAAAAGTGATAAATTTAACTCCAGTGTATTAAAGTTAAAAACTTCTGTTTAAAAACAAAACAAAACAAAAAACCATTAAGAGAATAAATAAGTAAACCACACTCTGGGAGAAGTGATTTGTTACACCCTAAAAGTGACCCCCCAAAATTGTACCCAGAATATACAAAGACCCTATAAATCACCAGAGAAACACACACAATCCAATAGAGAATGGACAGAAGATCTGAGCAAGCATTTCACAAAGAGGAGGCAGAAGTAGCCAAAAGTATAAAAAGATAAAAGATGCTCACAGTAAGATGACATTTCACATCTGTAAAGCTTGCAAAAATTAAAAATTCTGACAATATTAAATGTTAGCATGAGCCACTAGAACACTTGTACACTTCTTGTGGCAGTAGAAATCAGTATAGTTGCTTTGAAAACGCAATTTGGCATTAATTACTTAGTGGATTTGAAGGCATGCAATTCCACTCCTAGGCACGTACCTACAGAAACTCTTGCACATATACACCAAAATACATGGGTAGTAATATTCATAGTATAGTGACACTATTCATAATAGAAAAAAATGAAAACAGCCCAAATGTTTACCAACAGTAGAATGAATAAATTGTGGCATATTCATACGATGGACTATTAGGTGAGAGTTAAAAGTAATGACTTATAGTAGAAGCAATGAAGTTACAAAAGAATGTATACGGTATGATTATCTTTATATAAAGGCCAAAAACATGCAAAATTAAACAACATATTTTTTAGAAGAAAAAATACAGCAACACAGTGAGTAAGAACAAGCAAATAAAAACCCCACGTCCGTGTAATGATTACCTTTAAGTAGGGAGGGAAGAAATGAACACATAGGGAACTTCGAATGTTCTTTTAAAAATATATATATATATATATAGGAGTAGGTATGTAGGTAATCGTTAAAATGCTATTCTTCAAATGTTAATATATTTTAAATTAATATTTAACTTTAAAAAACAATTTTTATAAAGAAAAATCATTGCTGTTGAATTCTCTTTCTGTTTAGGAAAGGAAAGTTTACCATTGTGACATTTTTAGTGTCTTATAAGCTTTTCCTTGTGCATGAGTATAAATCTAGGAAAAATAGAAAAGGAAATTGAAAAAGAAAATTCTTACATACTTGCCAGGCAACAGCAGACAGCCCACCTTTCCCAGGGAGTCTGGCTACCCAAAGGCCTATGGAGGCAGAGCAGATTGGTGCATTCACCAAAAGAGCCTCGCTGACCTGCACTGAGTTCCCTAGAGGACCCGGCCCTACTTATTTTTACATCATTAGCCCTCTTGGGGCAGGCCGAGGTCATTTCCAATTTGAAAATGACCTTGGATCACAAGCTGAAGTTTTTAATTTGTTTACACTATTAAACATCCTGAGATATGATTAATAAGTCTTCTGCATAGAGAAATAAGTTTATTTCTAACAAAGATGGTCCTTGGCATGTTTCTACTACTTATATTATCGCAGTGAGTTCATTCCACAAACTAATTTTCCAGCACTTTCTAATCTTAGCATTGTTTGGCAGTCTCTTAAACTCAGCAGTAAGTTGTCTGATAAACCAATATGCAAGACATGAATTGTTAAGAAAATTAGGAATATGTGATTACTTTCATCCTTTCGAAATAATAAAGTCATTGAAAAAATATTTTTTCTGTATTTTCCAAATTATCTATTACACTAAGGGAAAAAAAAACCTTAATTTTTAAAGCTTAACAAGAAATTGTGGGCTAAGATTCCTTAGGGAATCAAATATACATTTCACTTCTTGTAAAAGGGTCTATGAAAGCTGTTATTACTCTTTTAGGAGAGCTCAAGAATAAATAACAGACACATGTATTGAGTTGCTATGTGTGTACTATAGTTAAAAGACAGTGGTGCACTGGTAAATAGTTAACAACCAGCTATATAGCCAGGGAAATAGCCTTGACCTGATTTGTAGCATTTGCCAATTTCTGTCATGTAAATACTCCCACTGTGGCCAATTTCAAGCTACCAATTTGATATCACTAAATGTCAAGTTGGGGAGAAATGTACCACACAGCTACAAAAGATAGATGTAAATAATCTTAAGAGTATAGATGTTAAAATATAGCACCATAATTAGAAAGTGATGTTTTTGAGCAGTTATTACATTAATATAAATTTTAAATTGTAAGTTTATATAATTTGATTGTTAATAATTACTGTGTTTAACAACAGGCTGGCAAAATTCCTGAAGCTGCTTTATTAAGGCACTAATTAGACCATACTTGTGGTAATGTACTACCCAATCCAGTACAACAATTAGTAGATGACAGAATTCAATATATGGACATGATTTTTATATAATGTTGTTTTATATATATATAAGGTTGATGTATACATATCTATAATTTGCTATATGTCAGCATTATATATAATATATATTTTCATTATATCTAATGTTATATATAAAACTTTATATATAATGTTATGTGTGTGTGTGTGTATTCCTACATACTCATGACCTTTATATAGGAAAGAGTTCTGAAATCCTCCTTTAAGGTAATTGCTTGGTAAACTGTATGCACAATTCAATCACAGCCATGCTACTGAATTGTTTTGCAGATAACAGACCTAATTTTCAGAATTACCTCTTGGTCCAGCCAGATCAGAGAGAATAAAGCAACACATAATTTCTGGATTCCTAACAAAGTCATCTAGCAGGCCTAAAAGAACTCCAGTATCATTCCCAATCTATCTAGTCAGTGTGTGAGACACAAGGTAGGAAAGGAAAAAGGGGGGAAAGGGAGACTCCCAAAGGATCCCTTCCACAATTAATTATGCAAATCACAAGTAAATTAGACACTAAAATTTTAAGATTGATTGAAAGGCTTGCTCAAATTGCTTTAACTGTGATTCATAAACCAATCACGCAAATTCATATGTTAGGTTGTATAAAAAAATTAGAAAGATGTAGAATGGAATAAGATTACCTTAATTTAAATGTAAAAGACATGGTTGCTGAAGTATGAGTCTCTTACACTGTAAGCACTAGCCCATCAGATGTTAACAAAATCTGATATGCAACAGTTTTACATATCCCCTTGTGGGAGAAAGATCAACTTGTGATCTGCTTTATAAATCAGCTACAGTGTTAGAGTTAGGCTACTGTAGCTAAATGGCTTTTAGATATGCTTTCTGTTTTAAGCTACCATATTTACAAATGAAAGCTTTTTCAAACCACGGCTTTTAATATAATTTGCATATTTAGTAATACATTGATTAAAATTAAACACAGATTATTGCAATTTATTTCAGAAACAGATGGGATGCATTAAGTGAAAAGCCAGAGTTTTTAAATAGAACAGACTCACTGGCTGACTACTGATGAATGATGAATATAAAAACTTTGTAAATTGGCAAAAAGAAAAAAAAAAGTCCTTTGCGCCAATTTCTTTTCAAGGTTTTCCTGACTAGTGATTCCAGGAAATTAGTAATCAAGTTAATTTAAAATGAATAATGTATATCAAAGGTATGCATCAGCTTAATGAAAGCAGATTTCTCAGAATTAAAAATGCTTCCACAAACTTTGAATCTTCCTTGTCTACAGGGTATGTGTTTTCAGGTTTCCCTAATTATGGATTTGATAGGGTTCACCAGCAGATGGCATTCTTCCATTACATACACTCCTGCTGGATTGCTTTGCTTTTACAGTTTCATGAAACTTCTTCACCAGCTAGTAAATTAACCATGAATTCACTCAACGGTAGAGATAGCTGAGTTGAAGCATTTGTTTCTGAAATGGCATATTCTTAAAATAGTCTTGGTTGCTCTAAACCTGATTAGATGGTAACAAGTATTTCGTTTTTACATTGTTCTCTATATCCATTGTTTTGTTGAGTATCATTCACAAAAGCTAATTTTAGTAGGAATAAGTATAAGTGAATTATGTTAGCCTCTTGTCAGTTATTTCATCAAAAGTAGATCTAAGCTTTTGCCTCATCCCCTCCTCCCATAGCAGTGTGATATAATTCAATCAGATCACATTACTATGCTAGTTCAATTATGAAAATAATTTTTGCATATAAGTTTTTCATTTTGTGAAGCATAGGAATTTTCCAAGTTAATTTAGCAAAATCCAGTTTACTTTGCTTGGCTATCCAACACTTCTTATTAACCTAGATAATTAATTCTCAGAATCTCATAAATTCATGAAGCAGAGAGTTCATTATTTAGTTTTGATACATTTTTTCCTTTTTTTTTAAGTGGGAAGTAAAAAGGGAATTGCATCTATGACATTTAAATAATGTTTCTATTATTAGAAATCTTCATTGGACAATACAGAAATCTTATTAATATATAAGCTCAAATTCAGCTACTTCAACTTGAGTTGGATTGCTGAAGATGAACTTGAAATAAAGTCACACTAAGACCAAATATTTCCTATTTAATATAGATGCTAATTATAAATTCTCAGAATAAGCTAAACTGAGCAGTTTACAGCACAAATTGTTCACTTCATAGTGAATCAATGACACACTTTTCAAAGCAAGAAATCAAATGAAAACTATTTTTATATAATGTTTCTGATGATTTTATATCTTAAAAACACATGTGTTTTCTTTTGAAACAAAGAAAGATTCTTTCATCAAAATCCTGATTGCAGTAACAATATGCTATAGAGGTTTTATTTTGTTATATTTTGTTTATAAATGTAAAATATTACCAAAAATTACCTCCAGCTTTTTCAAAGTTTGATTAAATACTCACAAGTACTTAAAAGGTCAGTTCCCAGTTTCACTGCTGTGGATTAGTCTAACATGAAATGTTTGTCACCTATTGTGAGTTGTGAAAATCCCCCTGTATCCAATGTGTTTTGTTTGGATTGAGATGGCATGCAGTTGATGGCTGTGACCTTCATGGTGGCTTAGATCCCTGGCTGGCACTGATTTTTGATTTAGTGCCGATCTGCTGCGCTTGTCACAGGCTGCAAGGTGCTTTCCATGCACTAATGGAACAGCTCAAGGGCAGAGGGGCCCTGTAAATGTCTATCTCTCACCAACCACGGGCTAAATAGAGAGGTGAGTTTTCTACATGTGAATGACAGACTCTGAGATTACATGCAGAAGGTAATACAAAGTTTTAAAACCTGCACAGACTTGGCGAAAATAACAAGCATTTGCAAAGTGCCAACTCTAAGGTTATTCTGCCTGCTAATGAATATGTATCTGCACTGTTAAAATGGAATATTTAACACAAATACCGATAATATATCTTCATTTGGTGGCAGGGAACTAACAATCAGTTGATGTGTCCTTTGTTTCAACTGTAGTTGTTAATAAATTCTGTTATTTAATGATGTCTTCAACAGAAAATTGCATATGTCCAAACTTTTTCCTTCTAACACAAAATGACATGATAATTGTTCTAGAAAGAGAGGAATTTAGAGACAAAATATAACCTCTTGGCCTATGCATCATATTGGCTAGGCATCTTGACTACTAAAGGGTATTCCATACATGCAGCAAAACAAAAACAAATACAGGTAAATTTTGCCTTCTAAAATCACTTGGGCCTCGGTGAGAGTAATTCATGCCAAGAGGCTAGTAAACAGATTATTAGTGCATCTGTAAAGTGACCAAATCCTATTTATCTTTTAAGACTCAGCTCAAATGCTGTCCCCTCAAGATGCAATTCCTGATTCTCCCACGAAGATCTTCCATGAAATTCTACAATATTTGATTTATGCATTCCTTAGTTATTATTGTTTATCTTGTATGAGGGACACATTTTATCTCATTTCCTGCAATAGACTTTAAGTTCCTTAAGAGCAAGTACCGCATCTGTTTTATCTTTATAAACATCTCCTTCCCTAGCACTCAATACATGTTCGTTGAATGAACGAATGATAAATGCGTATCTACAATATGGTAGCAGTCTCCAGGTTGATGAAATTTTAAAGTTATGAGTATTTGTGGTGATTTTATCATTAACATTAATATCTGGCTGACTTCCTGAATCTCCACTTCAATCACCACATACAGGTTACGATGGTCCCTCTCACATTCAGAAGTCTCACTTTATAGTTTCCGATTTCTCTCTGAATCTGCCTCCCACCAGCAAGACCACATGCTATACCTAATTCTCATCTAAGACCCCTCTACAGCCAACCTCACCAAAACAGCACTCCCCTACACATAATACTCAGATGTCTCAATATAGAATAACCTTAGTGTGCCTCATCTAACCACAGTGTAAGTCACAGGATATAAACTTCATCCATGTCTTGAAGTATTTGAAGTCATTCCATGGGAAGTTGCCTTCTCAGTAAAAGGTACATGCAGCTCGCTTTTATGGCCCTTTGATTCATACATTAATTCACCAACTCATTACTGAGTGCTTACTATGTACCAGGCACTAGAAGGTAATTACAATACAGTGCTGTGTACTCTCACGAGGAACCGGGCAGTGTGCCAGGACATACTGCATACACTGGAGAAACATGGTACTTCTTGGATGGGGAATTTCAATGATTTAAAACATTATTTTTATATTAAAATAAAGTAAGAAATAGAATGCAAAATTTGCATGAATTTTTAAAATATAGAATTCAAAAAATTCCTACTTTCAGTAGACTGCTTTTGATCCCCCTGAGTGTGAATGCATTCTCTTCTGCCATTCTAGGTAGGTCAGTTGAAAAATGTTGGTAAGTTGTCTGAAAGAACACATGCTTTGGAATAAGTCTTGATTAGAATCTCAATTATTCCTCTTCCTCATTATATATCTTTGGGTGAGTTATTTAATCACTATGAGTGTGAATGTTCTCATCTATAAAATATGCATAATAATACCTACCTTTTCAGGCAATTGTAAAGATTAAGTAAATACATGTAAAGTATAAAGACAGCACCAAACATAGTAGGTGGTTCTGTAGGAACTTCATCCATCCCCTAAAGGAGACCTATCAGATCCTTATGTTGTTGTTTCACATCTCTGCCATTTCAACTCTTTGCACCGGAACCGCTGAATAACTGATAGAAAAGTTAACCATCAAATTGCATTCTTGGCCAGACACAGAGGCTTATTCCTGTAATCTCAACACTTTGAGTGGTGGAGGCAAGAGAATTGCTTGAGGCCAGGAGTTTGAGACCAGCCTAGGCAACATATTAAGACTCCGTCTATATTAAAAAAAGAATTAACGAATTGCATTTTTTCACAATAAATTCATATCTTGCATGTAGAACATCCCATTAAGACTTCATGGACATCGTTCAGATGATCTACGTAGTTTTGTCACGACTCGTAAAACTTTCAGAAGCCTCTAGTTCAATCATCTCACGTTCTAAATGGCCTAACTTCTTTGTCTCCTTTCCTGGCTGAAGTCCTTTTACTGCCCAATGGTAGATAGGTATAATATGAAGTTCTATTCTTAACACTCATCTTTTATCTCTCTATACATATTCCCCTTGGTAAGCATAGCCACTCTAATGGCTTCAACCACCAATTCTATGCCAGTGACCCTAAAATCCTTATCTCCAGTCCTGACTTTTGCTTTGTGCTGCAGTCTTCAGCTTCCACCCACCTACAGAATATGCACTAAGTGAACTACCATATACTCAAACTCAACAGTCCCATAATGTATTTCAAACTATCTTTTCTTCTATCAAAGTAGAAACTTAGAAGGAATTTTTGAGTATTTTCCCCTTTTAAATCCCCTATAGTCAATTTATCACCAATTTCTTTTTTCTCTTTAATGTGTCATTCAAATTTAAATAGTCCTTTCTACTCCCATTGCCATGATTGTACTACAGGGCCTCATGACCTCAAGCCTGAAATGAGGCAGTGGGCTCCCAGCTCAGTGCTTCTCATATCCTAGATGCAGAGCACAATAACTGGAGGGAATTTTGCAAAACCACAGATTCTCACGCTGCCCCAGGCTTACTGAATCAGAAGACCTGGGGGATAAAGCTCTCCAGTTGATTCTCACACACAACTAGACTTGGAACCATGATTTCAATTCATTTCATGTCTCTAGTCTTTCCACTTTCAACACATACAGTGCATTTAAATACCAATTTTATCATGGTGCATTTCTAATGGTGTCCTACTGCCAGGCACGTTAAGCTGAATGTCCTTTGCCAGTTCCTAAAAGTCTCCATAACCTAGCCCCACCTTACTTTTTCAGATCTAATTTTTAGTCTGACAAGTACAGTCTTCTAATCTTATTCTCATGTCAATTCCTCCATTCATTTTCCCTGAGCTAGGACCCCCCTGCATCATTCCAGCTTGAGGTCATGAGGCCCTGGACTGCAATCATGGCAATGAGAGTAGAAAGGACTATTTAGATTTGAATGACATATTAAAGAGAAAGAAATTGGTGATAGATTGACTATAAGGGATTTAAAAAGGAAAAGACTCAAAGATTCCTTCCCCATCTACCCACAAGCATAAACCTCCTCCTTCCTTCAAAGATGAGCCCCATCTGACCTTCTTACCTAGTGTCCTCTAGCCATACTCTTCCCTCTATATTTTTTCCTTCTCTGCCTCCTATTGTGATTTAAGTCAGTACCATGCTGTTTTATACTTCTCCTATTACATTTTTATAAATCTTCTCTCCATAGACAGAGTGTAAATGTCATGAAAAGAAGAACTACACCAAAAATTTGTTTTCATGTTTCTTCTGATAACATCTGAAGGCATATTGTAGGTATTCAACACATTATTGTAATTAATTAAAACCCATTGAATTCTTACTGCATAGCAGATATATGTATTGACTCATTTAATTCTCATAACAACCCTGTGAGGATTTTAACGTAAAACTCCTTGTTTAGACAAGGAAATAAACAGAGAGGTGAAATAATTTACCTCTCTATGGTCAAGACTGCCTTGGTTTGAATTTCAGTTCTTCCTCTTGTGAGCTTAACACCATTCACAAGAGGAAGCATTGAAATTCAAACCTGGGCAGTCTTTCCAAAGCTTATTGTCTTAGCCAACACACCATGGAATTATAGAACATGAGCGGCAGAAAGGACTTTAGAGGCCATCTAACTCATCTGCCTAGAACTAAGCTATTTTTCTATTTACTAATCTTTATGTGTTTGTTTAGTTAAAGGCAACTGTTCTCTACTCACTGTCCTGTATATCCTTTAGGTCTCTCTGGGTCTCTATTTATATTGATACTACATAACCTTTTAGATAACTCTTAATTTATGCATATTAGTTGCAATGATGAGTACCTAAACCATTCTAGGACAAAAAAAGATGCAAATAAAAATTCCCCCTTACCCAAACTGTCCATTCTGAAGGCTATTAAAGCAGGCCAAGACACATGTTTCATTAGAGAGTTTCCTTTTCAATATTTCTGGGCCTTTGCTGCCATTTTTTAAAGAAAGGGATTTATTTATTCAGTGAGTTTGAGGGTGTGGTGCACACATATGCACACTTGTGTGGTGGGGGACAGAGGGATTAAAAGAATATGCTTTTGAAGGTAGAGTGGTCATCAAAATTTATTTATGTCAGTATAATAAGCGACTTGTTTTTTATGTTGCCCACTTCTCCTGACACACAGACCTGCTATGCCTCAGGGTGCGTGAATTGACTGCAATCAAAGTCTGTGCACGTGTCTGGGCCTGGGGGTCTGGTTTTCCTGACAGTCAGCATGATCTGAGGGGCACCAGAAGTCACTAGAGTTAAATGGCACTCCATGTGATGGAATGAGGCACTTCTACCAGCTCATGTTAATGGGAAAAAATATGTTCCAACATTCATAGGAGAGCCAATATGGTAGTACATGAACCAACTTTCTTGTCTTGAACCACACACCGAAAATTTGAGCCCTATTAAAATGCTGAAAACAAATGAGGTAGAGCGACAGAGTCCATTGCTCTATTTACACTGATATCGGCTTCCACATACTTATTGGAGGTTCTACTAGAACAGGTAATAAGTAGCTCTAGATTTTTCATGCTTTGGAGTTGTGGAATAGCATGAATAATTGAAATCCACAGATAATACAAAAATTTAATTTTAGTCAAGGTATTAAGCCATCTCCTCCTCAATGGAGCTTTTATTATATTAGCTAACAAACAGAATAAGTGACTGGCTTGCATTTCAGCTTTTAGTTTTTTCTATACATCTCCTAGCATTCTTGGGTAGATGTCATTAAGCCAACAGAGAAAAAGAGATTTGCAGTCTTGGCTTATTCACTATGATCAACTACTGCCTGTATATTTGCAAGAAGGCTGGCTGATGCTGAGGTTGAAAAAAGAGCACCACTTCCATCCTCACAGAGTTACTTGACCCATGTACATACCAACATTACAGGGTTAGTGCAAACCCCTCATTCTCAAGTGGTAGTACAAACACTCCATCAACAGAACTATTTTTAATTAGTAGGAAATGTTATCTCTACAAACTAAGTACTGACGTAAACACAATACAATTACCCTAAACCAACTAGCAAAAAAAAAAAAAAAAAAATTAAAACAAGGAACCAATGCTATTCTGAATCACCTAAAAATCCTGTTTAAAATGAAGATTCCCCAAATCTTTCTCTAGAGAGTCTGACTCAATAGGTTTGGGTCCAAGTATATGCATTTTAATAAGTACCCCTTCTTCTCCCTTTATTCATCCTCCTACTCCTCCTCTCTCATCCCGACCCCAGCCTCATCCCACCATAGTGATTCAAGTATGAAGGGTCCATGGACCACATGTTGAAAATCAGTGCCTAGGGAATGAAAAAAAAGAGTTGGATATTCCTGCAGTTGGTTTCATAGCAAGAGATCTTTTTTTCTTGTTCCACAACCCCCAGCTGAGTTGAGTCTAAATCAGCTATACTGACTTAGAGACCATGTTAAAGATCCAATACACACTTCCTCTAAAGCAAGAACTGATGAAAGTGTTTGCTTCCAGGGTATATAGAGCTTTAAGATGTAGCCTTGAGGGCTGTTTAAGGGCAGTATCAGGCTTATAGATAATGAAATGTACAAGATAGTGATACTGTCCAGCCAGAATACTATTCTGCCATGCTCTGATCCAGGCAGAACAAACAGCTGCTGAGGCCAAACCATGACAAGGGCTATTTTTGCCTGTGACATTGGAGAATTTATTCAAGAACAGTTCCTCTTTGTGCCAGGATTTTCACTGTGCAGCTGTAAAGGTTGCTTAGTCCTTGGATCATCTGTTGTTTAAACTTCCTCAAATGTCTAAAATAACCCATTCTTCCTGGGATTATGAACCTGTATGAGAGCTCTGCTAGCTGGGAATGAAATTGCTTGTCCCTATTTCTTCTGCTCTATATACTTTGAAGAGCAGTCACTTTGCAGTAACTGTAAGTTATCTAAATAGCAACTCCTCGCACAGGTACTATGATTTGGGGGAGAAAATAATTTCCCCTAAAGGCCACGTAGTTCACAAGGGTCTTTGTGATGACTAAACAATATAATGCCCATGAAAGCATTCTGCGTACTCTAAGATGCCATGGAAACACAAGAATTATTAACTAGCATGTAGTAGATAGGAGTCAAATGATAAATATCCAACCAGGAAGGTTACTGTAACACAGAAGTGAATCAACAGACTATCCTCTCCCAGAAAAGCTCTTTGTGTGTCTGGCTTCCCACCCCTAATCTGGAAGTACAAACAGCCTGTGCTATGTGTGCTGGATCTCTGTGGACTGAGGCAGAAAAACCCTAAGCAAGAAGAGAAAATTGTTTTGTATTCATTTCAGCAACAAGAGACTGCAATGTCACAGACTGGTCCCAGTGCAGGGACATCTTATCAGACGTCACCCCATCACTGTGCCCTGCCTTTCTCTGGTTCCTTCCCACTGTTCAAGCACTTTGACACTTTGTGGATTACGCTTTCAGGTTCTTTCATCAATTTAACATTAAAAGTCCTGTGAAATATTAATGAAATAATGTTTTTAAAAAAGAAAAATGTTCCTACAATACTGCAACATTTTAATGCCTCATTAAAATCATTAGCAATGCTAATACTAAGGAACTTACTTCATCTTTCAAGGAGCCAAAAAATAAATCATAATAAAATGTTTGTTAATGTTACATCTGGAGAAATAAATTATACAAGGCCTTTCTATATGGGCTTTACATAGTTTAAAGATGACACACTAAGGTCATATTATTAAGTGCATGCAACTAATTTTTTCCTATGGAAACTCATATTGTATTTTTTATAATATTCATTAAATGCTGTGAGTATTGTTTGTATTTTTCATTTATGAGAAAAATACACAGTATGCCTATCAACCACCCAGAGCTCTCATGGAACTCAGGTTGCAAACAATGACATGCTTCACTGACCTGGATGACTTACAAAAGCCATTTATATTCAGTACTCTCATTTATGCTATCTTTAAAAATGAGTAAGGGACATATATTAATAGCAAGAAACCAGCAGAATGATTGCATCACTACCCATCTCCAGACTTATTGCAACACTTCATTTTCCATCAGTTGAACTGACATGGGAATGTAAATGTCGTATATAATAGTCATATAAAATTTTACTACAGAAGTTACTAAGGCAAGTGTGACAGTTTTCTTCTCTTTGTTGACCAACTTTCCATTGGAAAACAAAGGGGTTTAATGCATGGCAAAGTTGTAGCTAGTTTGTTATCAAAGGAAACCTCTCACCATTGACTGGGGTGAATGGCACGCATGTTCTTCTTAAATACATCTACATCTCCTGTGGCTATTGCACAGTACAGTATAAGCTCAGCATACGAGCACATCGAGAAGATCCTGGGAACTTCTTTTCTCTCTAAGAATAAACTGGTATTTAGTCATGTACGTCAAGACAATTATTTTTTAGAAACAAATAAAACAAAAACTCTAAGCCTAAAAGTGTCCCAATACCTTCCTAGATAAAAATAAGTATCAGGAACCCAGCCAAATCCAGTCTCTCCAACACAGCTATTTGATATTTTATTCCATTGAAAATTAATTGTTGCTAACAGTGTGACTTTCACCTGAGCCTGATTTCCCTCAGGTTCTCCATCATAGGCTATACTATTGAATATTTCTTTAGGGGTGACTATTAACCATAGTTTAATATTCTCATTAAAATATATCATGCAATGCCTATTGATTATTTACTATTAAAAATTATCATTATCATCTAATAATTATATGACTAAAACATGATTCAATGGGAAGAACTGCAGGAGTTAGGAACAGTTGCTTACAAATGAAGCTAGGGTACATTATTTGGAAAATGCAATACTTATCCAGAAGGGAAGTGGGGAAGATTATGCTTTACTATATATATTAGGTCATCTAGTATGTCCTACATCACAGATGTTGCTAATTTTTACATTAATATTCTAAGATATAGTGTTGAAAGTTTATATTAGCATAGCTAAGCCATTTTTTAAAAAATGTAATCCTAAATTCTCAAAATCCAAGGATTTAAAGGTGCAAGTTCCAAATCAGAGAACTTAGTGTAGCACTTTCAATGCAAATTATCATTAGGTTTAGACAGATAGTTAAGGGTTTTTAAATCATATATTTCAAACATAGGCAAGCTCTAAAAATGATAAAATCATTTGTTAAAAACTTCAGTTACATCTTCCTTAGTCATCCGTCTCTTCAGAGAGCAAATTAATTGTTCCAATCTAGTAAGCAACGAAAGAAATCGTCGACAAAGGGTGAAATATGAACATAAATGGTAAGTTTTGAATTTACCCTATTTATCTTGAATGTAAGATCTCTTGACCCACTAAAACTCAGTTCACAGTGTTTTATGAAAAATAATGGCTGAAATTGAATGTCTTAATTTACATTTAATGCAATTAAGAATGGTTTAAATTATGACTGATGAACAGCACACACAGATGTCAGTCAGTTTCATCAGAATAAATTGAAGTCAGTGTCAATGAATGCTCCACTGATAAATCCCACTTTACATAAAATTAATAAAAATAAGGAAATATAATCCTTAACTAATTGCAAAATGGTCCAGAATTCCCCTAAATTCTGGGGGAAATTAATGTACCTGAGAAAACTACAGTATTGTTTGGAAAATATTGGGTCATTTTTAATACATAATACCCAAATATTCCATCAGCAAGCAGCCCTAAAGAGGTATAGGATACAAACTTCTACACTGAGTTATGCAAATATTCATGGCGGGAGGGAAAAAAATCCACCAGGAAAAAGAATAGGAGGAACATAGGAGGAGGATGCAATTAAAAATGAGGATGAGGAAGAGAAAGAGGGGAAGACACTGGAATAACGTTTTTGAAATAAATGCATTGGGCAGAACTTTTTTCAGGTTGCTGCACTCCCAAGTTTCCTCAGCTAGCCTCAAGCATAACACTGCATTCACATCTTGCTTCATAAAACTGCTCCAAGTTTTTGCTGGAAATGATGCCCTCCTTCAGTGTTTTAATGCCAAACTAGGAAGGCTTTGGTCTTGACTGCTGGTTGGATTCTTAGCTCACAGAGAGCACTCTCTTCCTCCATGGTAGACTCTGAAGCTTTGTGGATTGGAGCAGATGTTCCTGCTTTTGAAGTTAATAGAAACTTTATGGACCATTTTTCACTCTCTCGTCCAGGAGCAAATGTCAACCGTAGTTTTATTCAAAATCTGAATTCTTGGCTCATGTACTAATTGCTGTTAATGTGTTTAAATCCCAATTCTCAGGGAAAGGGGGAAAGTATTTTTCCAATGGAAGAAATTGGGTTAATATTTGCATTCTTAGTGCCTGGATAAGCAAGAAAAATGCTAGGTTTCTGAGCCACACAATTCTGCAAGCAACCACGGAAGGCCTAAAAACCACATTTCTCTAGGCTTAGTGGGTTAGTGTGTTCAGGATGAAATCAATCTTGAAAAACCAAAGAATATGAAAGGGAGTTAGGAAGATAGGCTAAAAAAAGGGAGAAGAAGGTTCACTTTATGAAAGCTATCTTAGTAACAACCGCTATTCCTGTTGCTGCTTGTACAGCACTTTGGAACTAACAATGCACATCCATTGTATGATACACTACTTTTTCATGTCATTCTACCCACTTTACAAAAGAGAAAAGTACTCAGAAATTAAGAGACACAACAGGAAGTGGCAATGCTGAAACTTGAATCAAGGTCTTTTGGCTCCAAATCTTGTGTTCAAATTACATGTATCTGTTCTAGCTATGTGAATTAACAGCAATTTTAAAAGCTCTCAAGAGTATTCAGTAATCGTTGCTGCTTTACAAGAGCTATAATTCTAAAAAATGTTACTTCAAGGGCCTTTTATTTTGTTTCATGTTGTGGACTTTTAACCCAATTTGGAACTCCTACTATCTAATAAATAGTGTTGAATCATTATAGACATTTCCCAATGACAATTTTTTACCTAACAATTTCCTGACATTTTTTTCAAGAATAAATGAAGACAAGATCAATCTTACGGAGAGTGGATGAATAGGTAGCCAGTCATCCAATGTCCTGAAAAGTTTGCTTATCAAGACCACCCTCCCCACTATAGTGAAATTTTACCATTTCCGAAACAATGATTTGTCTCAAAGTAGTCAATTTCATTAAACAGTCCTTCAAGCTAGTTGTTTGGCATTTATTTCTCAAAATACCTGTTAGGGATTGAGTTTTTCAGGAACCCAAAGTATTTTATTTCATTGTGTATCTTTCATTAGATCAGTCTATCTTTCATTAGATCAAACCCAACAGTGATGTATAAAACAGGGTCTCTGCAATATGCACAAAGGAGTGAGCAGTTCCTATGTATTTCCTATGCTTTCCCTTCCCTTCTTCAAATCTCCCTCTCCTAGCATACCAATCAAAGTAAAAGAGCATGTACTCATTCACTCACAATTGTACATGATGCCACAGAGTCATAATTCAGACATGTCACTACCCTCAGAGAACTTACAAGGTTCCTTCGTCTCCAGGACAGAGCTGTTTTCACTACTTTTGCCCAGCTACCTGCAAGGCTTAGGGGATCCAGAAACTAATGGGATATTAAGAGACTAAACTAGGCACAAGTCAAGTACTAGGCCTGACCTAATTTACTACCAGATTCTCTCTCTCTCTCTCTCTTTTTTATTTTACTTTAAGTTCTGGGATACATGTGCTGAATGTGCAGGTTTGTTACATAGGTATACACGTGCCATGGTGGTTTGCCACACCTATCAGATTCTCTTAATTAGTTTCTGAAAACATTACCAGAACATTTACAGACTCCGCTCATACAGGAATTACAGGTTTTTCAACTTTATTCTCCACATATGCAGAAGAGACCACAGAAGAATGAAATATGAAGCTTATCCCAAACTGCAAACTCTGCTAGATCTTCCCCTACTAACTCTTCATGGTACCTCCTTTTTCTTTCCGTAGGCTGAAGAACTGTTCTGCTTGCAGCCACGGAATTTCCAACTATAGCCACTAAAGTATACACGGCATCAGCTTCAAAGCTCAGAAGTGCATCCCAGATTTATAGAAAGGGGGAGAGATGAGGAGGGGGAGGGAGATTTTTTAAAAGAGACTAACTTCAGAAATTTCCACCAGAACTAGATGTGGTCTAGACAGCATCAAATACACTACTCCACCCCTTTCCAATACCTCTGCCTCAATAGCTCTGTAAGCAGTATTTGAGTAAGTTCATGAGAGACACTATAACCTCTGTTAATTGACCTGATTTTCATATCCACCATCACAGGCAACTTTTCTAGAAGAGAGAACCCCGGTCTCATTATTGCTTGCTTCATCCCCACTTTTCCCCATCTGCCCCAGGTAAGAGACTTTTTACAACAAGTTCCCTTTCAATTAAAATTCCTGGCCGGGTGCAATGATTCACGCCTGTAATCCCAGCACTTTGGGAGGCTGAGGCAGGCGAATCACCTGAGGTCAGGAGTTCCAGACCAGCCTAGCCAAGATGGTAAAACCCCGTCTCTACTAAAAATACAAAAATTAGCCAGGCATGGTGGCACGTTCCTGTAATCCCAGCTACTCAGGAGGCTGAGGAAGGAGAATTGCTTGAACCCGGGAGGCGAAGGGTGCAGTGAGCCGAGATCGCACCACTGCACTCCAGCCTGGGCAACAGAGCAAGACTCCATCACAAAATAAATAAATAAATAAATAAAATTCCTATATGGGCAGTGATTGTGTTTAGCAAACTGGTTTCTGATCTCACCTCTTATTCTACACCAAGCACCTGGAGACATATCAGATGTGCAGCCAGCAGTCAAGAGGGAGGAGGTCAGACATTATAAGTGTTCTGTGTGAGTGACGTATAAGCCAATAAACACTATGTAGGTTTTTTATGTATATTTTTTTCATTTGACTTCAAAGGATCATTACTCAATGTTATTTCTCATATTGAAGAATCTAAGGCTAATGCTTCGACTTGATTTTAAAGACTGAATTTTTTCTGCTGGTATAAATAGTATGGACACAGTAAAAGTACTTGAGAGAGCCTAATGAACCATTTCTTACACCCCATTACCTTTAGTCTGATATGACTGAGAGTGCAGGCACTAATTATCCTCTCTTTCACAGACACCGACATAGATCTACAGTAGGTCTTAAAACACAATTTCCCATACAACTCAACATTTCCATGCATAATACATCCCTGTATTTTTCTCCTTGTCATAGTTTAAACAAGAAAGTCCAGGTTCTTGTCTTCCTACAACTTTGTCTAAATACAAAGGACATAGAGTTAACAATACATCTTAATCTCCAGAGACCAAACATAAAATTATGCACAACTAGAAATGAGGCATTAAAAATAAATTACAAAAATCACATTTCATAAAAGCCTCTATCCATGGGAGAACAAACTAAAATGCATTCAGAAAATTAAAAAAAAAAAACATATCTTATTTCCTACTGAGATATAGGAATGATTTTGTCACACTGAAACTTATTTATAATGTATTAGATATATACTGCAGTATAGTGTCTAGTGTAATGAACGTGCTTTCTCCCATCATTACACCACTCTAACTTGTGAAAGAAATATCTTTGTAGTTTCTGAAAGAAGAAGAGGAAAAGAATAAGCTATGACACTAATACCAGAGTTGATATAGTGAGAAATAGGAAAGAACTTTGCAATGAGATAATTTAGAGACCTATACAGTATATTTGAATGTAGATGGTTAAGATAATATAGACATTTATGAAGGAGATATGTAAGGGCACAGCAAGCCATGTGCTTTCAGTATTTAAGCATCCTCCTGCATGACATGTTGAATACTTCTGGTAAGGATTTTAGTGGTGAGAGAGAAGTCCTTTATCATATAGCAGAAACTGAAAAGAGATCAAAGAGTGAGGGAACACACCTTAAGGCAGACATCCCAGTTGAAATAATGCTATAGCACACCAAATAAGTTGCAGGTGTGCTCAGGTGTGCCCAAGCTATTGAAGCCCTTAGGATACTCAGAGAGGAGTCCCTGTTACCAATTGTGCAACCTGTTCACCCCCAGCATACAGGAAAAATACTATCCTGTTTTTTTCTGTGTGTCATGATGTGGAAAAACGCTGGAAAGTATTACAAGAGAAACTTCTCTGTTCATACAGTAACCTTGATGAAGACTGAGACTTTCCTCATGGAATTTGTGTATGGAGAAATGGAAAAAGCAAGATTCATTTTCTGCACTATCATATATTCCTATAGTTGAACAAAAAGAGCCTAAAAAATGCATCAAGTCTACAAAATCCTTGATCCCAAGAACCATAAAGTGACAAAGTTAATGTCTGTGGTTCTGAGTACTCCGCTGACAGGCAGTCCGTCGGTCATACAAGAATAAAGTGAACCTTCTGGATGGAGTCTTTCTGACACCACAGACAGAGATTTAATAGTTCTCTCCGGGATAACCTCTTATCATGTTGTAATACTTCATAGCATGTCTTACACAGTAAATAACTATTTGCAATATAACAAAACACACCCTTACTCTCTTTCCCTCTTAAAAGAACCCCTCGATCTATGTTCAGCCCCATTCCCTCCTGTCTCCCAAAAATCATTGTCTCTTGCCTGTTTTTCTGCGTCTCCTTCTGGTCCTTTCCCTTACATATTAACATGCACAATTCTCCCACACCTTCAGTACCCCCCTCAACCTGACACCCCTTCTAACTATTGTCTTATCTCTGCTTCCTTTCACATTAAGTTCCTCAAAATATGGCTCTACACACACTCTCCACTGTCCCATTGACTTCTTGACCTTCTGCAGTCTGATTTCTAGCCCCTAACACTGACCAGGGCAACACCATTTATGACTCCTCACTGCCAAATATTCCTTGACCTGATATAAGCCACTCTCTCCTTAAACTCAGGTCTCTTACTCATTTATTCTGTTCTCTATTCCCCACTTCTTGAATCTCTTTCTCACATCACCATGATCTCTGGCTACCTCATCTCAGATCTCTTTATGGCCTCTTTTTCCTCTTTAAGAGTTAGCATTAGCTAGGTTTCTGTTCTTGGCCCTTTTTCTTTCTCACATTTCACACTCTTTCTGGGCAGTTCCACTTGGATACTTCACAGGTAGCACAACTAAACATGGCAAATCTGCACCAACTATCTCTCCTCAAATGCTACTACCTGCTCGCTCCTATCATCCTGATTTTTGGTTAATGACGTCACTCTCAGACCAATTACCTAAGCCAGAAATTTGAGAGTTATATTAAAGTTATTTTTAAGATTCATTTTTGTGGTTAGAAGCAACAACAAATGAACTCCACATAGCATAATAATAATTTTTACATAGGTGGATATTGAAAGGATACTGGCATATTTCACAGAATCAAAGGAAGAGTTGACACTGGAAGTGAAGGAAACAGGACATCACTGGGGACTTCACAAGAAGATCATGATTTTTCTCCTCAGCCTAGCAACAAACATAACTCTCAGTCTCTGCCTTCTGTGTTCTAAATTTCTTTCATATTCTCAGGGAAAAAATTGTGTTGGGTAAGCTTGGGTCATGTGTCACTTTTAGGTCAATCAGCTAAGTTCTAAAAACTGGAAGAATAAATTCACAATCCATATACCAACAAGGAATTTGTACCACAATGTATAAAAGATTTCCTACAAAACAATATCCCCACCCCACCCCGCTCCCCTGCCCCCTTCCCCCCCCAAAAAAGAAAAATGGGCAAAGGAAATAAAGATAATTTTCAAAATAGGAAACAAGTATCATCAATAAAATATGAGAAATTGCTCAATCTCGGTAGTAATCAAGAGATGCAAATTAATAAAACAAAGAGAATCATTTCACACTAATCAGAATTGCAAAATATTATTAGTTCTGATAACACAAACTATTGCTGAGGATGGAGGGAATATAAATTCCTCTAAATACATCAAAGATTATTTTGGCAATATTAAATAAAGTTGGCCATAATGTTACAGAACTGAGAAATTTTACTGCTAGATGTTTACCCTAGAGAAACTTTACACATGTGCACTAGGAAATATATACAAGAATATATATTGCAGCACTGTTCCTAGTAAAAGAATAAGAAAGCTGGGAGAAGCTCTCCTGTGATCAGAACAAATATCAAACACTGACCTCAGAAACTACAGATGCTCCTCAACTTATTATGGAGTTATGTCCCAATAAACCCACTGTAAGTTGAAACTATCATAAATCAAAAGTGTATTTAATATACCTAACCTACCGAACATCATAGCTTAGCCGAGCCAACTTAAAAATGCTCACTCAGAACACTTACCTTAGCCTACAGCTAGGCAAAATCATTTAACATGAAGCCTATTTTATAATAAAGTGTTGAATATCTCATGTAATTTATTGAGTACTGTCCTGAAAGTGAAAAACAGAATGGCTCACTGTCACTACCCAGCATTGCAAGAGTATCATAAGCAAATCGCTAACCCGAAAAAAGATCAAAATTCAAAATGCAAAGTACAGTTTCTACTAAATGCATATTACTTTTGCACTACTGTAATGTCAAAAAAATCACAAGTCAAACCATCACAATTTGGATACATTTGCAGAGCAATTTGTACCCCCAGGGAATTGTAGAAAACAATAGAGACATTAGCCATGTCATAGAGTTTAAGAGGCTTAACGCTGTAGGGAGCTAGGTGGTAGAGGGTAGGATTCACTAAAATATACCGGTGAGTCAGAAAACAAGCAAGCAAACAAACAACAGCAAGACCTGGGGGAGGGGAGTTTAGTATCCAGAGTACTACATATATTATTTAAAATGTCCATTTTCCAAATAAAAAATGCAAGTCATACAAAGAAACAAGAAAGTATGGCCCATACATCTGATAGCAGGCAACAGAAACTGCTGGTGAGAGCAACCAGATCGTGGATTTAATGGAAAAGACTTCAAAGTAGCCATTATACATATGTTAACAGGACTAAAGGAAAGCATAATTAAAGAAGTAAAGGGCCAGGCATGGTGGCTCATGCCTGTAATCCCAGTACTTTGGGAGGCCAGGAGTTCAAGACAAGCGTGGCCAACATGGTGAAACCCTGTCTGTACTAAAAATACAAAAATTAGCCTGGACTGGTGGTGGGAGCCTGTAATCCCAGCTACTCAGGAGGCTGAGGCAAGAGAATCACTTGAACCCAGGAGGCGGAGGTTGCAGTGAGCCAAGATCGCGCCACTGCACTCCAGTCTGGGTGACAAGAGCAAAACTCCATCTCAAAAAAAAAAAAAATAAATAAAGAAAGTTATGATCATAGTGTCTCCTCAAATAGATAATATCAATAAAGAGATAGAAACTATAAAACAGAGTCAAACAAATATTCTGAAATTAAAAAGTATAATAAAAGAAAATTTAAAAATTCACTACAGAGGTTCCATAATAGATTTGAACTGGCAGAGAAAAAAATAGTGAACTTGAAGATAAATCAACTGAGATTATGTAAGCCAAAGAAAGATAGAAAAAGGAATGAAGAAAAATGAGCAGAGCCTCAGAGAAATGTGGGGCTTGACTAAGCTTGCCCAACATGTGTAACGGGAGTAGCAGAAGTAGAGAAAAACACAAAGGAAAAGAAAAAATATTAGAAGAAACAATGGCTGAAGCCTGCTCAAATTTATTGAAAAACATTAACCTACATACCCAAGAAGTACAATGATTCCAAGTAGGATAAATTCAAAGAGATCTGTAAATAGACACAGCACACTAAAAATGCCAAAATCAAAGACCAGGAGAAAACTTTGAAAGTAGCAAGAGAAAAATGATTCATCATTTACAAGTGATTAACAGCAAACTACACAATAAAACTCAATAAGATTAACAGCAAACTACACAACGAAAGCAATGGAGACCATAAGATAGTGGAATAACATGTTCAAAATGCTAAAAAAAAAAAAAAAAAAAAAAACCTGTTAAACAAGAATCCTATATACAGCAAAAGCTATCTTTCAAAAAAGAAGTTATAATAATGACTTTTCCAGAAAACAGAAACTGAGATAATTTGTTACTAGCAGATCTTCCATACAAGAAATACTAAAGTTCTACATGCTGAAAGCAAGTGACCCCAGATGGTAATTCAAACATGCACTCACACACATTGTAAAGTTAATTATGTAATCAGAAAAGAAGTATAACTGCATATTTTCCCCTTTCTTATCTTCACTGATTTAAAAATTAATTGTATAAAATAAGATGTATATAATGTATTGTTGGGCCTATAACATATTGAAATATAATATATGTGTAATATATTTGCCAATGGCAGCAAAAAAAATGTGAGTGGAAGTTAGGCTATATTGGGCTAAGGAAATGACCACAAACTGATGATTGTAACAATGTATTATTGGGTTTGTGAAATCAGTAGCTATAATATATAGAACAATACTGCTACAAAAATAGAAGAAAAGGAATAGAGCTATATAGGAGTAACATAGATAGATAGATAGACATTACTGAAATTAAACAAGTATAAATCTGAAGTTTATTCTGATAAGTAAATGTGTATATGGTGTATTAGTTTGTTCTCATACTGCTAATAAAGACATACCTGAGACTGGGTAATTTATAAGGAAAGAGGTTTAATTGACTCACAGTTCAGCATGGCTGGGGAGGCCTCAGGAAATTTACAATCATGGCAGAAGGCACCTCTTTACAGGATGGCAGGAGAAAGAATGAGCGCCTAGAGAAGAGGAAAGCCCCTTATAAAACCATCAGATCTCATGTAACTCACTATCTCAAGAACAGCATGGGAGAAACTGCCCCCATGATTCAATTCTCTCCACCTGGTCCTGCCCTTGACACATAGGAATTATTACAATTCAAGGTGAGATTTGGGTGGGGACACAGAGCCAAACCAAATCATATGGCAAATCCTAGAGCAACCACAAAAAATTACAATATAGTGAAAAAAATCATGAAAGAAATGAAAATACTACCTTAGAAAATATACGCTTAATGCAAAAGAAAGCAGTACAAAAGTAATGGAACAAAAAATATATAAAAAATAAAAAGTAGGCCGGGCACAGTGGCTCATGCCTGTAATCCCAGCACTTTGGGAGGCCAAGGTGGGCGGATCACGAGGTCAGGAGATCAAGACCATCCTGGCTAACACTGTGAAACCCCATCTCTACTAAAAACACAAAAAAATTAGCCAGGCATGGTGGCGGGCGCCTGTAGTCCCAGCTACTCGGGAGGCTGAGGCAGGAGAATGGCCTGAACCTGGGAGGCGAAGCTTGCAGTGAGCCGAGATTGTGCTACTGCACTCCAGCCTGGGCGACAGAGCGAGACTCTGTCTCAAAAATAAATAAATAAATAAATAATAAAATAAAATAAAAAGTAAAATGGTAGATGAAAACTCAACTATAGCAGTAATAATATTAAACATAAATGGACTAAACAATCCAATCAAAAGGATTGTCAGAGTGGATTAAAAATATGATTTACAGGAGACACACTTTAGATTCAAATATAGAAATAGATTGAAAGTAAAAAGGTAAAAATTATATATTATGCAAACAGCAATCACTTAAAAACTGAATAACAGATACTACTAATAACAGACAAAAGAGACCTTAAAACAAAAAATATTATCAGAAATAATGAGGGACATTTTATAATGATAAAAAGTCAATCTACCATGAAGATATAATAATCATAAACATATATGCTTCTGAAATGGAGCACCAAGATGCATAAAGCAAAAACTGACAGAAATGAAGGGGAAACAGATAATTCAACAATTATAACTGGAGGCTTCAATATCCCACTTTTAATAATGGATAGAACAACTAGACAGAAAATCAACAAGAAAACAGAAGACTTGAGAAACGCTATAAACCAACTACACATAACAGACTTCTAGAGAACACTTCACCCAACAATAATGGTATACATTCTTCTCAAGTGGATGTGGAGGATTCTTCAGTAGACCATATGCTAGGCCACAAAATGAATCTCAGTAAATTTAAAAAGATAGAAATAATACAATGTATGTTCTCCAACCATAATGAGATGAAATTATAAATCAATAGTGGGAAAAAATGGGAAAACTCACAAATGCATGGAAATAAAACATACTCCTAAATAACGCAAGACTTAAAGAAGAAATCAAAAAGGAAATCATGAAATACTTTCAGATGAATGAAAAGAAAGACTTCATACCAAAATTCACGGGCTGCAGCTAAAGCAGTGCTTAGAAGGAAATACATAGCTGCAAAAGCCCACATTAAAGAAGGAAGATCTCAAATCAATAACCTAACCTAACACCTTAGGATACTGGAAAAAGAAAAGCAAACTAAGCCTGAAGCAAAAGAAGAAAATAAGTAATAAAATTAGAGGAAAGATAAATGAAACAATTTTTTAATTAGAGAAAATCAATGAAATCAAAAGCCAGTTGTTTGATAAGATCAACGAAATTGACAAACCTTTAGCGAGATTAATGGAGAGTGAAGGGAGGACTCAACTTAATAGAATCAGACATGAAAGAGGGAACATTACTACCAAACTTACAGAAGTAAAAAGAATTATCAAAGAATATTATGAACAATTATATGCCAATAGATTACATAACTTAGATGAAATGGACAAAATTCCTAAAAGACACAAATTACCAACTCTGGCTCAACAAGAAAGTAGACAATATGCATAGACATATGTAACAAGTGCAGAGGTTGAATTAGTAATTAAAAAAACTACCCACAGGCCAGGCGCCGTCCCTGTTATCTCAACATTTTAGGAGGCCAAGGCGGGTGGAAAACTCGAGCTCAGGAGTTCAAGACCAGCCTGAGCAATGTGGTGAAACTCCATCTCTACAAAAAAAAAAAAAAAATTATCCAGGTACAGTGGCCCATGTCTGTAGTCTCAGCTACTCAGGAGGCTGATGTGAGGATCACTTGAGCCAGGGAGGCAGAGGTTGCAGTGAGCTGAGATCGTACCACCACACTCCAGCCTGGGTGACAGTGAAACTCTACCTCAGAAAAAAGAAAAAAAAAAAAAAGCTACCCACATATGCATTGCATGTCTGTATCAAAATATTATATAGGTACCCCATAAATATATATTCCTATTATATATCCATAATAATTAAAAATTTTTAAAAACTAACAACAGTGAAACTCCCAGGCCCAGTTGACTTCACCACTGAATTTCATCAGCCATTAAAGAAGTAATACCAATTCCAAAAAATAGCAAATGGGGGACCACTTCCTCTCTCCCAACTCATTTTATGAGGCAAGTATTACTCTGATACCAAAACCAGACAAAGACATCACAGGAAATGAAAATTACAGGCCAATATCTTTATAAATATGGATGCAAAAATTCCCAACAAAATATTAGCAAACCAAATCCAGCAAGATATACAATGACCAAGTGAGATTAATCCCAAAAATGCAAGGTTGACTTGACTTCCAAAAATCAATTAATGTAACACATCATATCATTAGAATAAAAAAACTACATAATCATATCAATAGATGCAGAATAATCATTTGACAAAATCCAACACCCTTTTATGACAAAGGCACTCAACAGACTAGGAATAGAGAAGAATTTCCTCAACTTAATAAAAGACATCTGTGAAAAAACATAGCCAACATCAACCTCACTGGTGAAAGACTGGATGCTTTGTTCCTAAGAACAGGAACAAAATGAAGAGGTCCACTCTGACCATTTCTATTCAACATTGTACTGGAGGTTACAGGCAGGGCAATTAAGGAAGAAAAAGAAATAAAAGACATATAGACTAGAAAGGAAAAAGTAAAATTATCTTTATTTGCAGATGATATAACCTTGTATGTAGGAAATCCTAAGGAATACACTAAAAAACTATTAAAACTCATAAATGAGTTGAGCAAGGTTGCAATAAACCAAAATCAGTTGTTTTTTATACCCTTGCAATGAAATATTCAAAATGAAGGTAAGAAAGTAATTTAATTGATAATAGCATCTTAAAGAATAAAGCACTAAATTTAAGACATAAACAATTTTAAGAAAACAAATAAATAAATTTAAGAAGACAAAGACTTGAAACTGAAAAATACAAATACAGCCAACTAATCTTCGACAAAGCAAACAAAAGCATAAAGCGGAGAAAGGACACCCTTTCCAATAAATGGTACTGGGATAATTGGCTAACCAAATACAGCTAATCGATCTTCAAAAAAGCAAACAAAAACATAAATGGGGGAAAAGACATCCTATTCAGCAAAGGTGCTGGGATAATTGGCAAGCCACATGTAGGAGAATGAAACTGGATCCTCATCTCTCACCTTATACAAAAATCAACTCAAGATGGATCAAAGACTTAAACTTAAGACCTGAAACTATAAAAATTCTAGATGATAACATTGGAAAAACCCTTCTAGACATTGGCTTAGGCAAGGATTTCATGACCAGGAGCTCAAAAGCAAATGCAATAAAAACAAAGATAAATAGCTGGGACCTAATTAAACTAAAGAGCTTTTGCACAGCGAAAGGAGCAGTCAGCAGAGTAAACAGACAACCCACACAGTAGGAGAAAATCTTCACAATCTATACATCTGACAAAGGACTAATATCCAGAATCTACAACAAACTTAAACAAATCAGTAAGAAAAAAAAAAGACCCCATCAAAAAGTGGGCTAAGGACCTGAATAGACAATTCTCAAAAGAAGATATACAAATGGCCAAGAAACATATTAAAAAATGCTTGACATCACCAATGATTAGGGAAATGCAAATCAAAACCACAATGCGATATCACCTCACACCTGCAACAATGGCCATAATCAAAAAATCAAAAAACAGTGTATGTTGGCATGGATGTGGTGAACAGGGAACACTTCTACACTGCTGGTGGGAATGTAAACTAGTACAGCTGCTATGGAAAACAGTGTGGAGATTTCTTAAACAACTAAAACTAGAACTACCATTTGATCCAGCAATCCCACCACTGGGTATCTACCCAGAGGAAAAGAAGCCATTATTCTAAGAAGATAATTACACATGCATGTTTATAGCAGCACAATTTACAATTGCAAAATCGTGGAACCAACCCAAATGCCCATCAATCAATGAGTGGATAAAGAAACTGTGGTATACGTATACAACGGAATACCACACAGCCATACAAAGGAATGAATTAACAGCATTCACAGCGACCTGGATGAGATTGGAGACTATTATTCTAAGTGAAGTAATGCAGGAGTGGAAAATCAAACATCATATGTTCCCACTGATATGTAGGAGCTAAGCTATGAGAATGCAAAGGCATAAGAATGATACTGAGAGGTGACAGCGTGCTGGCAGTCCTCACAGCCCTCACAGCCCTCACTCGCTCTCGGCGCCTCCTGCCTGGGCTCCCACTTTGGCGGCACTTGAGGAGCCCTTCAGCCCACCACTGCACTGTAGGAGCCCCTTTCCGGGCTGGCCAAGGCGGGAGCCGGCTCCCTCAGCTTGCAGGGAGGTGTGGAGGGAGAGGTGCCAGCAGGAACCAGGGCTGCATGCGGTGCTTGCGGGCCAGCTGGAGTTCTGGGTGGGCGTGGGCTTGGTGGGCCCTGCACTCAGAGCAGCCGGCCGCCCTGCCGGCCGGGGCAATAAGGGGCTTAGCACCTGGGCCAGTGGCTGCGGAGGGTGTACTGGGTCCCCTAGCAGTGCCAGCCCACCGGCGCTGCGCTCAATTTCTCACTGGGCCTTAGCTGCCTTCTGGCGGGGCAGGGCTCGGGACCTGCAGCCCACCATGCCTGAGCCTCCCAGCCCCCTCCATGGGCTCCTGTGCGGCCCGAGCTTCCCCGACGAGCGCCACCCCCCGCTCCACGGTGCCCAGTCCCATCAACCACCCAAGGGCTGAGGAGTGCCAGCGCACGGTGCAGGACTGGCAGGCAGCTCCACCTGCAGCCCCATGCAGGATCCACTGGGTGAAGCCAGCTGGGCTCCTGAGTCTGGTGATGGGGAAAACCTTTATGTCTAGCTTAGGGATTGTAAATACACCAATCAGCACCCTGTGTCTAGCTCAGGGTCTGTGAATGCACCAATTGACACTGTATCTAGCTACTCTGGTGGGGCCTTGTAGAACCTTTATGTCTAGCTCAAGGATTGTAAATACACCAATTGGCATTCTGTATCTAGCTCAAGGTTTGCCAACACACCAATCAGCACCGTGTCTAGCTCAGGGTTTCTGAGTGCACCAATCGACACTCTGTATCTAGCTGCTCTGGTGGGGCCTTGGAGAACCTTTGTGTCCATACTCTGTATCTAACTGATCTAATGGGGAGGTGGAGAACCTTTATGTCTAGCTCAGGGATTGTAAACACACCAATCAGTGCCCTGTCAAAACAGACCACTGGGCTCTACCAATCAGCAGGACGTGGGTGGGGCCAGAGAAGAGGATAAAAGCAAGCTGCCCGAGCCAGCAGTGGCAACACGCTCGGGTCCCCTTCCACGCCGTGGAAGCTTTGTTCTTTTGCTATTTGCAATAAAACTTGTTACTGCTCACTCTTTGGGTCCACACTGCTTTTATGAGCTGTAACACTCACCGCGGAGGTCTGCAGCTTCACTCCTGAAGCCAGCGAGGCGAAGCCAGTGGGACCACGAGCCCATCGGGAGAAAGGAACAACTCCAGACGCCCCGCCTTAAGAACTGTAACACTCACCGCAAAGGTCTGCAGCTTCACTCCTGAGCCAGCGAGACCATGAACCCACCAGAAGGAAGAAACTCCGAACACATCTGGACATCAGAAGGAACAAATTCTAGACGCGCCACCTTAAGAACTGTAACACTCACCGCGAGGGTCTGCAGCTTCATTCTTGAAATCAGTGAGACCAAGAACCCACTAATTCCGGACACAATACCATGGACTTTGGGGACTTTGGGGGAAGAAAGGGAGGAGGGCGAGGGATAAAATACTACAAATAAGGTTCAGTGTATACTGCGTGGGTGATGAGTGCACCAAAATCTCACAAATCACCACTACAGAACTTACACATATAACCAAATACCACCTGTACCCCAATAACTTATGGAAAAAAATACATATAGTTTACTCTTCTTAATTTAAAATATATTGAACTTTGAACAATTCAAGTAATATAACTCTATCTAAAACTTCATAAGCCATGCAAGTATATACTGCATTTTAAACATTTTTAGAACTTTTTAAAAAATATAAACTAAACCATGACAGTTTAATTAAATAATAAACAACTTTTTATTTGCAAAAAAGTTATTAAAATTGATTGTGGTGATGGTTGGATATCTGTGAATATACTAAAAACAAATTTTATACTTTATATGGGTAAATTGTATAGTCTGTTAATTATATCTCAATAAAGCCATTTTATTTTATTATTTATTTTTTTTGAAACAGGGTCTTACTCTGTCACCCAGGCTAGAGTGCAGTGGTGCAATCACAGCTCACTGTAGCCTCTACCTTCTGGATTCAGTTGATCCTCCCACTTCAGCCTCTCCAGTAATTGAGACTACAGGTGTGTGCCATCACGCCCAGCTAAGTTTTGTATTATTTGTACGGACAGGGTTTCACCATGTTGCCAGGCTGGTCTTGAATTCCTGGACCCAAGCAATCTGCCCACCTTGGCCTCCCAAAGTGCTGGGGTTTACAGGCATGAGCCACCACACCTGGCCTCAATATAGCTATTTTTTTAAATGTTGAGAAAAATGAGCAAGTTGCAAAATAGTTTATATGATATTTTGAAACATGCATGAAATCAATTTTTTTTTTTTTTTTTTTTGAGAGTTCCTCTTTACCAGGTGAGTGCAGTTAGTTTTGGTTGACTCTTAATAGAGATGGGGTTTCACCATCTTAGCCAGGATGGTCTCGATCTCCTGACCTTGTGATCCGCCTGCCTTGGCCTCTCAAAGTGCTGGGATTACAGGCCTGAGCCGCCACACCTGGCCTATTATCTAAACTTTTAAAATCTAATGTTTTGGTTGAAGTATCACTTACATACAGAAAAGTGCACAAATCTGAATTTTTTTTGTTTTTGTATTTTGAGATGGAGTCTAACTCTGTCGCCCAGGCTGGAGTGCAGTAGCGCGATCTCAGCTCACTGCAACCTTCACCTCCCGGGTTCAAGCAATTCTCCTGCCTCAGCCTCCCAAACGCTGGGACTATAGGTGCCCACCACCATGCCCGGCTAATTTTTGTATTATTAGTAGAGATGGGGTTTCACCATATTGGCCAGGCTGGTCTTGAACTCCTGACCTTGTGATCCACCCGCCTCGACCTCCCAAAGTGCTTGGATTACAGGCATGAACCACCATGCCCGGCCCCCCTGAATTTTTTGTAAGGTTAACCTACTCATGAAACCACCACCCAGATCAAGATATTGAACATTTCTAGTACCCCCAAAGCTTCTCTCTTGCCCCTTCTCAGTGATTGCCCCCCAAAGGTAACCCTATTCTAAACTTTGTTACCTTAGATTGATTACTTATGCCTGCTCCTGAAGTTTATATAAATGGTACAACCTGTATTTTTTTGTGTTATAGTTTCTTCTGTAAGATGGACATTTGAGTTATGCTCCAGTTTTTGGCTGCTACAAATAATACTTCCCTAAACCAGTCCAGTGCGTGTATTTTTGGTGCATATGTATAAACACACATTTCTGCTGGACATATATCTAGGAGTCAAATTGCTGGGTCTTAAGATATGCACGCATCCAGCTTTAGTAAACACTTCCAAATAATTTTCAGAAGTTTTGTACCAACATATATTCTCACCAGCAGTACGACAGTTCCCATCTCCACTTACTCATCAACACTTGATATGGTCTATTTTGTTTCATTTTATAATTTTAGCAATTCTGGTGTATATAAAGTGTTATCTTTTGTTTTAGTGTGCCTTCCCCTGATAAGTAATGATGTTGAGCACTGTTATGGACTGAATTGTGTCCTCTCAAAATTCATTTGTTGAAGCACTAATCCCCAGTACCTCAGAATGTGATTGTATTTGGAGACAGGGCCTTCGAAGAAGCAATTAAATTAGAATGAGGATGTTAAGGTGTATCCTAATATATTAATATGACTGGTGTCCTTATAAAAGGAGGAGATTAGGACACATGGGGAAACCAGAGGCATGTGTGCACAGAAGGAGGATCATATGAAGAAGCAGCTAGAGCGCCATCTGCAAGTCAAGGAGAAAGGCTTCAGAGGAAACCAGTTCTACCAATAAGATCTTGAACTTTTGGCCTCTAGAACTGTAAGAACATAAATTTTTATTGTTTAAGCCACCGATTAGGTGGCACTTGATGACAGAAGCCCTAATAAACTAATATAGTCACCTTATCATATGCTTATTGGCCATTTTAAAATCCTTTTTTATAAACACCTGTTCAAACAATCCATTTAAAACTAGATTATTTGCCTTTTTCTTATTGATGGTTAGTAGTTGCTTATATATTGGGGATATGAATTCTTTGTCATATACATGCATTGTAAAAATCTTCCACTCAGTGATTTGCCTTTTACTCTTTTAATGGTGTCTTTTAATTAATAGATATTCTTGGTTTCCATGAAGTCCAATATCTCATTCTTCTCTTTTATAGTTGTACTTTGAAATCTGTTTAGAAAAATCTTTGCCAAAAAAAATGCTGATAAGGATATTCTCCTGTGTGATTGTTTACAAAATTTATTGCTTCACTTTCCACATTTAGATCTGAAGTCCATATGGAAGTGATTTTTTGTGTGTAACTTAAGATAAAGATGAAGATTCCTTTTTACTTCAATTTGGATATTTCCTTTTTTGGAAAAAAAAATGACCCTTTCCCATGCACTTCCAAGGCAACTTTGAATTTAATCAATTATCAATCTATTTCTGTGTTTTCTACTTCATCTCACTGACCTATATGGTCAATTCTCATTATTTGCAATAGCTAATAATAAACTTTCTGCAAACACTGAATTAGCAAATACCAAATGATTGCTCCTATGGGAAATAAAAGATCAGGTTCCTGAAAGCCTCCAGTCACTACATTTGTGTCAACTGATCAATACATAACCTTGTTTTATGTGTGTTTTTGTTTTAAAAAAAATCTTTAATATGTATTGTTGATTCATTAACACTAAGCTCATGGCTAACAGCACTATAAATATGCCTAAAAGAAGCTTATGTAACAGATATATTTTCTCAGTAGAGCACATCACTGCCTTCTTTCACTTAGGAACACTAGCAAGTACTTCAGCACTACTCTTGGTGGCCATTTAAATAGCAAAATCATCAACAAGAAGCACAAAAATGTGAATAATGTGGCACTTGATCACAAAAAGTACATTATTTAGATATGAGAGAAACCAACACCTTGTTCAACCTCAGCTGGTAATATGCATGTTAGGCAATTCAAATTTTTCAATGCTATGCAAATGTCCTCTAATGACTGTGAAGCAGCAAATGTTGATTTGGGGGTTACAAATAAATTTTAACAGGTATGTGAATTTGCAAATCTAAATCCATGAATAATGAGAATGAATTCTATATCTATATCATGTCAGTTTTATCCTATCATATTTACTATGGTTTTTTAACTTGATATCCAGTAGTATATAAATCCTTTAACTTTGTTCTTTTTCAAAACTGTCAGAGTTATTCATTTTAGAATCAGCTTATCAAGTTTTAATAAAGCTTCCAGGGGTTTGAGATTGCATTACATTAAAAAACAAAAACAAAAAACTGGCTTGGATTCTGATTGGGATTGCAATGGCTCTAGAGATCAATTTGGAGGAAACTGTGTTGTCTTCCAAATCTACATATGGTATGTCTTCCCATTTATTTATGTCTTTGTCTCAGAAATATTTTGGAGTTTTCTCTGTAGATATCTCATATCATTTCTTAGGATTTATTCCTAAGTGTTTTCCATGGGATTGCAAAAATTATCATTTTAAAATTTCATTTTATAATTCTTCACTACATATAAATATGATTGATTTTTGTATTTTGATCTTGCCAAATTCACTTACTAATTTTAACAGTTTATGTGTACTTCTAAAACTTTATACATACATAATCATGTCATTCATGAACAATGACATTTTTATTTATTCCTTTCCAATCTTTATAATGTTTATTTTTCTTGCCATATAGCACTAGCTAAGACTTCAGTACAATTCTGAATAGAAATGGTGAGAGCTGGCACCCTTTTTTCCCTATCTCAGGAAGGAAAACTTTCAATAATTCAATATTATGTTTGATGTTTACATAATATTTTTGTAGATATTCTATATGAGTTTTGGGTTATAGACTTTTATTCCTAGTTTTCTAAGCGCTTTCATAAAAATGTGTTGATTTTCTATCAATGCTTTTTTTCTTTGTTTATTGAGATAATCATATGGAGGAGGTTTTTTGTCTTTTATTCTATGAATTTTATTAATGTGAATTTTATTGATTTGTTAAATGTTAAACTAACCTTGCATTCCTGGAATAAACCCAACTTGGTTGTGGTATATTATCAGTTTTATAGATAGCTGGATTAAATTTGCTAATATTTTAATTCTGGATTTTTACAACTATGTGTCTCTGTTTTGATTGCCTTACCAATGTCTGCAGTGGATTAGCAGGCATCTCTTTCACGATAGGTTCACATGACTGAGCATATAACACCCAACAGGATGTAGAGGAAACACATCAGAGTTATTAAGACATACAACTCCCAGGAGAAGGGATACAGCTTGCTGCAAGGGACCACACAGATGGCACATGGGGTGAGAGAAAGAGGACAAAACAAAGCAGCCTTACAAGGCGCAAAGGACAGGGCTTCCCACAGATACCTTTACTTGAGTACTTTGAGTAAAAGTTAGTGGGAAACCAGGTCAGAGCTGACAAACAGGAAGAGCAGAGGGAAACTGAGAGTGAGCTGTGTTAGATAAAACAGCTGGCAGCAAAGGAGTCTTGCTCGGGACAGCAAGGAGAAGAGCAGCTAGTAGGACTAGTGGCCTGTGTGATAAGGGAGGAGCCCTCCCTTGGAACAGGTCTATATTTCTCCCTTTCCCCTTGACAGATGTCGTGGCAACAACTTATGCTAAGTAAAATATTTTCTCACTACAGTGTTAATGAGAGAGATTGGCTTGTATTTTTCCTTTCTTTTATTGTCTTTGTCAGGTTTTGTTAGAAAGGTTATGCTGATCTCATAGAATGAGTTGGAAAGTGCTCCCTGTTTTTTTTGTTTTCTGGAAAAGTTTATGTAAGACTTGGATTACCTAATGTTTGGAAATATTACTTTTAATATTAATGGAAATAAATGTTTGGAAGAATTCACCAGAGAAGTCATCTGAAACTTTTTCTTTCTGAGTGGTTCTTCTAATTAGACTCAATTTCTTTAATAGAAAATAAAATTGAATTTTTTATTCCTGCTTGATTCCATTTTCTTAAGTTTTTTCAAGCAATTTTCACTTTTGTTGAAATTTTCAAATGTTTAGGTATAAATTTGTATTTAAGGTATAAATATACATAACATCCTCCTTATTGCCTTTTCAATAATTAGGATCTACAGCAATGTCTCATTTTGTTACCGATATTGGTCATTTGTGCCTTCTCTGTTTTTTTCCTCATCAGTATTAGCAGGAGTTAATCAAACTTATTAGCCTTTTCAAAGAACAACTTTTGGCTGTATTTATTTTCTCTATTGTACCTATGTTTTCTGTTCTCTTGCTTTCTGTTCTTATTTTTATTGCTTTTCTTATTCCATTTCAGGTTTAATTCACAGATCCTTTACTAATTTCATGAAATACATACTTCATTTGCTGATAGTCAGCCTTTCTTTTTTCCAATATATGTGTTTAGAGCTGTAAGCATCCCAGTAAGCCTGGCTTTCACTGTATCTCATAAGTTTTAATCCGCTGTATTTTTATTATTGTATAGCTCAATGTTTTCTAATTTCCAATTTGATTTCTTCTTTTACCCTTAAGTTATACAGAAAATGTTATCCAATTTCCAAATATTTGGGGGTTTACTAGTTTTCTGTTATTGAATTCTACTTTAATTCTGCAATGGTCAGAAAACAGACTTTGTAAGATTTCAGTCATTTGATATTTGCTGAAACTTGCTTTATGTTCCACCATATGATCAATTTTAGTAAATGTTCCATATGCACTTAAAAGAATGTACATTCTAGGTTGTTAAATACTGATTGTAATTATACCAATTGAATTAAGATTGTTCAAATCTTTTATGTTTCTACTTATTTTCCCTGCCTCCTCTATTGGTGACTGTGAAGTACACTAACCTACAATTATGATTGTGAAATTATCTATTTATATTTTTATCTGTTTTATTTGATATGTGTTGAGGCCATGTTATTAAGAATATGCAGGGCCGGGCGCGGTGGCTCACGCTTGTAATCCCAGCACTTTGGGAGGCCGAGGCGGGCGGATCACGAGGTCAGGAGATCGAGACCACGGTGAAACCCCGTCTCTACTAAAAATACAAAAAATTAGCCGGGCGTGGTGGCGGGCGCCTGTAGTCCCAGCTACTCGGAGAGGCTGAGGCAGGAGAATGGCATGAACCCGGGAGGTGGAGCTTGCAGTGAGCCGAGATTGCGCCACTGCACTCCAGCCTGGGCGACAGAGCAAGACTCCGTCTCAAAAAAAAAAAAAAAAAAAAAAAAAAATGCAAATTTAGAACTATGTGGTACTGGCCTTTCATTATGAAATGAACTTCTCTGTCTTAGTAAAGTCTACTTTATCTGGTATTACTGTCACCAGGTTTCTTGTGGATTACATTTACTTGAAATATCTTTCCTTATCCTTTTATTTTCAGTCTTTTATGTCCCTGTACTTAAGGTATGGCACTATAAGCAGCATATGGTTAGATTTTTTTAAATTGAGTCTGATAGTTTATCTTTCAATTATTTATTCAACTTACATTTAGTGTAACTATGATAATATCTGGGTCTAAATCTCCCATATTAATTTATATTTTCTACTTGTGTTATTTGTTCTTTGTTCCTTATTTTTCTTTCTTTTTTTTTTTTTTTTTTTGAGACAGAGTCTCGCTCTTTCACCCAGGCCAGAGTGCAGTGGCACTATCTTGGCTCACTGCAAGCTCCGCCTCCCGGGTTCATGCCATTCTCCTGCCTCAGCCTCCCGAGTAGCTGGGACTACAGGCGCCCACCACCACGCCCGGCTAATTTTTTTTTTGTATTTTTAGTAGAGATGGGGTTTCACCGTGTTAGCCAGGATGGTCTTGATCTCCTGACCTTGTGATTCGCCCACCTCGGCCTCCCAAAGTGCTGGGATTACAGGAGTGAGCCACCGTGCCCAGCCTTATTTTTCTTTCTTGCCTTGTTTTAGATAGTCAAGAATTTATTATTATTCAAATTTCTCTCTCTGTGGACTTATTATTTGTGTTGGCAGATCTCCAGACCGCCCTCAGGTTTGATAATTCCTTAGAAGAACTCAGAACTTGGAAAAGCTGTTATACTCACCATTACAGTTTATGACTGCAAAAGTATACAAATTAAAATCAGCAAAAGAAAAGGGCAACAGAGGTGTCCAGGAGAAACCAGGATCAATCTTTCAGTTTAGAAAAGAGGAAACCAGGATTCCTCTTTCAGTGTAGTTGGAATAACACCACTTAATTCTCCCAGCAATGATGTTTTCAATGCATGCAAAGTACTGCTAACATGAGAAAAACCAGAGAAGCTCACCTGAGCCTTGGTGTCCAGTGTTTTTATTGGAGAGTCAGTCACATAGGCATGGAGAACCCTTGTGATTTACCTTAGCTAATCAGTTTCCAGTCCCTCCATCTCACAGGTCAAACTAATGTGGTATGGCCAGGGCCACAGGTGAACAAAAACAGGTGTTCACCATAAATCACATTGCTAGCAATAAACTAACTGTCATGACCCACGTTCCCAGGTAAGACACCCAAAGGAATTGAAAGAACAAATCACATGAATATCAGAAAGAGAGTCCCAGGCAGAGGAAACACCAGGAGCAAAAGCCCTGAGGTGGGCACATGCTCAGAGAGTTGAAAAACAGCCATGATAACAGTGAGTAGAGTACAGTGAGACAGAGAGTATTAGAAATAAGGTTCCAGAGGTAGGCAGGTGCCAGATTACACAATGCTCTGTAGGCCACACAATGACTTTGTATTTTACTCTAAGGTTGATCAGGGCCTTTGGAGAGTTTTCAGCAGAGGAATGTTGTATCTGAATTGCCATGAGTGACAGAGGCAGAGACAGAGAGAGAGAGAGAGAGAGAGAAAGAGAGTGAGATTTATTTGGTTACAGAAATTATAGACTATAAGCAGCAAGAGTGGAAAAGGGGAAACCAAGTAATAAACTATGGCAGCATTACAAAAGAGAGATGATGGTAGCTTTGATTGTGTCCAGCAACAGGAGAATGATTAAATGAATTACAGTACATCCATATAATGGAATATGATACAGTCATTATAAATAATATAATACATAAGAACACAAGAAAATGTTTATAATATTGTAAATATAAACAAAGCAGTTATAAAAATAAACTATTATCTGAGTCAAAAAGTTCATTCGTCCATGTATAATATGGTGCCAGTTTATAAAAATATTATAGGCATAGAATATTAAAGCTGAAAGAGACTTAGGACGCACCTAGCCTACCAAGAACAGAAAGATTACGTGACTTAAGTGATGGAGCAAGGCCTAGAATACAGATCTGATTTTCAGTCTAATGCTCATTCTGTTTCACCCATGGTCTCTCTTTTATGTTAGATTTCATAAGTGCTTATACTCCTGCTAATTGGCATTCAAACAGACAATTAGAGCTAACAGAATTTCTATTTTATTGACAAGTTATATTAAATCTGCTTAAATCTAGATTTTTAAAATTAATCTATAGTAGACTGAAGTCCTGTCCAAATAAAAAAGGGGGGAGGATTACCTCAAAATAAGAGCTAGATATGTAGATAGATAGATGATAGATACATAGATAGATATAATTTTCAGGACTCTTCACATAAATCAAGTCATTGAAAATAAATGATGAGTTCATGTCCTTTGCAGGGACATGGATGAAGCTGGAAACCATCATTCTCAGCAAACTATCGCAAGGACAAAAAACCAAACATGGCACGTTCTCACTCATAGGTGGGAATTGAACAATGGGAACACTTGGACACAGGAAAGGAAACATCACACACCTTGGCCTGTTGTGGGGCGGGGGGAGGGGGGAGGGACAGCATTAGGAGATATACCTAATGTAAATGACGAGTTAATGGGTGCAGCACACCAACATGGCACATGTATGCATATGTAACAAACCTGCACGTTGTGCACATGTACCCTAGAACTTAAAGTATAATGAAAAAATATATATATAAAAATAAAAAATAAATTTAAAAAAGAAAATAAATAATTAAATGCATCTTGGCATACATTATACAAATGTCTGTGATCCATGATTGCTAAAGTTTCTAAAAATGGTATACAGAATTTATCAAGGAAATAACATGCTTGGGCAGCAAAATACTGTTTCTATGACACCAGTAACCATTTCTTCTTTGAATCTGCAGGTTTCCCTGGCTATGATTTTAGATCAACAGGCTAGAAGCCTCCTTCTAGAAACCAAACAGCCCAACCTTCTCCTTTCTATGGTAACGTAACAGAGCCCTTCACTGTCTGAGCTACAGGAAAAAAAAAAAAAAAGCTGTTTTTAATTAACCATTAATTATTTGAATGCAGCCTGCATTATGCGGAAAAATGTGTTACTTTCATCTTAATTTAAAAGACAACATCTGAGGTTCCAACTGACAAGAAGATACACTTTATAAATGCATTTATATCACTATTCTCCTTCAGAGCATTAGAAAATAGATTCATGGGCTTGGATAAAGAAGACATCTATGGTTCTGCAGGGTCTGAAATAGTAAGAAAGGTGAAAGATGAGGAAATAAGGGTTTATCCCCAAAGCTTTTTACAGAGGAGAGAAAACATTTTTTAATTTGAGAGGTTTCTGATTACTGTAAGTAGCTATCTGAATATTGAAAAGTAAAATTCAGATGAGATCTTACTGACTGCTAACAAAATCTATTTGAAATTTAAGGTCTTTGTGCTTCATTTGCTATAAATTCTTTAAAGGCATTTGAATTTGTGTACTAAATTAGATCAAATAGAAAATAGAAAAGATTTGTCACAGGTATAGAGTGCATGACCAATAAAATCAACTTCAACTATAAGAAAGAATGTTTATAAATATGGGGGAGAGTTGCTTCAATATTTTTATAATTTTATGTGCATTATTTCTCACATCTTAAAGCTGCCCAAGTATAGAAAAATACAAGACTTCAGTAACAGTTACCAGCATGATTTGCTTTTATTACCTTTCTGTTCAAGACCCTTGTTTCCCCTTGTAGCATGTCAAATTGCCCCCAAAACCATATTATACAGCAGAGAAATGCTGTTCACACTTCACTGGCTATTGCTTTACTTTATTTATTGGCACAAAATCAGCTTGAGATAAACATTTTGTCCCCCATTTCCACTATTGTAAGTGGTATACTTCATTGCAAGATAGGTAAGCCCAAATGCGCAGGGTCACAATTCGACATGGCTTTCTAATCAATGTGTGAAAAATTATCTAATGAATAATGGGTTGCACATTTCCACAAACAAATTAACCAGGGTGAGACTGAAACTAATGATTATATTTATCTAATGTAATTTCACATCTGTTACTAGTGGTAGTAATTTTTTTCTCTTTCATCCATGGTGTCCTCAAAATTACAACTTAGCTTTTCAGATACAGTTATGGAACATCAGTTTCACTAGAAAATGGACAGTTTTGTGGAATGTTTATTTTTTTCTTTAAATGCCAGCGGTCCTGAGCAATATGATGCTATTTTATGAAATTTGAGAATCCAGAAGTTTCTTAATTGTTACCTCTGTTGTTTTCTAAGTACCGGCTGTGGGCTTAATGCCATAACCTATTGGTCAAATTCCATCATTCAGTCTCATAAAAGCCAAAATGACCCCATTTTACCACTGTAAGACCATCCTTAATTTTGCCTGTCTTTACAATAATATAACATTTAATCCTGATCTAAAATGTAGAAGTTTTTTTGAGACAGAGTCTCGTTCTGTTGCCAAGCTAGAGTGCAGTGGTGTGATCTTGGCTCATTGCAACCTCTGCCTCCTAGGTTCAAGTGACTCTCTTGCCTCAGCCTCCTGAGTAGCTGAGACTACAGGTGTGTGCCACCACCCCCAGCTAATTTTTGTGTTTTTAGTAGAGACGGGGTTTCACCATGTTGGCCAGGATGGTCTCAATCTCTTGACCTCGTGATCCCAAAGTGCTGGGATTACAGGTGTGAGCCTCCATGCCTGGCTGAATTCTTTTTTAAGTAGAAGCAGTTTCCAACTTGGGAAGAAAATTATTACTATTACTTTAAGACTTTTTTTTTCAGTGCTTCATCAAAAATGTTCTTAAACTTTTTCTAAATTGAAATGGAGTCTTGTTATGCTGCCCAGGCTGGTCTTGAACTCTTGGCTCAAGCTATCCTCCTGCTTCAGCCTCCCAAGTAGCTGGGGTTACAGGCACCACTACACCTGGCTTCTTTTTCTACTGCAAGCAGAAATACAACAACAACTAGCACAGTTTTGTGCCATCTGTATTGATTCACTCTAAAACATGAGCAGTTTCATCTACCATTGCTTTTGCACCATCACGGCAAATGTCAACACAGTGAAAAAGGTAGATAACATCTTGTCTTATTATGAAAATGGTTTTAGCCAGGCAAGTGGCTCATGCTTGTAATCCTAGCACTTTGGGAGGGAGGCCAAGGGGGTGGATTGCTTGAGCTCAGGAGTTCGAGACCAGCCTGGGCAACATGGCAAAACCCCATTTCTACAAAAAAAAATACAAAAAATTAGCCAGGCATAGTAGTGCACACCTGTAGTCCCAGCTACTTGGGAGTCTAAAGGCGGAAGGATGGCTTGAGCCTAGGAGGTTGAGCCTTCAGTGAGCCGTGATTGTGCCACTGTAATTTAGCCTGGGTGACAGAGTGAGATTCCGTCAAAAAAAAAAAAAAAAAAGAAGAAAAAGAAAACAAAGACAAGAAAATGGTTTTAACCTCCTGGATCTCTTGAAAGGGGACCCACAGATGTCTGCAGACCACTCTTTGAGAACCACTGCTCTAATAAGCCTATAATTCTTTGTATAGGGAGGGAAGGGGTAATGGCTGAGGGGAAAGTAGAGAAGAACTCTTTAAAAACAATCCAGAAAATTGAGGAAAATGTACTTTGAGTATTAATGAGTGTTTAATTCATTTAGCTTTCTTTACAGTTTGACTGATATAGTTTCTTTATTTAGTTCTCTACCTTGTTTCTGGCCCTGATCTGAGTTTGGCCCTCAGTAAGTAGTTTCATCAGAGTCGTGATTAGGCAAACTGTGGATGAAATTTCACAGTTCTGCCTACAGCAGCAAATACCTATGAGGGCTTGAGCCCCTTCAGTAATCTAAAGTAAAGGGAAATCTCATGATCACCCGATATTATATACCTCTTCATGTATTTTGTCTATACTAGAATGTAAGCTCCTTGAAATAGACTTGTTTTGTTCACTGCTTTATCCTTAGTTCCAAGGGTGGTACCTGACTCATATATAGGCACTCAACAAATATTTATTGAATGAATGAATGAATGTACCCCATACGAACCTACACAAAGAATAAGCTTAAAATAATGTAACATTATTTTTCAAACACATCCAGATGAGTGTTTCAAAATAATTTAACTTAGAGAGGTTACAATCATTTTCTAGTGATTCTGCAACTGTCATTCAGAGTATTTTTTGAACATCAGAGAGGAGGTGATGGGAAATATGCCACATTTGGATTCAGAAAGACTTTAGTTAGAATCCTGGTCCCAGCAATTACCACTGAAATGAAATTAGGCAGTGACTTAACCTCTCAGATAATCTCCTCAATTGTAAAACAGAGAGAGAAGAAACTATCTCAAACAGACAATGTGGGAATAAAATTAAAGGAAACTACATTTGTGATAGTATCTAGCACATGGCCTAGCAAATAGAAAATAACAAGCACGGGTTAAATGCTAGTGTCTAGACAGTTGGTACTGGGCTATCATCCATCTACCTTGGATAACAATATCAAAAGTTGTCCCTCTCCAGTTATCAGTCCATATGCTTTGGATAGAGCTTCAGACCTGGGTTTATTGGCCTGAGCCTAAACAATCAGTCCATCATTTCCCTGGACATACTACTCCCTTGTACAAGATGACCACATATCTCTGTGGACCACAGAGCCAATGAGAGTCAATGGAATTCCTGTTGGGAATCTTGGGGAAAAGCCTCTCTCTTTTCCACTAGACTTAAACCTGAAAAGATGCAGACAGGAGCTGCTTCAGCCATCCTAGAACCACAGAGAAGTCCCCGCCTGAGAACAGAACACAAACAGCAGAAGTCAGAGGTGAGAGACAAAGAAGGAAGAACTAGGCTCAGTGAACAACACTTGAGCTCCAATCAAGTAATGCCTGAAGCCAAGCTGGCCTTTGAAGTTATGTGAATCAGTAAGTTTCCTTTTTTTTTTTTTTTTTTTGTAACTTAGCTTGAGTTGAGTTGTCTGACATTAACAATAGAAAAGTACAGTCTGATGTAGTATTTTTTGCTTGTTCATAGGCTCAACCTAGATTTGCACAGACAATTATGGTTCAATGTTAACGCTGCTGCTGAGAGCTGAAACATAAAGCCAAAGTCTGTCCTGAAGTATTTTAAATTCCTACGGCCTTAAGGAAGCCACAAGTCAAGGAAGTCATAAGTCAAGATTCTCATAGCATTTGGCTAATATTTAGATCAGGCATTCCTGACAAAAGAAAATACAGTAATTTCAAACTTGAAGTGTTTAGACCTTTAGGGATGTGCAATTACTAATATTAGAAATATTAGGAATAGCTTGAGGCACTTCAAGCTATTACTAATATTTCTAAAAAGCCTAAAACCAGTTGCAGATGTTCCTTTAATGAGGTTAACTAAAACATAAGTTTTTTTTTCTATTGATAGAATTATGTCTACTCCATGCATTTACAATGGTTATCTCTTGCTAATCGGAAGCTTTTTTTTTTTTTTTTTTTTTTTTTGAGATGGAGTCTCTCTTTCTCGCCCAGGCTGGAATACAGTGGCGCTATCACGGCTCACTGCAACCTCCGCCTCTGGGGTTCAAGTGATTCTCCTGCCTCAGCCTCCCGAGTAGTTGGGATTACAGGCGTCCACCAAGCCTGGCTAATTTTGTATTTTTAGTAGAGATGGGATTTCACCATTTTGGCCAGGCTGGTCTTGAACTCCTGACCTCAGGTGATCCGCCTGCCTCGGCCTCCCAAAGTGCTGGGATTACAGGCATGAGTCACCATGCCCTGCCTGGAAGCTCTTAATATCAGATACATAGATAGCTACACAGACAGCTAGCTAGCAAGATATCCTTGACTGATTTTCCAAATGAGGAGATTATTTAGTTAATAAATGCTATATGATAGGTAAAATATTGCAATATACAGGGTCCCATGGTGGGAAAAGAGGTGAAGAATAAAAAGGATCTTTAGCATTTGGTGATGAAAAGAAGAAAATGCTAATGTAAGAGGCTAGCCCTTTCTTTACAGCTATTTGTTGGTGGTGGGAGGTGGTGGCATGGAGAACACACAATCCAATAAAGTACACAGTGGTTTTAAAGGCACTATGCTTTAGGAGCAAGATATGTTAAAGCCACAATCTGATTGCATTTTGGGATGATTCTGCTTACTCAACAAATAACTGTCAAAGGCCCACAGTGGCACTGGAGAGGAAAGATAACATAGAAAAGAGTAAGACAAGTTCATCGAGAAACCAAGTTTTGTGGTTATGGTCACATATTATTCTGTAACATTCTCTTGTGGATCATGGCATTCTCCTTCCTCATGCCTCCAGATATAGCTAAAGTGATGTCTTCTACATGGCCTAGTCCTAAAGAAAATTTAAAACCCCTGTGCCAGAATGTACTACTAAACTTTCATAGGTCAAACATGGGTTTGACCATGGATTAATTGAAATTACTGATCTATACACTCAAGCCTTACCAATATACTCAAATCACTCTTCAGAATCACACACTAAAAATAATAGCCTTGGTACATTCATACAATGGAATACCACTGAGCAAGAAAAAACTGACACATGCTACAACTTGGATGAATCTTAAAACATTCATGCTAAGTGAAAGAAGCTAAACTCACAGACCACATATTGAATGATCTCACTTATTTGTTATTCTGGAAAAGACGAAACATTTAGAAACAATAAATAGACCAGGGGTTGAAAGCAGGGAGAAGGGATTGACTACAAAAAGGCATAAGGGGATTTTTGGAGGTGATAAAAATATCCTATATATTGATTGTGGTGGTAGTTACATGGCTATGTACATTTGTCGAAACTCAGAGCTGTATATCTAAAAAAATTTTACTATGTAAAAATTTTACATAGTTGAGGCCGGGCACAGTGGCTCACGCCTATAATCCCAGCACTTTGAGAGGCAGAGGCGGGGGGATCACAAGGTCAGGAGTTCAAGACCAGCCTGGACAATATGGTGAAACCCCATCTCTACTAAAAATACAAAAATTAGCCGGGGGCAGTGGCAGGCACCTGTAATCCCAACTACTCAGGAGGCTGAGGCAAGAGAATCTCTTGAACTCGGAGGGCGGAGCTTGCAGTGAGCCGAGATCACGCCACTGCACTCCAGCCTGGGTGGCAAAGTGAGACACTGTCTCAAAAAAAAAAAAAAAAATTCACATAACTAAAATTATATTATCTAACTCTGTGGGTGTGTGTGTATGTGTGTGTGTGTGTGTGTGTGTGTGTGTGTGTGTAAGACCATAAACAGTGTGTATCTAGTCATCATCTAAGTCAGAGTAAGTTCAAGAAGATCATAGTAAGAAAAGGTGTTCAAGAAAAATTCAAACACTAGAGTTCTGGAAGTTTATGGGAAATGTTTCTCTTGAAACCAAAGGAATTATAACTGAAGGTTAAAATTGAAACATGAAACTAATAAAATAATAAAGTGTGGGGAATAGTACTATTGGTGGGAATAGTACTATTGCCTGAAATAGTTTTTTAAATCATCAGAAGAAAAATTTTAGAGTAAAAACTTGACCCTTTATTAAATTTTTATTTTGTCGAGATATACCTACCTGAGATGAACCCCAAACTAAAGTGGGCCTGAAAGATGAAAATCATTTTATTTCAGCTACTGGGAATCAGTCCATTGCTTTCCTTCTGACTTTCTAGAGGGATAATAGCATAGTATTTTCTCAAAATCTTCATTAGAAAGAGTTGCAAGGATGTCAGCAAAGCAGAGAAACTATAAATAACATTAATTTTAAATGTATTGTTTATAAATGAAGTACTTAGACTGCAAGGAGGTTAGAGAGTGAGAAAACTAGCTTGAAGATGCATGGTAGAAAACCTTCACTACAATTTGACTAAGGGTTTGGCACTTAAGGATGTGGGAGGGAAAGTCTCTGCTTCTTCAATATGAAGCTACTTTTCTAAATGTAGCTACACCCTCATTTCAAGTTCACCACCCAATAGCTCATCTCTCCTTACCTGGTGCCTCCCTCAGAGACACAGAATGGAAATAAAGTGAAAAGTAATTCTTCCCCAGCTCCTTTTCCTATTCATAAACGTCAAGGCTGAATCTTTTAAAAAACAGGAAGGGTAACATCACACTCCGGGGACTGTTGTGGGGTTTGGGGAGGGGGGAGGGACAGCATTAGGAGATATACCTAATGCTAAATGACGAGTTAATGGGTGCAGGAAATCAACATGGCACATGGGTACATAGGTAACAAACCCGCACATTGTGCACATGTACCCTAAAACCTAAAGTATAATTAAAAAAAAAACAAACTTTTAAATTATTTTTTGTTGATACATAGTATTTGTACATATTTATGTAGCACATGCGATATTTTGTCACATGCATAGAATGTGTAATGATCAAGTCAGGGTATTTGAATCCATTACCTCAAGTATTTACCATTTCTATGTTCTGGGAACATTTCAAGTCCTCTTTATAGCTATTTTGAAATATACAAAACATTGTCGTTAACTACAGTCACCCTACTCTGTTATCAAACATTACAACGTATTCTTTCTATCTAACTGTATATTTGTACCCATTAACCAACCTCTCTTCATCCCCACCCTTCCCATCCTCTGGTATCTATCATTCTACTCTTTTATTTTTTTTTTTTTTGATGGAGTTTCTCTCTTGTTGCCCAGGCTGGAGTGCAATGGCATGATCTCGGCTCACTGCAACCTCCACCTCATGGATTCAAGTGATTCTTCTGCCTCAGCCTCCCAAGTAGCTGGGATTCCAGGCATGCGCCACCATGCCTGACTAATTTTGTATTTTTGGTAGAGACGGGGTTTCTCTATGCTGGTCAGGCTGGTCTCGAACTCCCAACCCTAGGTGATCCACCTGCCTTGGCCTCCCAAAGGGCTCAGATTACAGGCATGAGCCCCCGTGCCCAGCCCATTCTACTCTTTATATCCATGAGATTGATTTTATTAGCTCCCACATATGAGTGAGAATGTGTGATACTTGTCTTTCAGTACCTGGCTTATTTCACTTAACATCATGACCTCTAGATCCATCCATGCTGCGGCAAATGACATGACTTTTTTTTCTATGATCAAATAGTATTCCATTGTGTACATATAGCACATTTTCTTTGTCTATTCATCCTTTGATGGACATTTAGATTGATTCCATATCTTTGCTATTATAAATAGTGCAGCAATAAACATGCAAGTGCAGGTATTCCTTTGATATAGTGATTTCATTTCCTTTGGATAAATGCCCAGTAGTGAGACCATCCTGGCTAACACAGTGAAACCCCGTCTCTACTAAAAATACAAAAAATTAGCCAGGCGAGGTGGCGGGTGCCTGTAGTCCCAGGTACTCGGGAGGCTGAGGCAGGAGAATGGCGTGAACCCCGGGGGGCGGAGCCTGCAGTGAGCCGAGATCGTGTCACTGCACTCCAGCCTGGGAAAAAAAAAAAAAAAAAAAAAAAAAAAAATGCCCAGTAGTAGAATTTCTGGATTTTATGGTAGTTCTACTTTTAGTTTTTTGTTTGTTTGTTTGTTTGAGAAATTGCCACACTGTTTCCCATAGTGGTTGTACTAACATATTCCCACCAATCATCTATAAGAGTTCCCTCTTCTTTGCATCCTCACCAGCATCTGTTATTTTTTTGTCTTTTTTTTTTTTTTTTTTGAGGCGGAGTCTCGCTCTGTGGCCCAGGCTGGAGTGCAGTGGCTCAGTCTCGACTCCTGCAAGCTCCGCCCCCTGGGTTCACGCCATTCTCCTGCCTCAGCCTCCCAAGTAGCTGGGACTACAGGCGTCCGCCACCATGCCTGGCTAATTTTTGTATTTTTAGTAGAGACGGGATTTCACCAAGTTAGCCAGGATGGTCTCGATTTCCTGACGTCGTGATCCACCCGCCTTGGCCTCCCAAAGTGCTGGGATTACAGGCATGAACCACTGCGTCCAGCCCTTGTCTTTTTAATAACAGCCATTCTAACTGGGTAAGATGATATCTCATTGTGGTTTTCATTTGCATTTCCCTGATGATTAATGATGTTGAGCATTTTTTCATGTACCTGTTGGACATTTGTATGACTTCTTTTGGGAAATGTCTATTCATGTCCTTGGCCCACTTTTCAATGGGGATTATATGGTTTTTGGTTTTTACTACTGAGTTGTTTGAGTTCCTTGTATGTGTGGACATTAGTCTCTTCTCAGATGCATAGTTTGCAAATATTTTATCCCATCCAACAGGTTGTCTCTTCACTGTTGATTGTTTCTGTTGCTAGGCAGAAGCTTTTCATAATAGTTTAATATAGTTCTATTTGTCCATGTTTTAGTTGTCTGCGCTTTTGAAGTCTTAGCTATAAAATCTTTGCCTAGACCAATGTCCTGAGGTGTTTGCTCTATGTTTTCTTCTAGTAGTTTTATAGTTTTAGGCCTTATGTTTAAGTCTTTAATCCATCTTGAGTTGACTTTTGTATATAATAAGAAACAGGGGTCCAGTTTGATTCTTCTGCATGTGGATATCCAATTTTCTTAGTACCATTTATTGAAGAGGGTGTCCTTTCCCCAGTGTATGTTCCTGGCACCCTTGTCAAAAATTAGTTGGTTATAAAGACGTGGATTTATTTCTGGATTCTCTATTCTGTTACATTGGTGTATATGTCTGTTTTTATACCAATACCATGCTGTTTTGGTTAACAGAGCTTTGCAATATATTTTTGAGTCAGGTAGTGTGATGGCTCCAGCTTTGTTCTTTTTTCCTCAGGATTGCTTTGGCTATTCAGGCTCTTTTCTGGTTCCATATGAATTTTAGGATATTTTTTTCTATTTCCGTGAAAAAATGACATTGCTATTTTGATACGGATTGCATTGAATCTGAAGATTTCTTTAGGCAGTATGGTTATTTTAATTATATTAATTCTTCCAATCCATAACCGTGGGATGTCTTTCCACTTGTTTATATCCTCATCCATTTCTTTCATCAGTGTTTTGTACTTTTCCCTGTAGAGGTCTTTCACCACCTTGGTTAAATTTATTCCTGCTTTTGTTTTGTTTTGTTTTTAGCTATTGTAAATGGAATTGCCTTCTTGATTTCTTTCTCAGCTAGTTCTGGTGCTTTACATGCTCAGAGAAACTTTTCTAGTAATGAACTAAGAAATGATCTCTGAAAATATAGTCTTTCAAGGCTCAATCTTTAAAAGTCATCCTCAGTCTTAAGCAAACTGGCATTCTCATAAATTGCTATTGGGGCTTGTTAAGCCCTTGTGGAGGACATTTTGTCCTTAAGTTGTTAAGCCCTTGTGGAGGATGTTTTGACATTATCTATAAAATTAAAAATGGAAAAGTCTTTGATCTAGCAAGTCTACTTCTAGAAATTATCCAATGCATATATTCAGGCACATGAAATGATAAATGTTCATTATTCACTACAGCGTAATTATAATAGGAAAAGACCAAAACCAACCTAAATGATCACCAATAGGGGACTCAACTGATTATATTACATCCATACATGAAATACTACGTAACTGTAAAAAAAAAATGAGAAAGCTCTTTAGGTACTGAGGTAGAAATCTCTCCAATGTACACTATATGAAAAAAGTAGTGTACAGAACAGGGAAACAGAATGTTACCATTTGTGCACTAAAAGGGGAAAGAACATATAATCAAATTGGTTCTTAATGCATTTTTAAAAAATCTCTAGGATACACAGGAAACATAACAATGACTACCTGTTAAGAAGGAGAATTTTAGTATGGGGGCAGAGGTGGAGGAAGGCTTTCTACTATAGACTCTTTTATATTTTAATTGTTAACCATTCTACCCTCTCCAAATTGATGAGTCAACTTTTACCTCCTAATGAGCTGCCAAAAATGCTACTGATTGAACCAGCCCTAAATAAAATGATGAAGATTGTCCTTGGGATCCTCGTCTGACCTGGACAGTTTTCTGCTTCTGCTGTGTTAGCACACATTCTCTCTGCTCCTTACTGTTGTCTGCCCTAAATTCTCAAAGCCTTCACCACTGACCTTCTTCTCCCTACCACTCCACATGCCCAAGAATCCTTGCCATAAATCACTTCTCTGCCAGATTTCCCAAAGCGGGGGTTACATACACTCTTTATTCATTAGTAGTGGGTATTTTGTTGTTGTTTCCCTCTGGGGGTGGCGTGTGGTGGAAGTTGCCCAATATAAAATCCTCTTCCTATTTAGAGGAATCCATTTTGTGTATAGTCTTGTGAGAGGCTTTGCTCTACGGGACCAAAAGGGACAGATCCTTTGTTTCTGTACTCCCTGAAGGGCAGAGCTGCTTAGAACTCTGGAGTTTGGAAGAATGACCCAAAGACAAAGGCTCAGATAGGACTGATTGATGGAGGAATGCATGAGGATGGCAGTATCCACAGACACAGCAGCTGGCTGGCCAGATTGTTAAGGCTGCCTAGTGTCTAGGGCCCTCGTGGTTCCTGCCCATTTTCTAAGCCTGTTCCTTGGGCCTCACAGACTCATTTCTGTGAGTCTCCATTATCTGTCCAATAAGCCCTTTGTGCTTAAAACAATATGATAGGTAAAAAAACTTTGACTGATAGACTTTAAACAAAAACTTGAGAACCTATCATAAGCAGGGAAGGATATAGGTAAATAAAATACAAATGTGATTACTGTTCTCAAGAAGACTGGCATCTAATTTGGGAAATATAAAGAACGAAAAAAAGTGTGTGTGTATATGTTAAGAAATGGTACGGTCAAAGAACAAAGAAAGAAGTCAATGATTTGGAGCAGTTAGGGAAAGCTAGAAGATGTGGCCCTCCCAAGCAGAATTTGCCTTTCATACCTTCCAAGCAGAATTCACCTCTCTTCACAACTACCCTTTTTTATCTGCTATCAAAATTAGCTGTTTACACACCAATCTTTTGCATAGTCTATGAGTTCCTCGAAGACAGATATTATATGAGCCTAACTAGTGCCAGAAAAACTCATCCATCCATTCATTTAACACATGGAGCCAGAAACTGGTCATAAGGTGTCTGATAAGCTGATTGCAAGGTGTTGGGATGAGGGTAAGAGGTGAGAAAAGGAGAGGTAGGATAAGGAAAGAAAAAAGCCTTCCTACAGGGGAGGAAACAAAGTTGGGAAAATAGAGTGCAGACATTATTTGGTGCATTGAACACCATGCTACATATCAGGAAAGATGGCCAACTCAAATGGATACAGGAACAAACAGGAAGTGTAAATGACTGGAGTGACCGAGCTAGATAAATGTAATAGAGGCTGGGTGTGGTGGCTGCAATCCCAGCACTTTCGGAGGCCAAGGACGGAGGATCACTTGAGGCCAGGAGTTCGAGACCAGCCTGAGCAACACAGCGAGACCCTGTCTCTACAAACAATGAAAAATTATCCAGGTGTGGTAGCACACACCAGTAGTCCCAGCTACTCAGGAGGCTGAGGAGGGATGAGCACTTGAGACTAGGAGTTTGAGGCTGCACCAAGCCATGATTGTGCCACTGCATTCCAGCCTACATGGCAGAGTGAGACCCTGTCAGAAAGAAAAGAAAAGAAAGTTTAAAAAAAAGCAATGGGATACCATGCAGCCTGGGGTGAGGTCATGCCTTGCCCCAAAGCATTTAATTAAAAAGGAAAAAAAAAAGCACTTTGCCAGTAACTCAAAATAAGTTTGCAGGTCACATACTACCAAACTGTGACTTCTGTGGGAAGGCCATGGAGAAGTTTTTGAGTAAGACACAAACAGGATTAAAAGGATAGATTAAGAAGACAAACCAAGCAGTAGTACACATGGAGAGAAAAGCAAAAAGCTCAGGAGGATGAGCAAGAAACAATAAGGCTCTGAATTAGGATAAGAGTAATATTATCAAACTATTATTAGATATTAGATCAAACTATTATTAGATAAAAAGTTGATATGGAACTGAACAATGAAGGTAAGGCTATCAACACTTGAACCCACTGATCAATTGTAGCATCACTAAAACGAAGAAATAGAGGAAGGTGTGATAGATGCTACAAAGAAAACTTCCACAGGACTTAAGTTATTAGATGTGAGACAGAAGAAGAAGGGAGAATAGAAATTAATGACTATTTCCATATTTTAAGCCTGGTAGTTAGATGAATAATGAGGACACTGAAAGATACAGGGAAAGCAAGAGGTAGAACGAGTTAGCAAGAGGGTTACTAGAAGCAGCTGGGTGCAGTGATAAGAACATCAAATTGGATAGGCATTCTGCCAGGTCTACCACTACTTACCTTGAGTAAACACAACCTCTGGACCCTGTGTCCTCCTCTAGTTTAATCTAGATCCTCTGTATGATTCTTCTAGATATGGCATTCAAAGATAAGTGTGATTTAAACACATTTAAGGTGTCTCAGGATAATGAAGAGGGGGAAAGACTCCCTATGGATTTTTTAAATGATGTAAATTTCTTCAATAATATACACATACATGTGGAAAACATATAAAATAACTTTAAAGTATATGCTTATCTTTAAGTAGCATATAAGTGGATTTTAAAATACTTTTTGCTGACTTTGTATATATTTGAAGTTTTCAAATAATTGCCTATATTTATATTCTCCAATTCTACTCCTTCCATTCTCACTTAAATGTACTCCAATCAGGCTTTTGCCCACATGAAACTTTATGGAACTACTTTTTTATGTGGTAAAATATGCATAAAATGCCGGGCACGGTGGCTCACGCTTGTAATCCCAGCACTTTGGGAGGCCGAGGCGGGCGGATCACGAGGTCAGGAAATCGAGACCACGGTGAAACCCCGTCTCTACTAAAAATACAAAAAATTAGCCGGGCGCGGTGGCGGGCGCCTGTAGTCCCAGCTACTCGGAGAGGCTGAGGCAGGAGAATGGCGTGAACCCGGGAGGCGGAGCTTGCAGTGAGCCGAGACTGCGCCACTGCACTCCAGCCTGGGCGACAGAGCGAGACTCCGTCTCAAAAAAAAAAAAAAAAATACATAAAATAAAACTTACCACCTTATGTATTTTTAAGCATACAGTTCAATGGCAGCCGTCCACAAACTCTTTTCTCTTGCAAAATTGAAACTCACCCATTAAACAATAACTCCCGATTCTCCCCCTACCAACCCTGGCAATCACTATTCCACTTTCTGTCTCTATAAATTTGACTGCTCCAGGTACTTAATGTAAGGGGAATCATACAGTATTTGTACTTTTGAGATGACCTATTTCATACAGCAAAATGTACTCAAGGTTCATCTATGTTGTAGCATGTGTCAGAATTTGCTTCTTTTTAAGGCCGAATAATATTCCATTGTAAAATGTTGATGGGGAATTGTTACAATGGAGATCAAGCTGTTACCACTTCAACATTAGATCCCTGGAAGTAGGAAAAGCAAACATTACATGCCTCCTGATGTGAATCTATGAAATATTCACGCCCAAAAACATTGGGCCTAATTCTGATTAAGCCTGTAGGGGCTTCAGTATCTAACAGTTACTATGGCCCATGTAGATACTTAAATTTAAAAAGTAAAATAAAAAAATCAGCTTCTTCATCACAATAGCCACATTTCAAGTACCCAAAAGCCACATGTAGTCATTAGATAGTGCGTATACAGAACATTTCCATCATTGCAAAAGTTTTATTGGATGGTGCTCTTCTGTACCTAACTCCATTTAAAACAAATGTGGAGGAGAAGGGGATAAAGGAACAAGTTAAATGACACCAGAAAGAAGTGAACAGTAAAGTTCAGAAAACAGGGCATTCTACAGAACAATAAGTACATGGCAGGAGGAAGTGGGAAGAGAGGAGGAAACCATGCTAGATTTTAAAAGACATAATCTATGAAATGTCCAGAACGTAAAATTTATACAAATAGAAAGAAGATCAGTGGCTGCCTGAGGCTGAAAGTGGGAGCAGGGATTGACTGAAAATGGGCTGGAGGAAATTTTGAAGGGTAATGGTAATGTTCTGAAACTGGATTATGATGATAGTTGCCCAACTCTAGAAGTTTATTAATGTCACTGAATTGTCTAAAAAAGAAAAAAAGTCTTAAGACAACTCTGTTGTATGGACCTTGTTTGGACCTGACTCAAACTAATTCTAAAGACATTTTTGAGATAGTCAAATAAATTTGGTTATGGATTAAATACTAAAAATATATCATTTATTTTATTGGGTGCAAATGGCATATTTGTCCATATTTTTGAAGATGTTTATTAAAATATTTATAATGTCTGAGATATGCTTTAATATACTACAACAGATTTTTTAAAATGGGAAAAAGAATGAATAAGTAAATAGGATACAATCTTGACAATTACTGAATCTAGGTGATGGATATATGGTAGTTCATTGTACTATTTTTTCTACATTTGAATATGTTTGAAGTATTTTATAATTTAAAAAATTAATGGTTACTATAATAGCCTCTCGTGGTCAATACCATATACCAAGGCAATAATGAGTTTGTGTGATTCTCCAATATTGCCAGCAACTAAGACACCAGGTTATCATTCTAAATCTCAGTTTTTAAAATTACTGCAAGTCAAAAAAAAAAAAAAAAAAAGGCTGGGTGTGGTGGCTCACGCCTCCTGTAATCCCAGCACTTTGGGAGGCTGAAGCAGGTGGATCACTTGAGGTCAGGGGTTCGAGACCACCCTGGCCGACATAGTGAAACCCTGGCTCTACTAAAAATCCAAAAATTAGCCGGGTATAGTGGCACATGCCTGTAATCCCAGATACTCGGGAGGCTGAGGCAGGAGAATCACTTGAACCCAGGAGGCAGAAGTTGCAGTGAGGCGGGATCACACCACTGCACTCCAGCCTGGGAGACAGAGTGAGACCCTGTCTCAAAGAAAAATAAATAAATAAATAAATAAATAAATAAATAAATAAATAAATAAATAAAATTACTGCAAGTCTCCAAAGTAAAATTAAATTGCTTACCTTTAAATCATCATTTGAAATTTCAAAACTTTATATAAACCTACTCTTTTTTTTTTTTTTGGTGGGGGAAGTTGGGGTGGGATAGGAGGTATATGTATATATTTTTTTCTACCAACACAATTTAGTCTCTCCTCGTTGCCTACTTTACACCACACAGGTCATGAAGTAAATCCATCAGCATTCTCAGTAACTAGCCTGTGATAAATAAGCCTGGCACCAATGCAATGTATTTAAGCCCTTTCAACAGCTTTTTCTTTGTGCACATCTGCAGGCTTTCCATGCACATCTGCATACAGAATCCACAACCATGATCTGCATTATAATTAATGTAGCAGCACATCTGACCAGGTCCACAGAGTATTGACGTATAACCAGTTTTGAGATCTGCAGGGAACTAAGGATGCCCTGGGGAGAAAGTGAGGCTAATTTCAGATCAGGCACTGGAGAAGCTGTAAGTGGTAAGACACTTGTTCTCCTGAAACAGCTATGACATCGCTGGAGAAAATCTTAGTGTGCACGTATGTGTGTGTGTTGCATACACATACGTTTACTTCAAGTCATAGTTTCTCTCCTCTTGCACTCCTTACCACATCTCTCATATACCCGCTCTAAATGACCAAGCCACAGCCCAAACATTTACATACAGATACATTAAAACCTTAGAGAAAAAGCCGCCTTTGGTTACCACTGACGGAAAATCACCGAAGCTTGGATTCTAGTAGTGGTGTATAGCACGCACAGAAATATCAGACCTAAACTACACACCCCTCTCATTCTATTCCCTTGGTAGTTAAGACTTTCTTCTTCTTCCCCATCCTATTCCATTAAAAATGTTTTTACTTTAAAATCTAGATAGAAATCTCAGGACTAGGCCAAGTTCCTACTTACATGCATTTCTTCAACGGCCTTCAGGGACACTCACTGTCCACATCCATTGTTCTATTCCACAGCTAAAGCACAGAATGTGGGCCCATGAAACTCAGCAAGAAGCAGGGCAACTTTATTCTGTATCTTTTTAGCCTAGAATGCTGAGTCAGCACTGTCCAATAAAGCTTTTTGCGATGATATCCAATATAATAGCCACAAGCCACATGTGGGTTTTGAGCACTTAAAATGTGGCTATTGTGACTGAGGAAGAGAACTATTGATTTTATCTAACTTAAATGTAAATAGCCACATGGTGCTGGTGGCTACCATATTGGACAACGTTGCAGTAAGTGAAAGACTTTCATTTGTTGCGTTTTCACTTAGGAGACTTGTTATATACAAAACATTCTTTAAAATAATTTTCTGTCTCTCTCATCTACACACACACACACACACACACACACAGAGATACATTAAATCTTAATAGTGCTTAACTCTGGGCGAGCATCTATAGAATCAGACATTCAAATATATTTTGAGTGAATAAATATGTTTATATTTAACAATTTTTAAAATAAACAGGTAATATTTAAAAATCAGAGAAAGCTATAAACAAATATCATAGTCATTAAAACTATGCATATGAACATATATATGGATATGGAAAATAAACAGAAGAAAAATGCAAAACAAAATACAAAACGCCATCTATGTTTTTGATCATAAGTACTAAAATATTAGGTAGGTATGTGTCAAAGGATTGAAAGGGAACATAATCCATGAAAATAACCAGATGCAGCAACAGGTTATAAATGGATTTTGAACATTTGTATATAAGTAAAGTTTTAGAAAAAATAAACAAAGGTTGAAAGGCAATGCAATTTAAAGGACTGAGTGTAGGAATAGTCTCATAAAACCTGAATGTTGGAAGCAAATAACTACCCATATGAGTGGCAACTTGAGGGCTGAGGATATGGAGGCTGAAAGAATTCCAGTTGTGGGCTGCAGAGGGAGATGTAACTAGAACTGAGAAATCGATGACTTAAGAAAAAGAAGGGAGAAGAAAGCTTGTAAATGAGAATAAGAGAGCTAATGAGGAATAATGTTAATATTCAGTCAGTAAAAGACAACGTTGTTCCAAGGCCATTGACTGAGAGGTCAGAAAGGCTCAACATTGCTTTCCAGATGTGACCCACTCCTGAGGTTAGCATCAATCATATTTAATTCCCCTGGACAGGTGAAGCAATTGAAACAATTGTTCTCAAACTATTAAATGGGATTCCTAAGCCCCATTCCCAGGGCCTGAGAAATGCTGATTTAAAAGAATAACTTGCTCTAAATGTCTGGTATAGGAAAAAGTGTATGAACACTCTGATGCTCTTTATGGATAAAATCTGTCTTCTATTTAATAAAGATGACTAAACAAGTTTTTTTTTTTTTTTTTTTTTTTTCTGTTTTTGAGATGGAGTCTCACTTTGTCACCCAGGCTGGAGTGCAGTGGCACGATCTCAGCTCACTGCAACCTACGCCTCCTGAGTTCAAGTGATTCTCCTGCCTCAGCCTCCCAAGCAGCTGTGATTACAGGTGCACACCACCATGCCTGGCTAATTTTTGTATTTTTAGTAGAGATGGGGTTTCACCGTGTTGGCCAGGCTGGTCTTGAGCTCCTGACCTCAAGTGATCCACCTGGCTCGGCCTCATGAAGTGCTGGGATTACAGGCGTGAGCCACCACACTCAGCCTAAACAAGTTTTTTGATGACTTGGGGAACTTTAGTGCCTATGACCACAGCCCCTTATTGTTTCACAGAATTTAATAAAGAAGGGGGACCAGAGAAACTGTCTTTAAACATGTGAGGACCTGTCAAGCAATAAAGATTGAAGACTTGCTTTGTGGGACATCAAGGATAAGCCAGAAGGGGGATGGTTTCAGTGTGATATAACGACGTTTTAGAAGAAATGGGATCCCATAGAAGGTGGTGGGCATCCTGTCCATAAGCTATGCTAAGTGACAATTTGGTCTATAATTTGTGTGAAGAATTTAACCAGCAACAATAAGATTAGATGACCAGTAACCTCCCTTTCTACACCTTGATACAGCCTACCTGACGCTAGTAGAATTTACTACTGTTACAAAATAGAACTTAAAGTTCATTTGAAAGTATTTTATTTTACATATAACTGCTTCATGGTAATTGCTTCGTGATGATTACATAAGCAGCTCACATCAATATGATTTTTACTTTTACATGGAAAATCATTTGATTCCTCTCTCACTTTTCTGGTACCTAAAGTCAAAGTCGATATTGCATTTCCCTCACACCATTCCAGGATCATTTATTCAACAAATAATTTTTGCCATCTAATAAGTGTCAGGTACCACGCATTCCGGCCAGGAAAATAGCTAAACTAATCATCAATACACACAAATTAAGAAACAAAAGTCTTGAATCTGATTCTCCCCACACTCAGGTTTCATGGTCTCAACCTATCCCTGTGTTCCAGGGCAGACTTTCCTGTATTACACCCCTAGAGACCCCCCAGTTTTCCCTCTTACCCTCACCCCCATTATCTGAGAGGTGCTTGAGCAACATGTCCAGCTGCTGCTTCTCCCCAGACCTGACCCCAAGTCCCGGTGTCTCTGATGCAGTGGAAATTGGGGGCCAGGAGGATGAGGACTACTTGTCTAGAGGGAACAACAGGATTACCATAGGGAAGGAAGAAGAAAACTCAGGGCAGGATATTACACAGTAAGAATGAACCCTGGGAATTTTAAAGCAGAGGACTAGAGCTAGGAAAGGAAAAGGCGTGTTTTTTGTTTTTTTGTTTTTTAACAAGGGTTAGGTAGTCCTACCGGAAAGCCAGGAAACAGAGGTGACTCCGGAGCCCGGGGCTTTGCATAGGAGAAGTCAGCAATGCCAAAAGGTGCCTCTGTATACTTAGCAGCTGTGAGGCAATCAATCCCTCGGGGAACCTGTAGGCTATCACTCTAGTAAAGATGATGTTTAAAGAGGGGACACTAAGGGAAGAGGAAATTACTACTGGTACTTTTTTTCTTATCTTATTGTGAAATACGTCCGAGAAATAAGCATATATATATGCTATATATAAAATATACAGTGTAAATAATAAGAAACCAAATACCTGTGTTCCCACCTCCAAAAGAAAATTTTCTTCACCCCTTTTGCTCCAGCTCCTTGAACTTTCCCAAACAATTAAAGTAGATTCTTCTCAGGTGTGGTATAATTTCCTGAAACTGCAGAATGGCCCCGTGCAAACTCTACCCACAACATCACCCTTGCTTGCCTCCTACTGCTTAAAAGTTCTTTTAATGAATTAAGATAAAAATATTCTTTCTATACTAAAATTAAAGAGTTTAAAATAGAAAGTTAGCATATTGTTGTAAGTCTATTTAGTCAAAATGTAAATGATCCCAGCTAATTTCCTGTTTTAATAGGGGAAAAGAATTTGAAAGATAAGGTCCTATGACCCTGAAAATATTGGGGGATGAAGAAAGCTGAAGGCCCAACAAAAACTTCACATACCTCACCAGTTTCCCCTGGACTTGAACAATTAGCCTTCATGCATACATAAAGAGAGGTTAGGAGGAGAGATACTTCCTGGTCTGTGTACCTGCGCTCACCTGAGCAACCACTAGGCTGCCCATTCTTTTCATTCTCCCATGTGGTCACAGACACCTGGTGTTGCCTTGGCAACGAAATAAATATGCTGAACTGCCCCCTCAGGCTTCTAATTCTTTGGCCATTTGTTCCACTAAGTTTACACAAGGAACTGGTACTATTTGAATCTAATTAATCCAACCAAAATTTACTGAGTGCTTCCTATATGAGTATATGTCTAGGTTGTCTATTTTCTAATTTCTCCTTTTCAGTTAGATGATATGCAAACCCCATGGCACTAATTGTTTAAGGACAGGAATGAGGATTCTTTTGCACAGCCATGTTTGTCTATAAGAAGTTATTATATCCTTGCATGTTCCACTCTTTCTTTCCTACTCTGTAAAACAGTTCCTACACAGTCCCAATCCCTTCCCTGGGTCCTATTACAAGGAGGCTAATGATGTTGTCAGTGGCAGCAACTCTTCAGCAGAGCATTGATATTATGAGCTTACCTTTTCACCACCATAACACAACGCTGACTTGACTCAGAATCAGAGCCCCTATCTCCAGATAAAAAAAAAAAAAGAAAAGAAAAAAAGGGACAATGCCTTAAAAAGAAACAGATTAGACAAAGACCAGTCCAGGCATTTGATTATGTTTAAACTGAGTTGCACCGGGCGCGGTGGCTCACGCCTGTAATCCCAGCACTTTGGGAGGCCGAGGTGGGCGGATCACAAGGTCAGGAGTTCGAGACCATCCTGGCTAATACAGTGAAACCCCATCTCTACTAAAAATACAAAAAAAAAAAAAATTAGCTGGGCGTAGGTGGTGCAAGCCTGTAGTCCCAGCTACTCGGGAGGTTGAGGCGGGAGAATGGCGTGAACCCAGGAGGTGGAGCTTGCAGTGAGCCGAGATTACACCACTGCACTCCAGCCTGGGAGACAGAGTGAGACTCCGTCTCAAAATAAATAAATAAATAAATAAAATAAAATAAACTGAGTTGCCCCACACTAGTCAGCAATGTAGAGTTAATCATTACTAGAAATGGTCAGCATTGGGAAATAACTTCAGATATTAGATGAGGAAATGGAAGTGCACAACCTCTAAGTGACTGAACTAAAAACACAGTCAGGTAATGGCTGATCAAGGACTATAACTATGTTTTCCAAACCATGCATTTCTTCTGGGTCCCCAAATATAGCAGAGTCATGACTGGACAAGGATTGTTCTTCTGTAACTAAAAAACAAACAACCTCCCTCCCTGAGAAGCAATACTCTCCTAACCTGAACCCAAAACAACCCCTATCAGAAGCTCAAGGTCTTCCTCCGGAGTTCTTCTGCCTAAGGAGAAAATTCTCATCATCACTCTTCAAATCTAAAATGGCTTATGGCATACAACCAGTTCTCAAAGAAACCACTAGGTTTAAAATGAAAATGAAGCTCTTAAGTCTTCCAACAGGGAAATCAAAGATAGCTGGTTTCCTGGCAAGTGTGTGCTCCTCCCTCCATTGTGGGAGACAATCCAGTCACTGGAGTTTCTAAAAGTGGCATATTAACTCTTCCAAGATAACAGGGCATCATTCACTAAATTACCTTTTTGAAGACATTACATGGTACCCCAGTTCTTTGGAAAAGGTAATTAGCTCCCCATGGGTGACTAGTTTACTCCAAGTGAGCACTGTGCTCATCAGAGGACAAGGATGATCTCTTTTTGTGGGAATAAAAACATTATCTTGCTTGTCAGGAGTGATTTATTTTTTACCTTAATAATGATGTAAGCCCTTTACGATACATATTTTTAATTGGTAACTACCCCACCATGATAATAGATCATAGCAAGTGCAATAAGCTGGGAGCTTTAACATCAACACATCTGACCTAAATTCAACTTAATAAGCATCTATTGCGCACCTAATATGTGTCAGAGTCTATGCTAGATACTGGGAAATTACATTGCTTAAATGTATCCATTTGGGGAATATCAGTGATACTAAAACACTCCATCAGATTATGAATGGCTATTAAAGTGAGTCTGGCAAGTGGCCCACCATGTCTTGCCTTGGTCATTAGAGATTTGAATCCGGTTAATGTCTCCACATTTAAGAGATTAGTGGAGAATTTAGTAAGGATATATATAAACACAAGAAACATACTTTAGAGATCTGAAAATAGCCACAAGGAAAGGTCAAAATAATTCCAACAGAATAAAACGAAAGTGGAGAATAAAATCCTAAAGGGTGACCTTGTTGTCCTATAAGACCCAGTTCCTCCAGGAAGCCTGGCCAGGAATTCTACCCACAATGATCTCCTGCTTCTCTGAGTTTCCATTGCATTTGAGATATAGATCAGTGTACTTAGCACTTGATCAATCCATTATAACTTGACTTGTATGATTTTCTTTTTAAAATATATTTGTCTTATCTCTCCAATTATATGATAAGCTCCCTGAAGAGCTTGGATGTTATATATTTCTCTGGTACCCCCACCTACAGGCTTTGCCAACAAGCACAAAAAAAAATTGTTGACTTATATGTAAGTAGGAAAAACATGTTAAATGAGAAAACTAAGAGTGTTTATCACCGAGAAAATAAGATTATGGAAAAGACATGTTCTATTCACTGGCTATTCATGTGTTCCACATTTGCCAGTCTTCTTGCAATTAGGGGAAGCCTTATAATAATTTCTTAGGCACTGGACCATGAGTAGAAGTTTCTGGACCAAAGCATAAAGAATGAGTTTAAACTTCTAGTTTGTTCTTCCTCCCACAAAGACCATGGAAACCCCATAATGGGATGATTAAGTCACAACATGAAACCTGCTTGGATCACTGGGTCACCACATGAAGAAGAGCTCTCCTAGAGATTCACTTTACTCACAGAGACATTTGTGTGAGCAAGAAAAAAAAATCCCTGGTTGTGTTAAGCCAGAGATGAATTTTATCTGGTACCATAGCATAGCCTAGGGGTATTACACTGACTGATATTAATAAAAGAAGACTAAAAAGAAAAATCATTTCAGTAGTAAGAGCTGTGATAGAAAGTCCTTCCTGAGGTAACACTATAGAAGAAAGATCTAGGAGACAAAAGACAGACTAGGCTCAATGAAAGGAAGGACTCTGGCAGGCCAATAAAAGACATCTACCTTGCATTCAAACAGAGCCCGCAAGTCCACTTGGTGAGAAATAAAAAAGGGACAACTGTGGTCAAGAAATTTGAATGAGATGATTTCAAGGTCCCTTCAAATGCTAAGATTTTATGATCTATGTTTGGCAATGGATTCCTAATATGTGGAGGCCAGAATAAGGACATGCAGTTTATGCTGAGTGGTAATTCTTTTAATAATATACAGAAGCAACATCAAAGTATCTCCCTGTAAAATCTTGCAGGAACAGACAAGAAAAGCAACAAAAGACCCAAGGATCCTCTTCCTTCCCTGTCCATCTACAATGCCACCCCCTTCAAAGTACTCCTAGGGCTATTTCACAAGTTTATTGCCACCTCAGCTCAGAGCTTGTGTCACAAGGAGATGACTTCATTGATAAAGATTTCTCACAGGATTAAGAGCCTTCTCGGTGGCTGAAATATCTTGAAATAACCTCTGGAAAGAGGGTGAGGTTCCGTAGGACAGGAGTGTTTCTAGACTCTTGAAACCATGTGTTATTTTGATGCAGTTATCATGTCCTATCAAAGTATCTCTTGTTTAAATTACAAGGGTGGACTGTTAAATTTCTAAGTACAGATATTTAGTTTTATTCCCTGAAAATATTTTAAAAGTAAGGGAAATGTCTATATGTTACAAACACAATGGTAATGCTTAATAACCTGAAAATGTAACTTAAAGAATGATCTCTGCCACTTACTAGGGATGTGACCTTTGGCAAGTTACTTAGCCTTCATGACTCTCAATTTCTTCCTCTATGCAACAAGGGTTAAAATATCTACTTCATAATGGTGCCATGATTTAAATGAGATAATGAGCTGTGTCAACTAAAAAATGGAGTTCAAATGTAAGGTACTGGAGGGAAAGTAATGAAATAACACTCTCTAAAAATGTTATTTTTGAAATCAATGTTGGAGTACCTAAGCATTAAGATAATAGACTAAGATAATTAATAAAGCAAGGGTAGCAAAAAGAGAGACCAGTTCAGCTTCACTTAACTCATTCAGAATTGTGCAATTAGCAAATCTAAAAAGAACTTATTTTAATTTCAGTATATCTATGTTTTGTTTTATAATTTAATATTTTTATTTTTAATTTCATAAAAATCACCTATAATCTTTTCCGTGTTAAAAAGCATCTACAGTTCTTAATCTGACCTTGAGTTTATCTTTAATAGATTCAATAAAGACTAGGAACAAAAGTATATAAAGCCTTACGACAGTTCAGTGAAAGATGCAAAGAACATATACTATATATGTCATGTGGGTTAATTATATATTTCCTGGTACTTGTGAATTACTTCAACACAGAATTGAGAGGGATTGTGGCAGTGTGAGCAACTGCAACAAGTGTAACTCAAATAAAATGGGTCCGAAGATGGAAACTGAGATATATGGGATATTTGATCATGTGGATTGAAGATGCAGCTTAACGGTAATAACAACTAATTATGCCTGCTTAAAGACAAACAACTTATGAGTGCAGGGCTCGGAAGGCCGAGGGTGTGAACTGTGGTCCCCATGCCATCATTTGTATGGCATGTATGCCATCACCAAAATCAAAAGATGGCTCTCTTTTGTCAGGTCAAGTGAAAAACTCTGTACACAGCTCATACCCAGAACTCCTTAATGGCACGTTTTAGTAAGTCTTCTAAATCCAAGCCTTGTTTTGATAGTGTACACGTTAGAAAAAGCCAAAGGCATTGTTCTGTGTCTCTCTGTAATGGCCACATGCTAAATCGGCCATGGTTCCTATACCAAAAGCTCTGCGCTCAGGAGACTTAGCAGAAAGCCGGGCAGGGGGTGCCCCTCTTTGTTGCCACTTTCATTTTTAAAATAAGTCATAATGTCTGCATTGGATACGAAGATGGGTTTACAGCTATTAGCCATCATATTAATAATTTAGAAAATACATGCCCAATCACTTATGTTCTTTCAATTCCCTGTGAACACAGCTGCAACCCACATTAGAAGTGAGGGTGAATGGATATTTTTCAGATGAGATATTTGGGCTGAATTATTAGGGTAGCCTGTACTACAAAATTACTAATAAACATTGCTTCTGGCTCAATTTAGCCTGAACTCAGTGAACCTAGCCAATGGTGACAAATCAAAAAGTCTGAAATGCCCAGTGAATGAATCTAACTAATCAAGGAACCCTGTAGGAAGTAGATGCCAGGATTAATGAGCCAGTGGTTTCACCATGCCATGCTGTTATTTCTTCACATAAATGCCCTCAGATGAGATTATCTTTATGTCACGAAAAGGAGAAAAGGAAGGTTACATTATTTCAACTGACAGGTTAACTACTGCCATTACTAGAATACACATATTTGTGGGCTAAGTTTTTTCTTTATCCTAAAAATTTAAATGTAAGGTCCACAATATAAATTAAAAACACATTTTCATTTTTGGGAAAAGCTGTCATTGGGGGCACCAAACATAAATTGTCCTAAAGTTAGAATTTCCTCTTTATTTCCTCTGCATGTCTATATGCACATCTACCTTGATTTACCCAAACTGCTCTGCATGCTGTTTTGTATTCAGTATCTAACATCATCTTCAGCAGGTTGCATTCCCATATCATATTTCCTCCACCATCAACAAAAGGTAATCTAAGTGCAACATCATTACTATACCATCACTTGTATGGCATGTATGATATTTAGTACCAATACTGAGGAAAAAATAAAGATACAAGGATGAACTTGTATATTAAAATAAATCAATCATATGGTTACATCATAATGGATTGTTTCCAGCTAGCATGTGGTGTCAGTATTCAATACCAAACAGGCTACTCAGCAAAAAGTACAATTATTAGAGGCAGGATATCTAGCATGTTGTACTTATCTACTTTGTGTTCTGATACTATTCAACATTATTGTCTTTATTCCCTTATTAAATTTACTTAATTATTATTAGATCTTTAACAATTTTGAGTCAGAATTGCTGTTAATGATGAGTAAAAAAATTATATGAAGCATTATTCTGTTGTTAGATTTTTCTCCTTCAAAAAGCAGAAATCTTTCAGGCTTGTGATTGAGGTTCTTATTCTCCTCTTTTTATCTTTGCTAAACCGTCAACCTTAACAATTCAGGCCTGCTTGCCTTCCCTTAACCTAATGGCATATATGACTTTAAAATGTTCAGGATTCTTAATACAAAAATCTATTGCTATAGAAACAAATATTAGCCCAGAGTCAGGTCAAGTGAAAAACTCTGTACACTTTATTATAATATTGATAAATAACCACTACATTATGAAATATAAGTATCTTTGAAAGCATCTATCACTTGAGTTGATTTGCAACTTCTCATCAGTGTTCTGAGTTGGCCCATCTTTTTCCAATGAAAGATCCCATTTCCCTTGCCTTTGAGAAATACAATTTTTAAAGATTCCATTTAGCATCCTTTATTGCATTCCTACATCATAAAGTTATGCTTTATAGCAGCATAAAAAGCTGTAAAATTAGCATCCTTGTAAACAACATTCCATGAGCACTGGTGAAGCAATCCATAATTTGTACCGATCTCTTAAATGTGACTTGAGATTACAGTATCCACGATTTCAATTTTTTTTTAAAAGGAGCACCAACATAAAACAAGCGAGAATATGATGAAATGTAAAAACAAGGAAAAGTATTTTTCATTAACTCATATTTTAGAAATTTGGTGGTTGTGTGCTGCTAAATTCTTGGATGACTTCTCAAATACAGAAATGTTCCATTATTGTATGAAATTCAAAATGAGCATGTTTTCTCTTCTTTAATATTTTAATGTACTAAAAACAATCTTTAGGAAAGTGTATAACTGAAATATTCTGTGAACCCACCCACCAGTTTACCTCTAATTAAAATTCCTAAGGTAACATGAACAGATTTACTTTATCATTAAAAATCATAGCTTTTTGTTCTCCTCTCTGAGGAGATTCCATTGTGTTCTCTTAGTTGAGTAACGATTACAACAGCTCCTCAAATTCACATGTAGCCCAGCTGTATTGTATTTTAGCAGGAGGGTGTTTTTTAGGGTTTACACTCTGAGGCAACCAAATGAGAAGTCTTCCCGTGGGAAAAGGGGTGCCCTCTCAATGCCTATAATGACCATTAAATTTCAAACCACAAGATTGATTTCGGTTAGCCTTCCCAAGGAAGCCTGTGATATCGATTTGCCTCCAAGTTTAAAACACACCGCAACCTTCCCCTCGGCCGACCGAAGAAACGGCATTTTTTTCCTACTCCTTTGGGGCAGTCCCTTGAGCACGTGGCTGAAGTCGAGGTTAGTACGCAGCCAGCAGGGACCCTGAGAGGAAACCAGAGCAGCCCCGGGTTTGGGGGAGCCCTGGTAGGCGCTGGTCGTCCCGGACACGCCTCTTCTGGAGAAGCGCGTTTGCCCCTTACTTGGGAGGCCCCGGGTATCTGAAGCGGATCCCGGGTCTGGGGACATGAAGGGGCGCCGTGGCCTTAGGGAAGGCCCCAAAGAGGCCTAGGCCCCGGAGGAAGCAAGAGCCGCGGCCTCGCTTCCACCGCGTTCCTGGGGCCAGACACGGCTGGGGCGGCGCCGGAGAGCGAGAACTCCAGGCTCCGAAGGCCGAGGGTGCGAATTGTGGTCCCCTCCCACCCACGGCCTCCCCATCATGCGCACGCAGCCCGCGAGGGGCGCCCTCCGCGCCACTGCCCCAGGGACGCCGTTCATCTGAGGAACTCTCGCGCCCTGCGATTCGCGCCGACAGCGACGCTCGGAGTCCCACCTGGGCCTCGGAAACCTGGGTTGGCCGGGAAACCTCGGGAGGCTCAGAGCTTGCGTGGGGTGTTCGCGGCGCCCCAGCACGCCGCCCCGTCGCGGAGACCTCACCGTGCAGCCCAGAAACCGAACCCAAGCTCACTGCAGGGTGAAGGGCCCACGCATCCCAACTGCCGCGAATATAACCATTCCCAAGACTGGCCCCTCCCCTCCTCCCACGAGACCCCTCCGGCCGTTCAAGGTCACACCAAAACCCATCATTTTCTATATCACATACTGAAAATGATTTTATTTTATCCATTTACATTTAACTTGATATAAACTTGTCCGGAAAAGTCAAATAATATGCTTTATATTAGCTCAAACATTTATTAAGAAAACCGAATTCCATAAATAAGCACAGACATTAAGTTAAAACATATCACAAATTGACCAGTATGTAACAATAATGCTTTATCTACACAAAACATCCTATTTCACATGTTTGTTCATTCTTAGAAAGCGCTTCTGTTCTCTGGGTTTGGATTTGACCAGCACATGCAGAAAGAGCTGATTGTGTTTCTCTGTACAAAGTTGCAGGGTTGTAGATGTCCGAGTGCCCCCATCGGCTGCCAGCAGGTGGCCGAGGGGCACGAGGGACGACAGGACCACCACAAAACAACCAAGGGCACAGAGCAGCGAGAAGAGAGAAACGGAAAAGGAAGCAAACAAACCCCGGTCCTGAAGGATCCAGAAAAGAGATGTGGCTTTTGCTTTTACAAAAGAAAATTTTGCTTGCACGTTTATTTTATTCTTTCTTATAAAGACTTATCAAAATGGGTCAGATCACCTCTTCCTCGTCACATGACTGCTTTAGTCTACTCCAGCCACCCAATCCACTGTCACGTTCCTCCTGAGAAGCCTTCTCTTCTACACCCTCACACAGTTGTGCTTAAGAAAATGAAAATAAGATAAAATAAACATAAAAGCGTTATCTTGCAAGCCAAGACAGGGCTGCACGGATGTGACTGGGTGGACTGGGCAAGGGTAGCGTGGTGGGAGAGGAAAGAAAGACAGGAGCTCGGAGAGTACAAGGATAAATCAAATTATATCAGTTGGGCCCTCAGATGAGGCGGTTGGTAGCAGATGCTTGTCCTCCCTTAAGACAAAAATCCCTAACATTGTGCTGTCCCTTGAACACGTCCGTGTGTGACCTAGGTGCACCGTGTCTGTGCGCGCGCGTGTGTAGCGTCTGAGCGTGAGCGAGAGTGCGAGTGTGTGTGTTTCTGCCCACAAACCAGTCCATTGGTGTCTGATTTCAGATCCTGAGTCGACTCCCTGGTACGTAAAATGGCGGGAAGGATGCTTTTTGCCGGGCGCGGGAGGAGGGGCGCGAAGTGTCGGGAAAGAGGGGACCGGAGGGGAGGCGGAGGGCGAGGGGGGTCGTAGGCGTTGCGTCGAAGGTGTGGGTGGGAACGCCGCCAGTCAGAAGGCCGGGAGGAGGGTGCGAGCACGGCCAGCGCGAGCAGGGAGGCCGGGGTGGCGGGAAGGGTGGGCTGAGGCGCTGGAGACCCGGCCGGGGGCACAGCTGGGTGGGAAGGGAAGAGGGGCGGCCGGGAGACGGGGGACCGCGGGCGATCGAAATCAGGCGGAGGGGAGGCCTCGCGGGCTGGGGCTTGGGGTGAGCCCGAGCGAGTGGAGGAGAGAGGCGAGGACGAAACGAGACAGGGCGAAGGTCGGGGCGGGACGGGGCAGGGCGCCGGGGTTCGGGTGCGCGCCGGAAGGGCCTAGGGGCGGCCCCGTGGGCGGTGCTGGGGGCGGAGCGGGCCGGGGCGCGGCTGCATTAAGTGAAGCTCATAGAGACTGTGTGCTCTAGCGCCTTGCGGCGGAGGGAGGCGATGCTGGTGCCCCGCCACACGTCGCTGCTGTCCGGGGAGCTGCAGAGCTGGGGCGAACCGGAGACGTTGCTGGGGCCGGGGAGGGAGGCGGGCACCATGCCGGGGAAGGCGGGCTGGTAGAGGTGCGACTGCAGCCCTGCGCCGTTGGAACCCGCCAGACTGTTGGACAGGCCCATGGAGTTGGGCGGCGGCCCGGCCGCCAGGCTGCACTGGGACAGCGACTGCGCCATGGCCTGCTGCCTGCCCAGCGCCGGCGGCAGAGGCAGCTGTGACACGCCCGGCATGGCGGCCGCCGCCCAGCGGGTGTCGTTGGCGTGGAAAGAGCACAGGCTGTCGCCCATGGCCGCGGCAGCGGCGGCGGCAGCCGACGGGAACTGAGGCAGGCCTGGCGTGGGCAGCAGTGTGCCGGGCGCGCGGAACACGTTGGTCGTCTTCTTGCGCTTCTTCCACTTGGCGCGTCGATTCTGGAACCAGACCTGGAGCGGGCGGGGCGGGAGACAGACAGGGAGCTATTAGCCGGCCCGGCGGCTGGGGAGTTGGGGCTTGAGCCCCAGAAACCCGCCTCGGATACAGCCGCTCTGCCCCAGGAGGAACAAGTGCCATCGGCCCGACAAGCCCCCGTACCCAGCCGGAGACTGTGGCTCCCCACCAACTCCTGGCAACTGGCGCCCCCTGCACCCACCAAGCGCGGAGTCCTGCGCTCCTAAGAGCTCGTGCCCCGGAGCGTTTACGCACTGTGCACACACACCAAACGTGTGCAGTCTTCACCACGCCCCTGCACATTCTGTGCACTGCACAGATTCACAGGTCTGCAGTCAGGCATGTGTCAAAGCTCGACCCACAGGTGTACAAATGAAGATAAACATGTGTACCCATGTGGCTTAATAGCATGCCTTATAACACTGATGGGCTATAGAATTTTCAGAAACGCTGGAAATTTGGAAATTGATGACGGGCTGTGGATGACATAGTTTCAAAATCGAAAGACAAAGGAAAACCCCTAACGCCACGGTTGAGAGAGCGGAGAGGTTAATACAGTGATCTGCGTGGGAAAGTGAAGGCCACTGAGCTACAGTGTTGTTTGGGTCACCACCATGACTTCCGATTCCTCCCATATTGCTTGGTGCTACTGCCACAACTCTCCGTGCCTCATTCCCAAACCACTCTACGGACTTCTTCGTCTGGGCTGTACGAGTGGCTGGAACCTGCTGCGCCAAGAGCCTTCAAGCCTATTCTTTTTATTTTATTTATTTATTTTTTTGAGACGGAGTCTCGCTCTGTAGCCCAGGCCGGAGTGCAGTGGCACGATCTCAGCTCACTGCAACCTCCGCTTCCCGGGTCCCGGCTGAAGCAATTCTCCTGCCTCAGCCTCCCGAGTAGCTAGGATTACAGAAACGCGCCACCATGCCCAGATAATTTTTGTACTTTTAGTGGAGACGGGGTTTCACCATGTTGGCCAGGCTGGTCTTGAACTCCTGACCTCGTGATCCACCCGCCTCGGCCTCCCAAAGTGCTAGGATTACAGGCATGAGCCACCGCCCCAAGCCAAAGTCTATTCCTTTCAGAAACTTACTAAGGGTCCCAAGTAACAAGGCCTCCAATTCCCTCAAGTCGCCCCCATTTCATCTATAAACTAAAAGCAAATTTTCGGACCAATACGAATTAAAGGAGGTCATATTTCACCACGAGATATACGAATCAAATTTAATTTTGCTCAGACAAACCCAAACGTCCTTTTTCAGGGAAATGAGTTTGATAAAATACACTCCAAATGAAAATAGCCTTCCTATTCTTTTTTTTCTTTTTGACAGTAGCCCAGGAGTTACAGACCCTGTCGGGCAAATTTGCCTAGGCATGTCAAACCCTCCGTCACAGAAGAAGAGTTCTGCCTGAAAGATATCACATAAGCTGCCAATCCAAGATAACTCCCATCTCCCCCTATTTGAATGTGATCTTTTTAAATGACAATAATAATAATAATAATTTGCCAGCAAGCCTGCCTGGAAGACTTGCAGTTTAAAATCTAGTCATCTGGAGTTTACTGTGCCTAAATATAAATGATGTGGGACACAGCCCGGGTACTGAGCTTCCTCTTAGAATTTGGCCAACGCAATTTGACCACCATATCTGTGGCAAAAAAAAAAAGTTGTGCATCCGTTAATCTAACCTATTTAGTGTTTACTCTGCAAGCTAAAGTATCAGGGGTATGGACACACCTGCCCTGGGTCTCGCTGAGCCAGCAATGTTCAGCGGTGTGTTCATGCCCAGGCAAGCGTAGACGCACTCTACGCTTAGCAGTGTGAAGGGTGTTGCAGTCTAGAATACTCCCCCAGCTTGGGGCCAGCCCTCGCCTTTCTACCGTGCCTGCGCCGTCGCCTACCACTTTCTTCCTGTGGTTTCTACCCCATTTTGCAGATTGCTGCGCATCCCAGTGTCGGCGATGGGTAAACAGGTCTCGTCTCTTCCCAGTTGCAGCCCGTGAGCTGGTGGCACAACGGATTAATGAGGCAGCAGGGCTCTAGATGGTGAGTGGGATCAATGAGACCCAATTGAGCTGTTAGCGGTCTTAGGCGGAGAGCATCTCTCAGGAGGAAAGGAAGGCACAGCGAGAAGACCTAAGGCCGCAAGTCGCTGTGCAGCACCCACCCAAGGCTGGACTCGGGGGAGGTAGACGGGACGGTGTCTGTGACTAAACGGTTCTCACACCTTACACGCCGCACCGGGATTATGTTTTGAAAGGTGTCTTATAAAATCAAGACCGGTTCCTAACAACCTGCAAGTGCCAGTGAATCCCGAAATGTTTGTTTGAGGGGAGGGAGTGTGAGGGAAGGAGCAGAAAAAAGAAAGAGGGGGAGGATTGCCCAGTAGAATTTCAATCGAAAATGCTACTACCAGAATGGTTTCTGAATCTAGGATCTGCTCAGGCACAGGCGGAAAAGAACAGCTGTTAAAGAACTACATATTATAGAAATAATCGAAAAATCGTGCTCAATTATGTTTGAGGGTTAGTAGTCAAATGATGGCTACAATTTTTTTTTATGTTTCATGGCTTACTGGGATTGGGAAAAAAAAACCTGCGTGGGGTCTGAGCACCTCCGTTCCAAGCTACGATGCATATGTTTTTGAAATGTGAATGTTTCCACTTGAAAACTAGAGCATGACGGATTAAAATGCAGGCAAAACCTAAGGGAGATTTTTAGAATGCACGGATGACAACTCCAGGAAATATATTAACCACAGCCACGGGCCAACTTTGTACTCAGTTTGAAATGCAGCTCTTCTTGGAAAATGCTTAATACAACAGAGAGAATCTAATGGAGGTTGGAATCTAAAAATCCACTTTCATGATATCTGCTGTTACAGTAATATAGACATACTGTAAATGTACTTTAAAATATATAGCCCGTTTAATTCCCCAGCTATAAATGACTGAGAAATAGCAAAAAAGAGGGAGAGAAAGAGAGACTATTACTTTTTCCCCCTTGAAGCAAATGCTTTATGAAGATCTCATTGGAATCCAGCAAATGATTAATGTGAAGATTTTGGAGGAAATCTGGGGACCTGTATTAAAGCCTAGATCTCAGGTTCATTTCGATCAGCCAGCCGTGAACTCTGGGCCGAATTCATTACACTTTAATAGTGCTGGGAGAGGAAGAAAATGCAATTTCTCATTCCATTAGAAAACTAGAAAATACTCTCAGCTTGTTCCCCTATTAAGATGTGGCAGGTGACAGGGCCATTCTGGGGGATACGGTCAATGGAATTACAGCACATTATTTTTGTTCATATAAAATATTGAAAGGCAAGCCTGACTGTGCAGAAGTTATTTCACTGATTTGGTTTTTATGTAAATAAAATATTGAAAGTTAATTAATCCATGCTAGAGACTAATGATTATGCTTATTATATTGCATTTGATCACATAATTTGCATGATTCTCACATTGCTGCTTAATAAGCCATTCCAGGTTATAAATAATTCTGAAATTGGTTTCTAATAATGGCATGCTATAAAAGGAATGGTTTTATTACACTGGCCAGAAAAGAGGAGCGATATCAGACATGGAATTGGCCTCCATGTGAGTAGAGATGCTTTAATAAATACTTAAAAGTGTGATATATACCAAATAAAGATAAAAATAAGTATATTGGATAATTTAGTCTAGAGTCAAAAAGCATCTTTAAAAATATACAATTACAATGAATTAAATGTTTAGATAATTTTTAATCAGCGCAGTGGCCCACGTACTGAAAAGAATGTGTGGCAATCTGTTAACTATAAAGAAAACTATGAAGTACTGATCATATAAGAACATAAGCCAATTACTATTTAATTTGAATTTGGTCAAGGAGCAATGGTACAGTGAATTGTGAAGTAAATACATTTTCCATAAATTATTTTTGCATTACATTACATAATGTTAATCATTTTGAAAAGTTAATTAAGAAGGTTATGTTGATCTGATTACTTTTTAAACTATGGAACATTATTTTAAAAAATATTGAAATTGTCATTCTATTAAATTGTGTCTATCAGCAGGCTCAAGCTATTATCTTTGCTTGAACATTATGCTGGAACAATTAGAGTACTTTGTCTCTTTCTTCTCGCGCGTTCTTTTGTGTACTTTTTGAAAATAACTGTTTCTGTCACATAGCTTATATTTTATTTCATTTACAACTTTTTCTGTTAAAAGAATAACTGTCATTAACCTTTGGAAGACCTAATAAAGTTTAATAGACCTCGTTTTCTTTTTTCATAAAATCAGTTGTTCAATTATATTTTACTTGTGATTCTAAGTTCTATTTTAATTTAAACTAATTGCCAGTATATCTAGGTTTAGACACAGCATTTTACTCTTTAAATAAAGAATTAATAGATAATCTTTCTCTTAAGGGACAACACCCCCAAATTTATGAATTTCTAACCTGCAAGATTGAATCTACAAGCAAGCACTGTCATCAGTGTTGATGGAAGTATTGAAATTGTGTATTTATGTAAAGGTTCAAACTCAACTTCAGATATTTTTTAAAAGGTGAAAAATAAAAATTTTGAAGAGCATTACTAATACATGTTTACAGTTATGCAATTAGTACTCTTTCGGTGTGTAGTTTTAAAAGACCGTGGTCTAGGCCTTTCACTAGCAAAACCACCCAGACGTATATTGAATAAAAATGCTAATCATTATGTTAATCAGTATTACTTTATTAATTTGACCATTTTAAATCCCCAATGATATTCATTTGCTATTAGACTAGAAGCATGAGCTATTTTTTCAGTTTAGACTATCTTTAAAATGCCGAAAGGAGACAGAAATATTCAACTCTGTGATTACGGACGTTCTCATTGCTTCTTAGATCAAATGTAAAGTAACTAAGATCTCAAAGTTAATTTTATAAAAGTAGGTAGCACTGGTTTAACAAATTGACTAGGTTGATGACACCCAGGATATCGTACAGAAGATACCACCGTCCAAGACGGCAAAGGAAGATTTTTCAGCACCCTGGATAGCTCAAGAGTAAGTACCGGCGCTTGGAATTTCACCTCCAGGCACCTGTCCATAAAATATTTGATATGTCTTCATTCTTTTAAAAAGCAAAAAACAAACAAACAAACAAACAAAAAAAAACTGGGATTCACTAGCCTTATGCTTTTATTCACCGATTTTCGGAAAAGCTATAGGTGTGATTTTCTAGGTTATATATAATTTACAGCTTGGAGAGTGGTTGGAGGAGAATAAGGGGTCAGCAATTATTTCCTCTACTACCTGTCCAACCTTTCCCGTTCTGAATGCCCCTCCTTCAGACAGGATATCCACAACAGAAAGCCTTAATTCTCCCTCCCCCACCCCAGCTTCCTTAGAGGACTCCAAAACAAAACGGGGCTCACCGGCTGTGGGAATCTCGTCAGCTGCCCCCCAGCGCACTGGTAGACTACGAAAGTTCAAACCCCTTGCAAACATCAAAGCTAGGAATATTTCGCCGGAGTGCAAGAGAGAGGGTGATACTTAAGATAATAAAGCCACGCCGTGAAACCTGGGTGTAGCACTTTTTTAAAAGGCGCCCATTCGCCTTATTTGCTCTTTTCTCTTGTTTTCTGTATAATTGTTGCATTCCTCCTTTTATCCAAACGCTTAACACAAACTCATTAGGGGATAATACTTGTTAATAATGCGAGCAGGAGTTGAGGTGCGAACTCGGCTGGGCCGCCCGGGGGGCGCTGAGGTTGCCTTCTCGGGAGGAGGAGGCGAACCCTGTAGCCCGACAACGCCGGGCTTCGATTTTGAGGACCTTCTTCCAGGATGTCGCTACACTGGCAGGAGACGGGCCTTGAGTGTCCATTGGGGGATGGCGATGGGGACCAGTTTCCGGGTAGAGAAGGAGATAACTCGACACAGGAACGCACAGGCAGCGTGAACGCAGCCCAGGATCTCGACAAGGGAAGGGAAGACCCTGCTCCCTTTGCCCAAATCCTCCCGCCCGGTCCTTGCCTTCTGTCCCAGAGCCCAAGCCCCTCGTACCTGCACTCGGGACTCGGTCAGCCCGATACGCAGTGCCAGCTCCTCACGCATAAAGATGTCGGGGTAGTGAGTCTTGGCGAAGCTCCTCTCCAACTCGTTGAGCTGTGCGGGGGTGAAGCGCGTCCGGTGGCGCTTCTGCTTCTGTTGGCCCTGCTGCTGGCCGGCTTGGCTGGGGTTCGGGCCGCCCTGGGGCCCGGGCTGCTTGTCCGGGTCTTTGGCGCTCACCGCCAGCGAGGCCGGAGTAGAGCCCACTGTGGTGATGTCCTCCCCGGGCAGCAGAGTGGCTCCCTCCACTGGGTCAGAGTTGGGCGCCAGGTCCCCCGGATGGCCCCCGGGGTCGGAGCCCCCCACGCCCAGCCTACACTTCACCGCCTCCCGGTGGCCCAGAAGCTCGGCGGCATCTTTCATACCTGAGGAGGCAAGGGGATCGCGGTCACTACTTACTTGGCGATGCCAGGAGGGGCTGTCTTCCCCGCGCAGCCTTACTTCAACCCGTCCTCGGCCCCCTCCGCACCCACGCTTGTCCTAAGGAAGAAACTCCCAGGGTATTCAGCTGGGTTCCCCAGAATTTGGACAGCCGGGTTGGAATAACATCTCCCGGCCCCTTGCCCTCTCCGCAGCCGGCTCCCGTAGTAAACAGCACAAGCTTTCGTCTCTCCCGCAATAAAACACTCCCAGTCCCGGCAATAAAACATGCCTCTGAATCCCTTCCATAAACCGTACCCCAGGCGCCCCAGGAAATCGAGAGCAAATCTTAGGACACAGGGGTGCGGGGGGCAGAAAGTAAATTAGACAATTCCTCGGTTGCTGCGGCACCTGCGCTTCGGCAGCCTGACGAACTCTACCTCCGGCCCTCAGCCGATTCCCTCTTACTTTCGGAAGATGAATAAGCCTCCAAGCTTTCCACCCCCCGAAATCAACCCAAATCAGCTCCGCCTCCCCCCTCAAATCAGAGAAAGTGTTTGGAAAATGGAGTCACATCCATCACCAAAGATTCCCAATCCGGAAACCCAGAGCCCAGCAACCCAGATAGCATTAAGGAAACTCGAGTGAACTCTATGGACAACCGGGAATCAAACTTTAGATATTTCAACTTTTCTTTCCAGAGAAATAAAAGGCGCATTCCTCACAGCCATTGGCAACGCCGAGTCCCTTGCAGAAGGGGGGGGGGGATGACTGTGAGGTTGAATTTGGCTTCTCTCCTTCTCAACCAGCACACTTAGCAAATCCGCCTTGATAGCAGCAGCTTCTCCTTTATGCCAGATTTTTTACAAATTACACCACACTTAGAAAAGGAGGAGAGAAGAAGGTGGTGGGGAGAGAGAAACGGGGGGAGGGAAGGAGAAAGAAATCCCAAATCAAAACAAACAGGAGAGGAAAAAAAGAGAAACACCTCCTAACAAATTATCACGGGGTATATCGCCTTTCAAAAAAAAAAAAAAAAAAAAAAAGGCGGGGGAGGGGGGAAGAGAAAAATAAGAAAAACAAAAAGTAACAACATTTCCCAACTCCTTTCTTGGATCTACATATTCCATAGATTTTTTTAAAAGGCGATGTTAAATCAAATTAAACTTTAATGCAGCACAATTACTTTTAAAGAAATTAGTCCATTTAGGTCGCATTAAGGTAAAATAAGGAACAAATTGACAATTTCCTGCCCCAGCTTCTCCTGGCTGCCCGGGCGAGAGGCGCGCACTCACCTAGCCTGGCGTCCAGGAGGTCGGCGTGAGACAGCATCGCGCACCGCTCCAGGGCGAAAGCTGTTCCCCCCCAAATTTTAGCGGCTTTAAGTTATTTAAAATAGATATAAGCTATAAGCTATACGATATAGATATATATATATAGATCACCTAAATGAAAGAAAATTCGGTTTGTGGGTAAAAAGGGGGCTTCTTGCATTATAATGTCCTTTAGAGAGACGGGGAGGTGCTTAACAGTTGAATGAACCCGTGAGCAGCTCGGCGAGGGGACCAATCAGGAGGGCAGCCTGCAAATGTCAGCGCCCGGAGAGTCCCCCACTCCGCCCGCCCGCTCGCCTGCGCCCGCCTGAAGGAGGCGGCGGCGGCAGCCCTGGCAGCTCCAGCCCGGAGCAGGAGCTAAAGCAGCGTCAGCTGCCTCGGCCTCGCCCTGAGCTTCTGGGCCCGGCTCCCTCTAGTTCTTCCCTGTGATTTTTCTCCGGCCTCCCCTTTCCTTCCCCTTGGCCGGCCCTGCGCGCTTCATAGGCGTAGCTCTGTGCCTCTGAGCTAACATCTTCCTAGAGCAGGGGCAGAGCAGGGGTCAGAGCGGGCCATGACCCTGGCGTGACCTGAGGGTCGCCCCCACCTGCGCGCTCTGGGCCTGCCGCTCATACTGGCCCGCCAGCCCAGGGCGCGACGAGGGCACACCGCGGCCTTCAGACAGCGCCTAGACTTCGCCGCGGCTCAGCAGGCCTGCGCCTAGGGTCCAGGCTCCCTGGCTGTGCCCCGGGGCCTACACGAGCCCCAACCCCACAGTGGGCCTAGAGCGCAAAGAGGAGTCGGCTTCCCTGGCACCGCCAGCGCCCGCTGTCTGCTTCGGGGACCCTCGCGGAGTGTGGGTTCGAGCGCCCTGCACCCTTCTCACCGGGCTTCTTCCCGGCTCCTGCTCTTCCGCTTGGCCCACGCCCGCATCCTCGCCCCTAACTCGCTCTTTTGGTCAAAGTTTCTAAGTTCAGCTCGGCTCCCAACTCCACTTAAGGCTGTAAATAAAGTTAAATGCTCTTTATTTTCCTCTTGAATATGTTAAACTACTTGAACAATTTAAAGTGCTTTGCACAAGTGAAGCGAACCATTTCTAATGTTCTGATTTTTCAGAGCCAGCCAACAACAAAGTTTAGATTAGTAATATATTTCTAACCAGAGTAATTTTCAAGATCATTAGGCATTTATGTAATTAGTGCCAAATCTATAAGCTTTTATTACGATTATTAGAGTAAAATCAGTATAAATTTGTACTAATTTACTACTGTTTAGACTTGGCTGTCAAGCCTAGAGGTTCTTATTGTAAATGATAACTGAGGAAATTAAGTGCAAAATTCTGTACCGTTTCTGATCTGCTCCTAAACAATCCGTTTCAATTTTATTTGTAGCAGAACATAATGCCCTTTTAAAGTTATTTGACTTGTATTTTTATTTGCAACACAAGAAAAATGCCCTCTACCCAGTCACAATGAAAACTGATATTTACTACTCCCAACTTGATTAACATTGATTTTTAATTCGAGAGTGATGCAATTAAGATTATTCATTTAGTGCAAATAAACCTTCCACAAAAGGGTGGCCCTATGAAGTCTGTTTTAAATAATACTGAGCAAATGGCTTTTTTTGTTCGCCGTCCAATTGACTTAGACAAAACATTGAAAATGCTGGCCGAGAGCAGATGCGAGAGGAATTGTGTGTGTGCGTGTGTGTGTGTCCTCAGCTGTATGTGTGACAGGGACCGAGCAAGGAGACAAAGGAGGCGGCAAAGCGAACTCTGGGGCAGTTTTGTTTCCTCCTTCCCTCCTGCAGCCCGTTCGCCTCCTCTCCTGCACACACACGTGCGCGCGCGCACATATGCACACACGTGTGAATGCAGGGTTATTGACCACACCAGTTTCTTCTGAGCTGCGGAGACCGCTTCCCCGGAAGCTCCGGGCCCGACTGGGCTTCAGCGGCATCTGCAGCTGCTACCAACGCGGCCTATGTGGGGCCAGGCGCCGGGGTCGTGGACTCGGGGTCGTGGACTCAGGCTCGCGGCGTGTCTGGGAGCCGCTAGGGTTTTTGGCAAGCGGCCGCAGCCCTTTTGAGAAACGCTTTGCCTGGGAGGAGAATTCGGAGACCTCAAGCAAACAAAGTCTCCCCAATAAAAGCTTCCTTTGCCCCCAAACAAAACCTCAAATCTAGAAGCTAGAGCACTGGGCGCGCACAGCAAAAGGAGGCCAGACGGCAGCCCAGGGCGGGGCGGCGTGAGGTCAGGACGGTGGCTCGGGAGTACGCACTGGCCTGCGCACGTCCAGGGACTCGCAGGAGGTTTCTGCCCACCTGGGTGGGGCTTGCAGGGTGTCCACACCGGAACGCAGGGGGCAGAAGTGGGGGGAAAGTGGCTAAGGAAGAGACAGGGAGACCTGGCCCCAGAACCCTGCTCCCAGAAATAGGCAGGTCCGCCAGGCCCGCACAGCCTAGCTCCACAGCCTGTCTGGAGGGAAGGAGAAGGGGCCGCGACCTGAGGAGACAAGGATAAGGGCGCGGGGCCGCGCGTCTCCACGTGCGTGCACACAAGCGCTAGTGTCCCCAACCCACAGTCGCCCCCGGAACGGCGCCGGCTGTGCAGCGTCCTCCCACACGCACTCGCTCGTGTATTCTGTTTTGTTGTATCTTTCAGGTCGATAAATAAATGTGTAATAGTTAATGTGAAGACACATCAGAGTAATAACAATGGGACGAAATCAAAGGATTATCCATCTCTGTTAGTAACCGCTGAATAACAATGTTGCGGCGTGATTGATAGCCCGCTTCATTTTATGACTTTTCTATTGGTCTTGATTTTTATAGCAGTATAAACAAACTAAATCATTTCTTCCAAGACTTCAGAGCATAAGCATCTCAGAGAGGGGGGGAAAGGGAGAAAGGAAAGGAAAAAAAAAAAAAAGAAGAAAGGGAAATCTGAGAGTGGGAGCGGGGCAGTGTGTGGGGCGTCGAGGCGGGGAGGGCTCAGGCTGGAGTTGGAGCCGGGTGCCCGCCGCCAGCAGGCAGGGCGAGAAAAACGACAATAGCCTGGATGTAAAAAGCTCGCCCCTGCTCCCGGTTCCCTCCCGGCAGCTCGTTTTGGCCAATGTCTGAATCCACCTGGGTAGGGCCTGGTATGTATTTACCAGAGTTTTATTTCCCGTCATCTTCCCACGTTCCTGGGGCAGCCGGGAAAGTGCCGGTCAGGCCCATTGCTGTTGATAATTTAAGGCATTTCCCACATGATCATGGGAACTGAAGTCCCTAACAAGGCGAGGCTTTAGCGCAATGGCCCCCAAATCTTCGGAATGACAAGAATGTCTTCAGAAATCACTTCAAAGCAAAGTAAAAGGATTTTCTATGACGGATCCAGTGATTTTTCCTCAATAAATAGGTTTTAGATTGTTACACACACGTAGAAGTGGAACAAAGGGAACTACCAGAAAATATATTGGTTGCCCCTAATAAAATTTATTTAGACAGTTTACTTCTCATAAAAAATAGAGATTGAATTTTGTACAAGATCCTGCCAAGGGACGATGGACAGGGAAATCATTTTTTTCTTTCTCCTTTTCCCCCCTTCTCTTTTCTAACGAAGCACAAAGAGCGTTCACAGGCCAGGGAATCGGCTCCTGACTCCAGCCACCCTGCGCGCCCAGACTGAGCCAGATAACTCTGTAGCTGCAAGGAAAGTCGGCTTGCTGAGAGAGTAAAACAACAACAACAACAACAACAACAACAACAAACTTGATGACTGATAATGTAAATTACAAGCACAGCAACTATCAAATCAGTGTCTTTACTCCTGCTTTGCCGTCCAGTTCTAGATCAAGACTTAGAAATGTGTGTCTAGACTGGGAGGTGGGGGTGGGATGGGGCCCCCGGGCAGCTAGTGCCTTCCAGAGGAATTTGTGCTGATTATACTTGTAATTCTGATTTTCTCTCTAATTGTATTTCTGCGTTCATTGCGAATCCTTTGTAGACACAGAAACAGACAGAATAAAAATATATACCGGGTGTTGTGGGAAGAATTGGGTAGTATGCCCAGAGCCCTAATTGCTTTTCCACTTACAAAAACCTCGGAGGTTTATTAAATGTAACTTTCGGCTGTTTGAGTTGTTTGTAAACTGCTCTCTTTTCTTTGCAGACAGTGGGCTGAAATATGGCGCGTTATTATTCACATTCCTGCTATTAAATGCTGAATTGTAACATTGTTCCCTTTAATGAGGAGCTCCTCCCTCAATAATTAACGATCTCACATTTTCCTATTTTCTTGCCTGATGAAAAGAATCAATTTTAATTCGTGGTAAATTACAGCCATGCTTTTGGGTATTATTTGCTTACAGAAAACAAATCAAGTGACTTGCACACTCCTGTTTACTTTTCCAGATATGAAATAATCCAAACGCAGTGGCAAATCAGATCGTGTTCCTCAGGCCTACCTAAGAAATGGAAAAGAATAAAGGGTGGGGACACATACTAGAGGAAAATAAGGACGCTCTCAAGTCCACTGTGCTCGGAACAATGGTGACCACTTTTCCCGCACATCCTGCCCTGGGTACCAGAACCTACACTCCCCCCAGCCTCCACTCTCCCCACCTGACCCTGTCCCAGACTGGGGTTGGTGGTCTGCATCTGGCCACTCTGGAGTTTGAGACTGCTTGGTGTATGGCTTATTTTGGGGGAGTCATTTTGAGGGTAGGATGACTAGTAGGAAGGAGATCTGGGAGGGCGGCCAAGTCTCTGTAAAGGGGTAAGAGGCATTTCCATGCTTCTCTGCATAAAATAACTCTCTTGAGGTTTCCAGCAATAGAGACCACAGCCAAAGTGGCTTCTGTTCTGAGTGTCCCTGCCCGGCCACTGCGAAAGGGTCCTCCACTCGCCTTGGGGAGAGGGCTCTGGAGGGCAAAGTGAAGCGTTTTTAATTCCTCTCAAACAGGCCGGGGCCCAGCCCAAATGTGCATCTTCCTGGCCTCCAAGAGCTGGGAGCGCAGGGACTCCGGGAGGCTCTCAGCCAGTTGTTCAATTGATGTCGCTGAGGGGGCCTTGTGGCCGCAACAACTCTGCCTACAGGACCCAGGATCCCCAGCCTCGGAGCCAAATGCCAAGCAGCGTTCAGGATCCACACTCAGGGCTTTTTGTTTTTTAAGCGCCAGTAGCAGGCTGCGTGTGCATGACACGTGTACTTGTGTGTGCTTGTGCGAGCAGTGCGTGTTCATTGCCTGTTCACTCACACGGAGGGGGCGTGCCAGGCGCTGCGGAGGGGCAGAAACCTGCCCCAAAGAGTCTCATTTCCTATCCTACCCAGAAGCCTTTGGCAATACACAAGCTCGACATATACATTTTTTCTTTTCTGCAGTAAACAGTTTCCCACACATTCGAGTTTGCAAACTTTAACCAGTCCACCCGCCTGACTTTTCGTGTGCGCCGGTTCCTTGCTCGTTTTTTCTCTCATCTTTCCCTTCTAACTACTGGCGCCCACGGCCCTCCACGCAGAAAGCTCTACACAAAACAATGACGGATTAGTATTCGCCCCCTGACTGCGTATCTTGCTTCTCTCTCTCTTTTTTTTTTTTTTTTTGCCTTTCGCCCCGTAATTTTAATGGCCCCAATTAGCCACACGGAATATAATAAGTGACACGGAGATTTTGTTTGCATGTGTTAAGTTCGTTGCTTTTCTGATTTCTATTTACTCAGGATAAATAATCATATATCAGTTATTCAGTTAGGTGACAAGGCTAGTAATTGGAATAAAAAGAAAAACATCTCATCCTTATCTCTTTCTATAACTAGATATAGCGCTAATAAGACTGCATCAATCTTATCTAGCAAATAAATAAAATAGACAAACAAATTCGCCTCCAACAAGTTAATGCAGTGTATCTGAGTGGAAAGTAGATATTTTCACGCATTCTGGAGATGAGGAGTGACTTTTAATAAAATCACAAGAAAAACAAATGTAATTCTGTAAGCCATTTCTTCGAGCCGCCTGCACTCGCCCACTCCTCGCTCGCTCCCCGCCCGGCTCCTACGTCCCAACCTTTTTCTTTTCGCTCGCAGTTAGTGCCAGGTTTGCGACAGACGCCGGGACTCGGCCGCTCCAGCGACTCTACGCTTCGGGGGGTGGGGTGGGGGAGGGAGGTCGAGTCTATGGGTGAAGAGCCTTTCTCAAACAGGATTTCATCTCCCTGTCTTTTCCTCCTTGCATCTCCTGCCCTTACTCTTCCCTTTCCCTCTTCCCTTTCTCTCCCTTTCCCCCTTCTCTTTATGCTCTCTTCCTTTTCTCTCTTTGCTCCTTTTCCTCCTTCCTTTCTCTCCTTTTTCTCCCTTTCCGTCCTCCACTCCTTCCTCTCATTCTCTTCTCCATCCGTCCTCCCGTCCGTCTCTCTTTCCCCTTTTCTCTCGTTTCTCTTTCTCGCTCCCCTTTTTCTCCTTCCCTCCCTCTCTTCTGTCTTCTCCCTTCCTCCCCCTTTTTTCTCCCCCGCTTCCCAGACCCTCGTCCCCTCCCCGCAGCCCAAGTGCGGCTAATTCCGGGCGTCTATATTCACTCAATTAGAGAAATCTACAGAGAAGATCGATCTTCCATCTGCAGACATGCCAGCTTAACAAATTAGATTCTTGTTTCGTGCAGGTGATTTGGTGACAGTTGGGGAATTAGAAGTGATAAGTTGTTGTGTTTGAGCCCGGGCCCCCGCCCCCCGCCTGCGCCCCTCCCCGCCCGCGGGCCCCTCGGCCGCGCCCGCCGCCCGGGCACCCCCTACCGCACCCCCCAGCCGGCCCGCGCTGCCGCCGCCGCCGCCGCCGCATCCCCCGCCGTAATTAGTGCTGCTGCCCTCCATGTGGGCTCGATTAAACCGTGATTTAGCCGAAAGAAATATAATTATGGCTGCAAATAAAATAATCAGCATTGAAGAGCGATTTCCTTAATGAGATGGAGCGGTTGCACGTCACGGAGTAAAGGGGTCTCATTAAGAGGTGGTAATGAGGCTTGGGTGGATGGTGCAGTTACAAAATAGCCCAACTCCTCTGCAGGCCGGGCCCGTCCGCCCGAAGTGGCGGCCGCGTCGCCTTCCAGCCGTCCGGAGGTGCCGCGGTCCCAGAGGGCACTCGGGCCCGCCCCGCCTGGCCCCCAGGGGGCGCAGCGCCAGCAGCGCAGCCTTCTCCCCGCGCCTCCCGCGCCGTCGGGCCGGGCAGGGGACACAAGCCGCCGCAGCGGCTAGGGGGCCCAGCCAGCCCGGCCTGCTCCGCCTCGGCTGGGCCGCCGGGTTGGCACAAGCAACTGCCAGGCCCCTGGACACTGGAGAAGCCGGCCCGAGGGAGGGGCCCTTGCCTGGGGCGGGTGCCGAGGGGCAGTCCAGGAAACTTCTGAAGCAGGTGGAAGTCCTCCCGGGTAGATGTGAGCTCCATCGGGAAAAGGGTGTCACAAACACAGGTGCTCAGAGGCAGGGGTGCCACCGCGGCACCCCAGAACCTCGGGTCAGCTCGCGCGGACACCGCGTCTGGGAGTCCTGGCGTGGAAGGGCCTCGGAGGTTCTCATTCTCTCCAAGTCTCTTTCCACACTTTATTAAAGTACTGAAAAGGCAACAACTCTGTTTTTACCAGGTCTTTTTTTTTTTTTAAGTCTAAAATAAGTTATTCCAAAGTTTCTTAAACGGGTACCTCTGACCTTTCTGGTTTATTAGGCCCAGGACGACCTATGAATGCCTTCTCTGCATCACGGTGTATACATGTGCATGCTCCCAATGTCCAGAGGTGGTGATGCCTCAGTATTCATTTCTAATTAGGTTGTTAGCCCTCTCTTTGACTCAGTTTCATCATTTAGACCCATTCTTAATGGGACAAGGAAATTTACATTATTTACACAAGGTGACCAATGAGGCAGCTGACACACTTTCCTTTATTCATCCAACCAACATTTGCTGAGCATCTACTATATGTTGGGTACTGAGGGGATGAGAGATGAACACAGAGACAGACGCTTGGGTTAGTAGAGCTCACAATGGCCTGCATTGAATTTTTCCACTACAGTAGACTGTGGCCAGCAGGATTTGTACCTGTAAGAGGCAGAGATAACCCAGGAAGAAGCTCAGTTTGTTTTGGTGGGCTCTCACCCTCTCTTACTTTCTCAGTCCATATTTTCTTCTCATCCAGAAACCTGCGATCTCAAGGAAGAAAGTAATTTGAATTAACTTTCTTAGGTGTTAAGAGTTAATGTAATATCCTTCACGGAATGTTCCCATTTTTGTAAAAGGACTGCAAGGAGAGGCACTTTGCCTAGATAAGTGACTTTTCCATATCTGCCTAGTGGTGGTCTCTCAAGAGACTTGAGACAGAAGGATTTGGGGGTTACTGTGATCCAAATACTGGTTCCCTAATCAGCCTCACCAGTGCTGATGGAAACTCTTGCATATTTTTAAGAAACGTTTTTGGGGGGTGTGAAGGCTATGGACCACCTCCCATTAAAATGCATTTATTTACCAAAAACTTTAGGGGGTTCAAAACCCCCCTTGAGCCGTCTATGGGCTCCAGGTTATAAAAGAGTGATATTTGGGTGACAATTTATGATTATCACCTTCAGAGAAGAAATGCAAATCTCCAGAGGAGTTCTACCAATAAGTCTGAATGTAGGGAACAGCTGGATGAAGAATCAAAAAGAAATTGTCAAACCAGTAAGTTCCAAGAAAACAACTGGCTAGAAGATGCATGCGGTCTAACAAATTTATAACAATTTCATATCTTCCATCTGACCAAAATATAGGTTGATATTAATCCAAACCTATATTACATGTTTTCATGTTGCAGAGAATTGTCAGGAAACCTGGTTTGTTGGTGGGCAGCTCTTGCTCCTAGAGGCAGGCCCTGGGCAGTCGGCACTCTGGCTGGAGAGATCAGCCTCATACAATGGTGGGTCATAAATAAATAGACCTAACCCTGGGTGGAGGTGCAAGTGAATGTGATTAAAATTCACATGCTGGGACCACAGAGAGCGAAGGGTGATTAAAGTCTGTCTTAAGCCTACTAAAGCCCCCAAATCCAGACCTTAAGCTAATTCTTTCATTCACTCCCCAAAGGCATTTCACACATTAGGGCCCGAAAGCCAGTAGCAGGGCTGCCTTCTCCACCCTTCTGCACTTTCTTAAGTTGCTGACATATGGAACCAAAGAGCCTTTTCTGTGGAGATAGCTCTTTCCCAACTGCTTTAGAACAAGGATTTACTCTACTCCCCCTTAATTTTTGAGAGGTCTCCAAAAAAGGAGATGGACTTTTACATGTATTTTCCTAGCAGAATTTTTTTTCACACTCTTGGAAGCAGCTGTGGTAGGGAAGGGAATATGTATTAGTTAGGATACACAGGCTGCTGTAACAGAGACCCCAAATTAGAGTGGCTTAGAACACATAGAATTTTATTTATCTCTCACATAACAGCCCATGAAAAACATGCCAAGGCCAATATGGCAGGCAGTAGCTCTAAAAGACTGGGAACCTAACCTTCTTCTTCCGTGTACAGTGTGTGTGTGTGTGTGTGTGTGACAGTGGCTATTCACAGGCATGATCATAGTGTACTGCAGCCTTGGGCTGAAATGATTCTCCTGCCTCAGTCTCTTTGGTAGCTGGGAAAACAGGCTTGGCCACCATGCCCAGCCCAGCCTTTTTATTGTTCTCTGTCTTCCTTAACATATTCTTCCACCTTGCAGCCTAAGATGGCTGCTCCAGCTCCTGCCATCACCTCTGCATTTTGGGTAGCTGGAAACGGAGATGAAGAGGAAGGCTCATTCCTTTCTTTTTAAGGTCATGGCTCAAAAATGCTTCTATTACTTCCTCTCACAATGCATGGAACAGAATTTAGTCACATGGCCATACCTACCTAAATAGAAATTGAGTGCTATAGTCTTTACCTGAGTTGGTTAAAACATGAGAGAGAAGGCTCTGTGGTTTTCCTGCTCTGGGAGGGGACAAAAATGCTGTCTTCAATATGGCCCTCATTTATGACTTGGCCCCATCTTCAGTCTTCTCCAATACTTGTACTGAAAAAAATGGTGTGTGTTTGCCAGAGGAGGGATGGAAGGTGGAAAGTGGAGGCAGAGGGGCCAGGTAGTAGCCTAATGCAATAATCCAAGGGGGAAATGATGGCTGCTTGGACCAGAATGAGAGCAGTGGAGGAGGTGATAAGTGGTTGGAATCTAGAAGTATTTCCTAGGAAGCCTAGGATGTGCTTCTAGATGTGGGGTATGAGAGAGAAGAGCTGAGGATAATGCCATTCATTGATTATCTATTCATCCATTGACTGTTTTTTTAGAGACGGGGTCTCGCTATATTGTCCAGGCTAGCCTTGAGCTCCTGAGTACATGGGATCCTCCCAGCTCAGTGTCCTGAGTAGCCAGGACTACAGTTGCTCACCACCACACCTGGCTCTAAATTGTTATTGAGCACTGGCTGTGAGCAAGGCACTGAGCTAGGGCCTGTGGATACAATGGGTATAGTCATGCTTTTATAATTGCCAAAAATAGCCAGCAGAGAAGTAAACACAAGTATGATGTATGTAATAAAAAGCAAATCCCAGAGGCTTCGAGATAATAACTCAGAGGAAATGAATCTAGTTTAGGGGTCTGGGAAATGATGTCTAAGCTGAGACAGGAAGGGTGCATAGGGAGTGGTCAGGAAATTGAAGTGAGCTGGGGCCATAAGGGGAAGCATGTTCCTGTAGAGGAATTCACTTTAAGCCCTACTTCCCTCCATACCTTCATGTTGTCTACTTCATGTTGTCTACTTGGAATAGAATGAAACCCTGGACTTACTTTATGCTTAGTTCATGCTATCTCTCTGAAGAGAAAATGCTTTTTGAAGTTCAATTCAAGTTAATTAAATTCAATCAACATTTGTAGGTTCTGGGCGAGGTTCCTAGCCAAAAGACAATAGCCCATGGTAGCATTTAACTGAGAGCAGATAATAAAATTGAAATCATTGAATCAATGAAAACTCAAAGGATTTCAACATAGGAAGATGTGCTGTGGTGTGACATGATCAAAATCTACACAATTCAGGATGGCAACAAAAATCTATACAATTCAGTATGGTGACGAGAGTGTAAATATAGATTAGGAGACAACCTACAACCTTCGTTTAAAGCATTTAAAAAGTCCTTTATACATGGGAAATTAAACGTGTGGAATGCATTCCCTCCAAGGGGTGGTAAAATTACTATATTTGTTGGGATGAGAGTTTAGTGGCTATAAAAGAAACAACAGCAGCAGTAACAAAAACCAACAGTGGCTTAAACAAGATAGAAGTTTCTCTCTCACTTAATAGTCTAAAGGCAAGAACTCCAGGACTGTCATGGTTGGTCTATGGTGTCAGCGACCTAGCCTCTTCTATCTTGTTCCTATATGCTAGGATGTCCCCCTTGTCCATGTTATCCAGGATGGCTCACCACCATGTCATATTCTAGCCAGCAGGAAGGGAAAGGAGGAAGGCAAGAGTATCCTTCTTCCTTTAAAAGCACAACCCTAAAGATGCACACATCACTTCTGAATCCCATTGTCAAGAATTTGGTCAAATGACCACACCCAGCTACAGGGAAGGCTGGGAAATCGTATTTTTATACTAGATATTCGTATTCCATGTGAGAACAGAGAGTTATATTAGTGAGAGACAGAAAGAGAGAACAGACACTAGAGTCTCTAGCAGTCTTTGTGGACTAAGGGGTTCTTTTTCTCACTCAGAACTTCCAAAGTTAGTGCTTGAAAGAAAATTTTCAGGAGTGTGTGTGTGTGGAGGTATAAGGGTTGGCAGACACCCCTGAATCACAGGCTTCACCTCCTTCTTTGGGTTCTTTCATGTGACTTCCTGCTGGCACCCAGATGCTGCTGCCCCCTTAAATATTTTGGCTGAAGTAAAGATCAAAACCTTTCCCTGGGTTTCCCTTAGCCAAGACTACGCGGAGTTTTCTTTTCTTTTCTTTTTTTTTTTGAGACGGAGTCTCGCTCTGTCACCCCGGCTGGAGTGCAGTGGCGCGATCTCGCCTCACTGCAAGCTCCGCCTTCCGGGTTCACGCCATTCTCCTGCCTCAGCCTCTCCTAGTAGCTGGGACTACAGGCGCCTGCCACCACACCCGGCTAATTTTTTGTATTTTTAGTAGAGACGGGGTTTCACCATGGTCTCGATCTCCTGACCTCATGATCTGCCCGCCTCGGCCTCCCAAAGTGCTGGGATTACAAGCGTGAGCCACCGCGCCCGGCTACGGAGTTTTCAAAGAGTTTAATATAGATAGATGTAGAGAAGACAAAGCAGAGCATAAACATAGAAAATACAAGAAATGTGTAACCTTTCCAGCTTACAAAGTCCAAGATCTCTATCAGCTCTTCCTTACTCTTGCCTAGAAGATTAAGCTCAACTTCTCCAGCACCTTGACCTCAGCCTTCATTCCCTGGGTCTTAGCTTGTCTCTGCATGGAGGATGATTGCTTTAATATTCACCTTCCAGGAACAACCTGCAGTAGTAGTTCAGGTGAGGTATCGCCCTTATACAGGATGAGAAGGAGCTGCCTGCCCTGGACCTTGGCTTTAAACAGCCCCATTTGGACCATCTCCAGCTGCAGCCCGTCAAGAGCCTGCTCTTCCCCCTCTAGACTACCCGGGACCCCAGAATTCCTTGCCCAACAGTCCTGCTCCTGCTTCCAGAGCTTCTGTGGGTCTCTCCCACATCTGCCCGTCGTGTGCACACTCCCAGGCCCAAGAGGCAGCTGCTTGTGATGAGATGTGGGCGGAGCTTGGAGAAGTGGGCTGGGCTGACCACTTGTGCATGTGGGAGGCCTCTTGCTGCCCTGGATGCAGCTGGTGGGCAGGAAGAGAAGGTGCAAACCTGGAGCTGGGGGCTGGGACTCCAAACATTATAAATTTGAACTTGAACTTCTAGGTTGTTATGAAGATATAGTTAAGGTAAGAAGACAGGACATATTTCACTGAACAGTTTGTTAGCTTAATTTATAATTTTTAAATATTTGGACATATAGTATGCGGGCCTCTGTTCGTACTCTTGCTCCAGATCCTGCAAATGTTAGGGTAGGCTTGGGCTGTCTTGCCACATATGTTGTTATCTTTAAAAGTTACAGTATGTGAGATTCCTCTTCTGCACCCTACACTTCTAATTTCCAATGTGCAGCCAAGTCAGATTATGAAGGAAGGCCCTCCCTGCTCAGATGGAAGGCTGCTACCAGTATGCACACACACTTTTGCTTTTTCTCCGACTTGCCATTCCCATTCCAACCTCTGGCCATGGTACCTTCTGGTTTGTTCCTTCTTCCTGAAGTACACATCTCTGGACTTTCACATGGTTAGAGCTCTCTCTTTATTCAGGTCTCTGTAAAATTTTATCTCTGTAGAGATGCCCTTCCTGACATCTCGTCTCCAAACTTAAAAGAGTCCCCCAAAAGAGTCAAGTAGATCCATAATTCGTCATCCTTTATCTTGCTTTATTTTTTCAGCACAGCACTCATCACTATCTGAAAAGTGTGCTATGTGCTTATTTGTTTATTACCTCTTTCCCTGAGCAGAATGCAAGCCCCATAATGGCTGAACCTTTGTCTATATATCTTAGTACCCCTAGAGCCTTGTACCGTTTCTGATGCATAATAATGTGCAAAAAAAGTTTTGTTGAATGAATAAAAGGAAGAATGAATGAATGGTCTAGTTGTTCAGTAGCAGTTGGGAATCAAATTTCCCAATTCAAACTAATCTTAGTAAGCAATCTGAATTATGAAGAAGAGTTTGTTATTATTGAAATTTATGCCACCCATTCAGGATGGGGTCAACCTAGCCAATTCCATGTGTGTAGAGCAGTCCAGAATGAGAGTGGACAACTGCCTGATGATGCGATGTTAAAATGGCCCTGTTGGTAAAGAGCCCAGTGTGACTTTTGCAAATGAATGCAGGTTCTCCCTCTCCAGCTCTGTGCTCAAGGCTAAGCCCTAGAAAGTGAGCCCAATGCAGAGACTGCCTTGTTAGTCATTGGTCGTGAGGGACTCCATTTTTGGATAGGAGACTGGGCTGAAATTTGATGCACATAAAATAGAGGATGCTGAAGTGAAGGGTCATATACCATCCGTGCCAGAAGAGTCCTTGGGAATTGTTGCCTAACATTTGTGTCTTTAAAGATGAGACACAGAGGCCCCAAGGGACCAAGGTGGCACAACAACTAATAGAAATCAAAACTGGGGCTTGGGTCTCCCAACCCCCAGATCTGTTTTCACTCTCCTGGATTAACCTGATTAGTGTCATAGAAACGGCCAGGATTAGTATGAAATTTCTATCAAACACTAAACGCAGTGACACTTATTAGAAGAATCCCTACTTGCAGAGCTTCCCTAAATGATCTGTAAAACGGGGATAATCATAGTACCTGCCTCCTGAGGTTGAGGTGAGTCTTCCTGTGGAGCACTTACAGTGTTGTGTCAGTGATAGCTGCTGCTGTGTTTCTTATTAACCCTTCCCATTTCCACCCATTCATGGACCCATTTCCCAAACCCTTGCTGAGAAGTTGTATTTGACTACAGTTATTATGGAAACAAAAGGATTGGCCCCTGGAGCCCTGTTCTAACCCAGAATAGATGTATGGGGCGGTCCACAGAGCATAAAGTTACAACCAGGCCTGACGCCAATGGCCCTACAAGCAGCTCCCACAAGTCTGTAAGTGGCCAAGCAGCATGAGCACCCTACTATCCTGAGCAGGTGCCCAGAAACCTCGGAGGTGCTACCTGGCATAAGCGACGGCTCCTTGGGGGGCAGGAAGGTACCACAGCTGCAGCCCTTTGAGATTCTCACAGTCCCGTTTTCAATTTGGAGCCTGGAGCTAAAGAGATAAATTGAGAATATTGATCAGCTCATCAGCTCACAATTAAGATGTTCTTCTTCCCCCTTCTGAAATTTGGTGTATGGCTGTGGTAAAGGGAGGAATGGCTGTCCCTCATAGCGACTGCACACAGGCTCTCAAGCCACTTCCAGGTTACCACACCATAATATTTTTGTTGTCATTCATTCTCATCTATCCACAACCATCAAATATCACCTCCTCTCATGAGGGGATGGTACAAAGTGGGCAGACCTTCAAGTGAGAAACAAACAGGGATAAGCGGCTGGGAAAGGGCATTCTACCAACACTTGTAGATCGGAACAGTCAAAGAAGTCCAAGTCCTCTGTCTTTCTGTGGAGCCACAGGATCTGGAGAAAGGGAAGTGTGTTCATCTCAGGAAAAGATTGAGGACTCAACTTTAGAAAAAGAAAAAGGGGGTAGTGGTGGAATAAAGAAGTAGGCAGCATCAAATCTGTTCAAGCCACATCTTGGCAGAATATTATGCCTGCCCTCTTTGCTTCCAGAATTTCAAGGCCAGGTGACATAGCATCATACAACTTTAAATCTTATTGCTGTTAGAAAATAAACCTGTGTGCACATGCACACACACATACACACACAGACACACAAATACTACTGTCTAAGCTCATAAGCACTGGCATTACCTGACACCTGTTTATCTCTCTACCTCCACTTCTGATTGGTGGGATACACATCAGCCACCTTAGCCTCCTGAAAATTCATAAAATTATTTTTCCTCTGATTCAAGGCCCTTACACATGCTTTCCCCTTTCCCCTCAGTGCTCTTCCCCTATTCTTCACATAGCAGGCTTCTTCTTGGCTTTCAGACCTCAGTTTAAATCTTGCCTTCCAGGCAAGGCCTTTCTCATCTTTCTCCCACCAGGCCCTTTCCACTCTGGGGTTCCCTTCTATCCCAGGACCCTGCTATCATCCCCATAGTCCTCTCCCAAAGTTATTATTGAGTTAAGTGTCTGCTTGCTTATTGTTTGTCTCTCCCATTTCAAAATGATTTCTCTGAGGGAAGGACCATATCTGTTTTCTGCACAGAATACAATAGGTACTCAAGTGTCTACCTAGCTGCTCCAATCAAAAGGATTAAAGTCACCCTCAAATCATCCCTTGTTACCACCCAGACATACAATTCAATGGCAAACCTTCTTGGCTTTATTTTCAAAATATATCCCAAGATCTCCCCACCTTCACGGTCATAGGTTCAAGCCACTATATAGGGTACCTGGATTACTGCAACAGCTGAATAGCCTCCTCTTATCCCCACCTCTGTCCTTGCACCTCTCCATGCTACTCGCAGCACAGCAGTTGGAATGGAAGTCCAATTATATCACTCCCCTGGGCGATGCCTCCACCAAAAATGGACAAATGAGATCACTTCAAGTTAAAAAGGTTCTGCACAGCAAAGGATACAATCAACAAAGGCAGGGGACAACCCACAGAATGGGAGAAAACATTTGGAAACTACCCATCTGACAAGGGATTAATAAGCAGAATATATGGAGCTCAAACAACTCTATAGGGAAAAGTCTAATAATCTGATCAAAAAACGGGCAAAAGATTCGAATAGACATGTCTCAAAAGAAGACATACAAATGGCAAACAGGCATATGAAAAGCTGCTTGACATTACTGATCATCAGAGAGATGCGAATCAAAACTATAATGAGGTATCATCTCACTCTAGTTAAAATGGCTTTTATCCAAAAGACAGGCAATAACAAATGCTGGCTAGGATATGGAGAAATGGGAATCCTTGTATGTTGGTGGGAATGCAAATTAGTGTGGGGAACAGTTTGGAGGTTCTTCATAATGTTGATATGATGTATCCCACTGATTGATTTGCATACGTTGAACCATCCTTGCATCCCTAGGATAAATCCCACTTGGTCATGATGAATGATCTTTTCTATTTATTTACTAATTTATTTAATGTATTTATTTTGAGACAGAGTCTCACTCTGTAACCCAGGCTGGAGTGCAGTGGTGCAATCTCAGCTCACTGCATCCTCTTCCTCCTAGGTTTAAGCAATTCTTGTGCCTCAGCCTCCTGAGTAGCTGGGAATCCAGGTGCATACCACCACGCCCAGCCAATTTTTTATTTTTATTTTTAGTAGAAACAGGTTTTCACCATGTTGGCCAGGCTGGTTTCAAACTCCTGGCCTCAAGTGATCTGCCTGCCTTGACTTCTCAGAGTGCTGGGATTACAGGCATGAGCCACCACTCCTGGTGAATGATCTTTTTAATGTGTTGTTGAATTTGGTTTGCTAGTATTTTACTGAGGATTTTTGCATCAATGTTCATCAGGTATATTAGCCTAGAGTTTTCTTTTTTGGATGTATCTTTGGTTTTGGTATCAAGGCAATACTGACCTTGTAGTATATGTTTGTAAGTATTCCCTCATCTATTTTTCACATTAGTTTGAGTAGGATTGGTATTTACCTCTTCTTTAAATGTTTGGTAAAATTCAGCAGTGAAGCCATTAGATCCCAGACTTTCCTTTGCTAGGAGACTTTTTATCATGGCTTTGATCTGGATACTTGTTTTTGGTCTGTACAGGTTTTTGATTTCTTCATGCTTCGATCTTGGCAGATTGTGTGTGACTAAGAATTTATTCGTTTCTTCTACATTTTTCAGTGTATTGGCAGATAGTTGCTCATAGTAGCCTCTAGTGATCCTTTGAGTATCTGCAGTATCAGTTGTAATGTCTCCTTTTTCATCTCTGATTTTATTTATTTAGGTCGTCTCTCTTTTTTCCTTAGTTAGTCTGACTAAAAGTTTGTTGATTTTGTTTAACTTTTTAAAAAAATCAACATTTTGTTTCATTTGATCTTTTGTGTTGTTTTCTTCATTTCGATTTCATTTATTTCTGCTCTGATTTTTATTATTTCTTTTCTTCTACTAATTTTTCGTTTGCTTTGCTCTTGCTTTTCTAGTTCTTTAAATGCATTGTTACGTTGTTTATTTGGAGACTTTCTACTTTTTTGATGAAGGTGCTTATAGCTATAAACTTTCCTCTTAGTACTGCTTTTACTTTATCCCCTAGGTTTTAAGAAATTTTAAAATTTCCCTCTTAATTTCTTTATTGATCTACTGGTCATTAAGGAGTATATTATTTAATTTCTATGTGTTTGTATAATTTCCAAAATTCCTCTTGTTAAAGATTTTTAGTTTTTTCCATTGTGGTCAGAGAAGATATTTGATATAATTTCAATTTTTTTGAATGTTTTAAGACTTGTTTTGTGGCCTAACATATGGTCTATCCTTGAGAATGATTCATGTGCTGAGGAGAGAAGAACATGTATTCTGCAGCCATTGGGTTAAATTTTCTGTAAATATATTTAGGTCCATTTGGTCTATAGTGTAAGTTAAGTCTGATGTTTCTTTGCTGATTTTCTGTCTGGACAATCTGTTCAATGCTGAAAGTGGGGTGTTGAAATCTTCAGCTATTATTGTATTGGGGTCTATCTCTTTCTTTAGCTCCAATATTTACTTTGTTTATCTGGGTTCTCCTGTGTTGAATGCATATATATTTACAATTGTTATATCCTCTTGCTGAATTGACCTCTTTATCATATAATTACCTTCATTGTCTCTTTTTATAGTTTTTATCTTGAAATCTATTTGGTCTGATATATGTATAGCTACTTCTGTTCTTTTTTGGCTTCCATTTGCATGGAGTATCTTTTTCCATCCCTTTATTTTCAGTCTATGTATGTCTTTATAGGTAAAGTGTGTTTCTTATAGGCAACCGATTATTGGATCTTGGTTTCTCAACCATTCATTCAGCCACTCTATGCCTTTTGATTGGAGAGGTTAGTTCATTTACATTCAATATTATTTTTGATAAGTAAGGTCTTATACTTGCCATTTTGTTATTTGTTTTCTAGTTGTTTTGTGATCTTTTCTTCCTTCTTTCCTTCCTTCCTGTCTTTCTTTTAGTGAAGATGACTTTTTCTGGTGGTATGTTTTAAAATCTTGTGTGTGTGTGTGTGTGTATGTTTTGTGTGTATTTGTTGTATGTTTTTTGATTTGAGATTACCATGAAACTTGCATATAATATCTTGTAACCCATTATTTTAAACTGATGACAACTTAGCACTGATTACACACACAAGTAAAGCGGAAACTAAAAAAACTCTACACTTTAATTTCCTGCTTTTTCACTTTTTGTTGTTTCTATTTATATCTTATTGTACTGTCTATGTCTTGAAAAGTTGTTGTAGCTATTATTTTTGATTGGTTCATCTTTTAGTCTTTCTACTCAAGATATGAGTAGTTTACACACCACAATTACAGTGTTATTATATTCTGTGTTTTTTTATGTACCTACAGTCACCAGTGAGTTTTGTACCTTCAGATGATTTCTTATTGCTTGTTGACATCCTTTTCTTTCAGATTGAAGAACTCCCTATAGCATTTCTTGTAGGGCAGGTCTGTTGTTAATGAAATCCCTCAACTTTTTTTTGTCTGGGAAAGTCTTCATTTCTCTTTCATATTTGAAGGATATTTTCATTGGATATATTATTGTAGAATAAAAGTTTTTTCCTTCAGCACTTTAAATACATCATACCACTCTCTCGGCTTGCAAGTTTCCCACTGAGAAGTCTGCTGCCAAACATATTGGTACCCCATTGTATGTTATTTGTTTCTTTTATCTTGCTGCTTTTAGGGTCCTTTCTTTATCCTTGACCTTTGAGGTCGTCTTATTTGGGTTAAATCTGCTTGGTGTTCTATATCCTTCTTCTACTTGAATATTGATATCTTTTTTTAGGTTTGGGGATCTCTCTGTTATTATTCCTTTGAATAAATTTTCTATCCTCCATCCCATCTCCTCTTTAAGGCCAGTAACTTAGATTAGCCCTTTAGAGGCTATTTTATAGTTCTTGTAGGCATACATCATTCTTTTTTATTCTTTTCTCTTTTGTCTCCTCTGACTGTGTATTTTCAAATAGTTTGTCTTCAAGCTCACTAATTCTTTCTTCTGCTTGCCCAATTTTGCTGCTAAGGGACTCATGCATTCTTCAGCATGTCAGTTGTGTTTTTCAACTCCAGAATTTCTGCTTGATTTTTAAAAATTATTTAATTCTGTTTGTTACTTTTATCTGATGGGATTCTGAATTCCTTCTGTGTTATCTTGAATTTCATTGAGTTTCTCAAAATGGTGATTTTTGAATTCTCTGTCTGAAAGGTCAGATATCTCTGTCTCTCTGGGACTAGTCCCTGATGGCTTATTTAGTTTGTTTGGTGAGATCATGTTTTCCTGAAGGGACTTGACGCTTATGGATGTTTGTTGGTGTCTGGGCATTGAAGAGTTATGTATTTATTGCTGTGATTCTCACAGATTCACAGAGGTACTGCCCTGGAGATCTTGGATAAGATCCAGAAGAATTCTCTGGATTACCAGGCAGAGACTCTTGTTCTCTTCTCTTACATTCTCCTAAACAAATGGAGTCTCTCTCTGTTCTGAGCTGCCTGGAGCTGGGGGAGGGGTGACAAAAGCACCCCTGTGGCCACCACCACAGGACTGTGCTGGGTCAGACTTGAAGCCAACACAGCACTGGGTCTTGCCCAAGGCCCGTGGTAATCACTGTCTGGCTACTACCTATGTTCACTTAAGGCCTAGGGCTGTACAATCAACAGATGGCAAATCCATCCAAGCTTGCGTTCTTTTTTTCAGGGCAGTGAGTTTCCCCTGGTCCTGAGATGCCATCCAGGAGCCAGGGCCTCAAGTCAGAAATCTTAGGAATCTACCTGGTGCTCTACTCTACTGTGCCTGAGCTGGCACCCAAACCACAAGACAAAGTCCTTCACACCATTCTCTCCTCTTTCCACAAGCAGGGGAGTCTCTCCTTATGGCCACTACTGCCCCAAGCCCATGGTGATTACTGTCTGGCTACCACTGATAATCATTCAAGGCTCAAGGGCTCTTCAGTCAGCTTGTGGTGAGTGATGCCAGGCCTGGGACTCACCCTTCCAGGCAGTGGGTCCCCCTCTGGCCAAAGGCAGGTCCAAAAATGCCATCCAAGAGCCTCGGCCTGGAAACAGGAACCTCAAGGGCCTGCTTGGTCTTCTCCTCCACTGTGGCCAAGCTGGTAACTGAGGTGCAAGACAAAGTCCTTTTTACTCTTCCCTCTCATTTTCTCAAGCAGGAGTCCCTCCTCATAGCCACCCCAGCTGGGAATATGCTGGGTTACATCTGAAGCCAACACATCTTTGAGCTAACTTAAGGTCCACAGTGAGTACTGCCTGGGTATCACTGCTGATTATTCAGAGCCCAAGGGCTCTTTATTCAGCAGGTGGTGAGTGCTTCCAGGACTGGATCTTTCCCCTCAAGGCAGTGGGTTCCCTTCTGGCCCAGGATGTATATAGAAATGTGGTCTGGGAACGAGGGCCTGGAATGGGGGCCTCAGGACTCTGCCAGGTACCATATCCTACTGTAGCTGAGCTGGCATCCAAGTTGCAAGACAAAGTCCTCTTTACTCTTCCCTCTCCTTTTCTCAAGCAGATGGAAGGGTTCACTCCCGGAGCCATGAGCTGTACTGCTTGGGGTTGGGGGAGGGAAGACGTAAGCACTCCTTGGCTGTCCCGTTTGTTATCTCAGTAGGTCATGTGCCCCCCAAGTCCACTGGCTCCAAGCTCAACATAGTATCAAGACTTGCTCAGGAATTGCAGTCCTTATGGCCTAGACTGCTTTTCAAGTTTATGTAGGAATCAGAGCCCTTTAGCCTGTTGTGCTAAGGCTTGCCCGAACTCAGTTTCCAACAACTGGAATGGGCAATTCACCTCTGGCTAGGGCCAGTTTAAATGCTCCTCCATGGGTATTGGCTGAGTTCTGCCCAGGGTTGCTTTCTGTACAGCAGAGCAGCACTGAGTTCCAATGCACAGGCCCACAATCACTGCACTTTCCCTCCTCAACGCACACAAATTCTTGCTCAGTGTCATGCAGCCACTGCTGTGGGATGGTGCAGGGGTGGCGCTGGCCATTCAAGACTGTCTTTCCTACTGTCTTCAATGCTGTTTTCAGTGATATGAAGTTAAAACCAAGTACTGATTGCTCACCTGATTTTTGGTTCTGATGAAAGTGCTTTTTTTGTATGCATAGTTGTTCAATTTGTTGTTCCTATGGGGAGGATAATCAGTGGAGGCTTCCATTTGGTCATCTTGCTCTGCCTTTTTCTGCTTTCACAACTCTTAATGGTAGTTGAAATGTACTTGAAATGATATTATATAGCTATCTGTTTACTTATTTTTTGTCCATCACTACCACAAATAATTAAGCTGCATTAGGGAAAGGGCCTTGGCCATCTTTGTTTTCTACTGTCTATCCAAAGTCTGGAAAGTCTCTGGGACACAGTTGATGGTCAATCAGCGATATGGTTGGATATTTGTCCCCTCCAAATCTCATGTTGAAATGTAATCTCCAATGTTGGAGGTGGGGCCTGGTGGAAGGTGAGTGGCTCATGGTGATGGATCCCTCACGAATGGCTTAGCGCCATCCCCTTGGTGATGAGTGAGTTCTCACTCAGTTAGTTCACATGAGATCTTCTTTAAATGTCTGGGAGTCCCCTTTCTCCCTCTTGCTCTTTCTCTTACCATGTGACATGCTGGCTCTCCCTTCACCTTCTGCCATGAGGCCCTCACCAGAAGCAGATGCTGGTGACATGCTTCTTGTACAACCTGCAGAACCATGAGCCAATTAAACCTCTTTCCTTATAAACTACCCAGCCGTAGGTATTTCTTTATGACAGAGAAGATAAAAGAATGAATTAGTGAGTGTATCAGAGAGCTACAATCACAATGAAGCTGCATAACAAACTAGTCCAAAACTCAGAGGCATATAACAATAAACTTTTATTGCTCAGTCACATAGGAAGTAATACTGATATCTGAGTTCCTTCTCCCAGAAATTCTGATTTAGTTGGACTGGGATGCAGCCTGGGCATCTGGATTTTTATTTTTGAACTCTCTAAGAGAGCTAACATGTAGCGATGTCTGAGAACTGCTATTATAGATAATATTTGCTATTATTCTGATTATATCAAAACTTTGAGTTTTACAACACTATTATCTGAAGCATATTGATGAGAAAACTGGGGCACATGGAAAGTGAAGTGGAACCCGGACTGTGTTTACACAGAACAAAAAGGTGAAATTTTAAGAGCTAATAAGGGATTTAAATGTAAGCAGTCAAGCTATATAATTCAGCTTCCCAAGTGTAGTGTTCACTCCATAAGTGATAATACAATAGCTTATCTCGTGGGGAGGGAAGTACTTCTTGTCAAATCATTCAAAGCCTCCAAATATTAAGGACGTATATAGAAGATTCATGTCTCAATAATACATAATCAAATATGTTGAGGAGAAAATAGGCATTTGCTCTTATTTTTGTTGTTGTTGTTGTTATTGTTAGGACAATCCTGTCGAGTTAGCCCAAGATCATCTGATGCTGTGACAATTTTTCCTTCTCAGGAGAACCAGATGAAATTAAGAGAGGGTGATAATTTATCTCTTGTTCTTTGGCAAGGTACTGTGAAGGTCCTTGGACTTCTCTCCCAAAGACAGGCAGTATTCACAAATTCCTTATCTGAAGCTTCTTCATTTAGAAGTCCTGCTTGATTGATCTTCTGATATATTGGCTCCATAAGTAAATTGGGAAGAAATGTCTCTTTTTGATACTCAGGTAAGGGGAAAGAAAATTACGATTGGATGTCACCACAGGACCACAATTTCTGTACCAAGGAAGGTAAGAAATTAGACCTCTCCTCCCTCACCCTTGGAAAGTTCACTTGGTTGTCACATAGGGGCTTGGCCAAACTCCAGAGTCAAATCCTGTTTATGCTGAAGGCAGAGTAGATAATATAGGACATTTCTTGGCAGTGTGAATTATGAATAAAGGGGAAAAAAAAACTTTGGTCACTATCTTTCTTGGGCTCTGCAGCCATCTCATTGTGATCAGAAGAATCAAATTGCTGTCTAGCCCAGAGGAGTGATTTCTAACCAGCAAACTAAAAAATAACTGTGTGTTTTGAGTGGCATCTTGCACTCAACAGGCACTTAATAAATATTCGCTAATAACATTAGGCCACTCAGCACCAAGCAGGAAGATAAGGTCATTTTTTTGTTGTTTTATACTTGGGTAATTGATAAAAATAATTGCAAAGCTTTAAATGTTTAGCAGTGATTAGCTAAAACCATCACCTCCAAGCCCTTCCCACTTTGATAAACTCATTCCCGTGAAAATATTCAGAACCTGAGGAACAGCAGGGAAAGAAGCCAATAAAAGCAGCTCAAAGAGTTTTACATTATCTCCATAAGCTATCTAATCTAGCCATTTTGAATGATCTATGTAAATTAATTACGCTTTTTAATTAGGTGGTCTTTTAGCTTGCATATTGAAGTTTGCCACTAATTACAGTGAGGCAGGAGGTCACTTGATTGGTATGGGAAACAAGAGGCCTTTATTTCACTGAACTGAAACACTGAACAGTTAATGCTTAGGGGGAAAAACTGTAAAATTTATGCTGGTTCTCAAAATTCAAACTGTGCAGCTCTTGTTCATTTTTTTTTCTCTGACTCAAATCCCCTTCTATGACTCACTGGGGGTTTTTCTTTATAAATATCAGAATGACTTCTAAACACCCACTGACTCAAAAAATAATAGAGTAGCTTGGAAGCTGAAATTTTGCATTCTTAATGCTAGGGGGAAAATAACCCACCCTTTGATATTAGTCATATTAAATGCTATTTAATTGCTAGTGCAGCTGTTTCCAGATGTGACTTTATTTTTTTCTGCCAGCCAGACAGTCTGATTTTCATTAACTTCATCATTTTTTTAAAAAGCTCGTGCCATGCTTGATGCCAAGCAGAATACAGTGTTCTTTAATTTAAAAAATATAGTGGTCATTGTAGTGAACAGACTACTTTTAATATCTCTAAAATATTTCCGAATGACATTTTATAGCTCTTTACCTCCTCTGATCTTGCGTCATGCATCAGGATTCCAAATTTTCATTCTTTTTCCACATTTTAGTGACCCGTGTCATCCAATAGTGAATCAGTGGGTGGGGAGTTATGCAAGAAGCATTTGCTGATTTAATGCAATCCTTGGAAAAATCAAAATTGCTAATTAAAAATCACACAGTGAATAAAAGTCTCGACCCAGAGGAATTCTCCTGTCTGTTGCTCAGACAGGTTGTCATTTTTATGCTGGCACACGCAGATCACCACAATCCTGGGAGCTCAGGGAATCTACCGTGGGTGGCGTTTCCTCTGGGGCCAAGGGCTATGCTTCTGCGAGATGACCTGCCCAAAGAGTAGGGGTGTATTATTCCAGTCTCTTCCTCTAGCTTCATATTTTCAAGTTGTATCAAACAGGACAGTGTAGTCAGAAAGGCACCCACTTGGGCATCAAGAGGTTTTGGCTTGAGGCCTGGTTCTCTCTGCAGAGAGCTTGGTAACTCTGCCAGCCCTTTCTCTTCCCTGGTGGCTCCTTCTTTCCTTGTCTGTGAAATGAGGGATTCATTTCTCATGCTCTCTCAAGTTCCTTCCACTTCTAATAATGTACAAGGCTGCTCTGCTGAAGCTTTTACCACATTCAATTCATTGAGTATTTGTCTACACAGATGGTAAATTCTTAGAAGACAAGGATCAGGCAAGGATTTCACTGATCTGGCAAGGATTTCATTGATCCCCAACACCTAAATACTGAATATTGTAAAATTGCATAATATTGGTTGAATTAATGGGACTGTGAAAAATCAATAATACATTTTATTTATTTATTTATTTATTTATTTAATTAATTTATTTATTTTGAGATGGAGTTTTGCTCTTGTTGCCCAGGCTGGAGTGCAATAGCACGATCTCGGCTCACTGCAACCTCTGCCTCACCAGTTCAAGTGATTCTCCTGCTTCAGCCTCCCAAGTAGCTGGGATTACAGGCATGTGCCACCAACCAGGCTAATTTTTTGTATTTAATAGAGATGGGGTTTCACCATGTTGGTCAGGCTGGTCTCGAACTCCTGAACTCAGGTGATCCACCTCACCCTCCCAAAGTGCTGGGATTACAGGCATGAGCCACCGCACCCAGGCCATTTTATTTATTTTTAAATTTTTATTTATTTATTTATTTATTTAGAGACAGTCTCACTCTGTTGTCCAGGCTAGAGTGCACTGGCACAATCTCGGCTCACTGCAACCTCTGCCTCCTGGGTTCAAGCAATTCTCGTGCCTCAGCCTATTGAATAGCTGGGACTATAGGCGTGCACCACCACACCCAGCTCATTTTTGTATTTTTAGTAGAGATGGGGTTTCACCATGTGGGCCAGGCTGGTCTCGAACTCCCGACCTCAAGTGATCAGCCCTCCTTGGCCTCTCAAAGTGTTGGGATTACAGGTGTGAGCAACTGCACATGGCCAATAATATATTTTATTTTATTTATTTTTGAGATGGAGCCTCACTCTTGTTGCCCAGGCTGGAGTGCAATGGTGTGATCTCAGCTCACCACAACCTCCACCTCCCAGGTTCAAGTGATTCTCCTGCCTCAGCCTCCCGAGTAGCTGGGACTACAGGTGCCCGCCACCATGCTCGGCTGATTTTTGTATTTTTAGTAGAGACAGGGTTTCACTATATTGGCCAGGCTCGTCTCGAACTCCTGACCTCGTGATCCACCCGCCTTGGCCTCCCAAAGTGCTGGGATTTCAGACATCAGCCACCACGCCCAGCTGCCAATAATATATTTTATTAACAGTACTAGTAGTTGTGGTAGCAGCAGCAGCAGTAAACTTTTTTTTTTTGAGCACACACTATAAGCTAGACCTTGTGCTAAATGCTTCATATGGTTTGTCTCATTTAATTGAAGGAGACAAGCTCATATTTCCTTTTTCCCTCTGTGCAAACACTACTAAATATAATCCATTCGCACCTTCATCCTTATTAATAGAACCTCAATTTTGTTTGGGGTAGCAATGTAAATGTTGGGGACAATTACCTCCCCCAGATATGCTTGCTTCTTGAGGTAAACGATTGGGCTTAGTTCTGGCTAATGAGATGTAAGCAGAAGTCTGCTGGGTGGGATGTGTAAGAAAGCTATTGTTTCCTGGATTTAAAAAAGGGGAAATCTCAGCTAGAAATTGACTTTTCACCTTCTCTTAATTCCTGCCTGGTATTAGGATGCACTGCCTGCTGGCAGGTGAATTAGCCTTCTTGCTACAACATGGACTAAAACGCGGTGAGTAGGAAGTGATATGGAGCCTGCATCGAGGCATCAGCCCTACACTACACCTCCAGACTTCTGGTTATATGAGAAAGGCAAACCTCCTACTAAGATATTCTATTTTGACTACATGCCATTCATGATGATACAATGATGGGTGTTTCCCCAAACATGGGCATTCCTGGCCTTTGCTTTTATAAGCCCTGACTTCACTCTTTCTTCCAAGAGCCACCTCACTCTTGCCTCATTGCCTGCTTCTTCATGACTCTCTACCTCTCTATCTTAGGCTTTGACCACTTTGATATTAACTATATTTTTTCCTTTTCTGACTTCTTGATGCTCTGGCATTTGTGGCCTAACTGACTGGGGAAAGACTGCCTCTCCTAGGGCTAGCCATTTCTTAGAGACAGCAAACAACCCTCTGGGAAGTGTGCCTTTCATATGTGAACTAACCAGTCCAGAGCCTTTAGTCTAAACCACCTTCTCTACTTAGCTTTTATATTCCAGGAGGCAATATTTTTCGAATCATCCCAGGCTCAGATACTGGACAACTTAGCGAACACCCCACTGTCCCAGAGCCTGCCAAAATCCTTCGAAGTATCCAATACTAACCCTGCTCAAGTGCTCACCCTGCCTCGTCATGGAACCACAGTAAAGGCTTTTGCCTACTCTGTCCTCTTGATCCTTCTTCCTCTTGACCAACTCTGGTGCTTTTCCACATGGCCCCGCCTGGTTTGGCATGACCCTCTTGGGAACTGTTAGTAACAAACCATCTTTTCAATGCCAATAGCCTCCTGATCTGTAGGCATCCCCAAACCTAAATGAAATAAAAATTTTAAGACAACTTCCAATGGCTTTATCCAACCTACCTCTCTCATTCTCTCATTCCACATGTTGAGACCTATGCAGCTAGGCCAGGAAGAGCTACTGCTTTTTTGCACTTGCTATTCTTGTTCTATCTTCAGTACTGCACTTGGTCACCGCTGTTGAGCAAGGATTATATGCCCCTTAACTGGGAATAATTATTGCCTCTCTTGATGGATTAAAATTTTTTCTTTTGCAAAAAATCTCAAGTCTCTACAACGTCGGATGCCTAGTGATGATATAATTTACACTAGCAAATAGGCAAAAGTAATAAAGAAACTGGGCACATGGATTCTTAGAATGTTAAAGCTGAATGGGGCCTTAGGAACCATCTGGAGAATAGACTCTGGTCTCCTCCTGTGACCCAGAGAGGAGAAGTGACTTATCCCAAGGTACACAGGGAACTAATAAGATTCAAACATATAGATAATTTGCATGAATGACTTCCTTCAGTGTTGAGCAGTTAGTATGTACAAACTCAAAGGTAGATGCTAGGAAGGAAGTGGTGGGTGGACTCAAAGATAAAGCAGTCCTTGATCCTGCCCCCAAGGATACTGCTATATCTTAGAGGAGAAAATAAAAATTGGTGAATAACTAGAGCTCAGGATAGAAACAGGGCTTCTAGGTACAGATAAGGAAATTGACCACATGTGTTGATCTCCTCTCTTTACTAAAACCCTACTGAGAAAATACTAAATAATTTTAAATGACTCACAAGGACAACAACAGGACAGGAGGCAACAGTAGATGAAAGACTTAAACACAGTTTTTTAACAATGAAAAAACAGAAAGAGCAGTGGTAACTGACTTAGCAGAATAGAGAAAGTTACAATCCAAGTACTTACAGGGGTAAGTACTTTTTGGTGCCAAAAAGAAGTGAAACCCTTCACCCTACAGCACGATAGAGGAGCTCACAGTTGGAATAAGACACATCCCCTTTTCAATCCTGGCACCCACTCAGGTGACTACCTCAACCTTGCCAAGAAGTAGAAAGTTTATTCTCTAGATAAATTGAACCAGAGGCAATCTGAATTTGGAAACTATCAGAGAGGCCAGGGATGAACAGGCACTGAAAATAGTGGAATTAAGTGAAAAATGGACACTTAGCTCCCAATCTGTCTTTCCCATTCCTAAAATGCCAGTCTGCTTCCCCAACTACTTACCAAGACAGCAGCCTGGAGGATTTTTCTCTCGAGAAACAAAAAAGTACAGAGCCAGAGAAAAAGACTCCATAACTGACACTTGGGGAGTGGTCATGGTGTCTCTCAAAGAAAGTTTAGTTTTCCACCTCGTCAACCCATAATAAAGACCACCAGAGAACAAGCCAGTGCACACAGCATTCCAGGAAGCTTTTTGGTGCCTCTTGAATATGAACAAGAAGCTTTAAATGGTTGAGGAAAGCCTCCAAGGTGAAAGATAGAGACCAAATCAAGAGAATGAGGCAAGCTGTAACATACTAGAATAGTGCAGATTGCAGAATAAAATGTCAAGAGAACTAGAATTACAAAATCAGAGAGATGAGAAAACACTGCATTCATAAACTAAGCGTAAAATGATATGTAAAAGGAAGGATGAGAGATCAACAAAAATACTCTTGGAAATTAAAAAGATGATCACTGAAATGAAATGAAAAGTTTAGTAGAAGGCTTGGAAGGTGAAATTAACGAAATTTCCCAGAAAACAGAATAAATAAAGAAATGGAAAAATAGAAAAGATAATATATATTCGAGCAGTGCTATGCAATAAGAATATATTACAAGCTGCATTTGTAATTTAATTTTTCTATTAGCCACATTAAAAACGTAAGAATAAACAGTCAGGATTAATTTTTACAATATATTCTATTTAACCCAATAAATCTGAGACCATATCATTTCAACACGTAATCAACATACAATTATTAACAAAATATTTACAATCTTTTTGTCCTACCCAGTCTTACAACATTCCTCAGTTTGGATAATATATGTTTCAAATGTTCAATACCCAGATTGGCAAGGGGCTATCATATTGGACAGCACATACATAGAAGATCAGTCCAGAAGGTCTAATATCTGTATAACAGAATTCCAGAAAGAACAAAAAGCACATACACGTGGGATTCTGGAAAAAGAGGGCTCACTACAAGGCAAAAAAAAGACACCATCAGGAGTACAAGTGTGTGGCAGAGAGCTGCTCCCAGTTCCAGGTGGAGCCAGAGGAGGATGGAGGCTCCAGGAGGGAGGGCTCTGTATCAAAACACCAATGTGATATTTAAACATTTGGAAAAATTAATTCACCCATTGTTTGGCAAATTTATTGAAGCATTTGGAAAAAGTTAATCATGGATTTATTTATTATTTATTATTATTTTTTGAGACAGAGTCTCACTCTGTTGCCCAGGCTAGAGTGCAATGGCACGATCTTGGCTCACTGCAACCTCAGTCCCGGGTTCAAGCAATTCTCCTGCCTCAGCCTCCCAAGTAGCTGGGATTACAGGCACCTGCTACCGTGCCCAGCTAATTTTTGTATTTTTAGTAGAGACGGGGTTTCACCATGTTGTTCAGGCTGGTCTCGAACTTCTGACCTCAGGTGATCCACCCACCTCAGCCTCCCAAAATGCTGGGATTATAGGTGTGAGCCACCGTGCCCAGCCTAGTGATGGATTTACAGAAAACTAAAACGAAAAATATTGAGGCTATTATTAAATATGAGGAAAATAATTGTGTGAGAAATCAAACATATAATCATAGTACACTAATAGGCTTAAGAGAATGAGATCCTCAGTTATCATGGGAAGTTGATAAATGTTGTTGAGCATGGAGAAACCAAGAATCAAGCAGCATAAGCCTTGATTCCTATAAGTGATTTTTATAAGAAATATGGAAGTAAATACCAAAAGCAGCAGACAGAAGAGCTAAATGTGGCTCTGGGAAGCGAGACTGAGAGGATGGTAGGAGTCTGCTGTGTTTTGCAACCTTTTAATATTTGATTTTTAAAAAACTCTATCCATGTAATATATTGATTAAAAAACAAGTAATACATACATAAGAAACTAATACTGTTAATATAGATACATGCTAAGAGAATTAAGACTGGAGAGATTATATGCTCCCAGAAAGAGGGGAGGAGAAAACGCTTTTTGGAGGAGTTGTGATTTTCAGTCCTCCTTGAAAGATTATTACAGTGTCTAGTATAGTAATTTCCAGCTTCTTCCCCCCAGCATGGGGAGATGTCTAAATAAATAACAAACATTGATCCACAGATGTCTACGAAATTGGGAAGGACAGTGAAAACACTACATCCTTTGTGGTTATGTTTCCTTTTTGACTGCTCAGTTTGCTGTAACTGGTGAGCTTGCTTTTAGAATTTGCAGCTAGAAGCATCTTAAAGATGGTCTAATTTTGTAACCCCCAGACTTGGTAAATCATGATACTCACCCGGGGGGTATTTAATACAAGTCCTATTCCTGGTCCCAGGCCCAGATCCACTGTATCAGAATCTCCAGGGGTGCAGCCCCACAATCTGCATTTTTACAAACCTCACGGAAGGATTTTGGCAATTAGCCAGGAGTGATAAGATCTCTCCCGGATAGCTACGTCTTCATCTCACAGTTTGGGGAAACTAACACATTAGAGGTGACACCAGTGCTTCTCAAAGTGTGACCCTTGCACTGGCATCTTTAGCAACATCTGGGAACTTGTTAGAAGTTAGAATTTGTTTAGCCGGGCGTGGTGGCGGGCGCCTGTAGTCCCAGCTACTCGGAGAGGCTGAGGCAGGAGAATGGCGTGAACCCGGGAGGCAGAGCTTGCAGTGAGCCGAGATTGCGCCACTGCACACCCAGCCGGGGGGAAAGAGCGAGCCCCCGTCAAAAAAAAAAAAAAAAAAAAAAAAAGAAGTTAGAATTTGTTAGAGCTTGTGAATTCTCAGGCCCCACTCCAGACTTACTGAATCAGAAATTCTGTGTTTTAATTAAACCTCCAGGTGAGTATGATGAACACTCAAGTGTGAGGACTGTTGTGTTAAATTATCACCCCAGGGTAGCAGTTGGTATAATAGATAGCTAGGTCCAAAAGGGGCCTTACTCATGATTTTTTTTTTTTTTTTTGGCGACAGAGTCTTGCTCTGTCTCCCAGGCTGGAATGCAGTGGCATGCTCTCGGCTCACTGCAACCTCTGCCTCCCAGGTTCAAGTGATTCTCCTGCCTTGGCCTCCTAAGTAGATGGGATTACAGGTGCATGCCACCACACCCTGCTAATTTTTGTATTTTTTGCAGAGATGGGGTTTCACCATGTTGGCCAGGCTGATCTCAAACCCCTGGCCTTGGCCTCCCAAAATGCTGAGATTACAGGCATGAGCCACCGCACCCGGCCCTTACTCATGATTTAATCACATCCCTCATTTTATAGAAGAGAGATGGAGATCCAAAAAAATGTAGATGACTTGCCCACCAGGGTAGCAGTGGCTGTCTTGGTGCCAGAAGGAAGACAGTCCCTACAGTCTGAAAATGTGAAAGCCAAAAAGGTCCAGACAGCCTGAGCCCTCAATCACATCAATAAACTGCTGGACTGAGCTCAGGACCACCCACTGCCAGACCTCCCTAGTGGTGAGGAGCACCGCTGTTCAAACCAGTGTCAGTCAGGTGTTCTGTTACTGCAGCTAAACATATTCTATGGGATCCAGGAGTCTTCTTACCACTCTCTGAGATTTTATCATATGACCTCCTATTTGAGATGACTTGGACAGCTGGGGCATAGTATATGGAATCCAAACTGAAAGGTTCCTGTTGGCCCCTTCCTCTGGGCTCCCATAGGACCTTGTCAAACCTTTCTCACACCACTTGGTTCACTACTGCTATAAGGGTTAATTACTGGGTCACGAGCTTCTCCATTTTGTATCCCCAGAGCCTAGCATGGTGCCTGGCACACAGCAGGTGTTGAATGAACAGTTGTGTCATGAATGGATGAACAGGTTCTATCTAACTCTGTGTTCATGTTAGAAATCAGTATGTGACTACTGCTCCTCTTTTATTTTGTCTACAGGACAAGCTATTTCCTCACTCAAGTGTTTGCTAACTTCCCTGCCTATTTATAAACAATTTAACTATTTCATTATCAATGTAGCCTTCCCCCTAACTGAAACATGCGGCTTTTATTCTTAGTCATAATTTTCCCACTGCTCCTGGGATGTCTATCTCTGTCTTTGGGGGAAGTGGAGGTGAAGGCTGGATATTCAGAGGAGAACTACCCTTAATTGGCTCTACCTGTAAACGAAATTGTGCTCTGCCAAGAATCTGGAGTGGGCAGAGGGTGTGGAGGGTCTACATTGAGTTGTGGGGAGTGGATAGGGGAGGAATCAGGGCAGTGGTGTTAGCTGTCCTGCCTGGCTGAGCAGTCACTGGTAAGGAGGCTGCCAGACCCCCCAGGGCCAACCCACGGCCAAGGCCAAGTTACATTGTCTAGGATCCTTATACCATAGATCTTTAAAAGGAGGCCACAGTGTCCAAGGACTCAGAGTAGGCTCCCCTTTCCATTTCCTCAGGGCTTTCTGGTCAGAGAAAGAGGCTGTGAGCTGACAGTCACTTTTGTCAGGCAAGAGGGGAGGAAGACACCAGCATGAACTGGATGAACTGGGCACTCCTCCCTGGGAAGCCTGCCCAGCTGTGGCACTGTCAGCAGCCCGCTGGAGGTCCCACACACCTGAGAAGTCAGAGGAGTAGATGCTGGTTTGGGGGAGGGAGGTGGTCTCTGCTCTGCAGGAGGAAAGTCTCTCCAAATTGAGAGTTTGGAGCAGGCAAAGACTGACAGGTTATTTTCCTCAATTTCGTCTTGTGTCCACTTTACCTCCAGGACTCTGGATAACTCATCAGAAAATTGTTTGCTTTTAAAAGGAGCAGGGGAGATGTCAAGTGCTGTCTTTCTCCATGAGATAACCTAACAAATGTCAATTTTCTGCAATGTCAAGTTGTCCAGCTCAGCCGGATCACATTGACAATAGACTCCCATCCCTTTTCCCAGGGCTGGTGGAAACAAGCCCTCGGAGCAGAAGATTTGGCTCCAGTTCTTCCAGGCGATACTGCCCTAATTCTAGCTGCACCAGGCAGTCCTGTACCCTGGGCTCCAGAAAACCCGTTTTTCCCTTTGTTCCTCCAGCGTGGGGTGGCAGCAGCTCTCTGTTGTTTCTAATCTCTGAATGCTTCACCATCTCCTGTTTGGCTGTCAGCTCTTCCATCATGTAGGGAACCACATCCCTGCATTAAATTCCATGCCTTTGCAATTTTTGGTTTCTGTTTTCCCAGTGGGGCCCCAGCTGATGAAAGCACTTACTGTGTGTGAGGCTTGATTTAAAGTGCCATAGATACTACATCCTGTGAGGACGGGCCTGTTATCATTCTGCTTCTGTATCTGTGGAAATTACGGCTCAAATGAAGTCAATTGTCCAAGTTCACATAGCTCATGAATGACAGAGTAGGACTTGGGGCCCAACAGTGCCACTCCAAGGTCCATGCTCTTAAACACAAAACTAATAATCTATATCCCATTTATGAAACCATGGGGTGAGCTTTGAGGGTGGGAATCCAAGCGGTTTGTTTCCTTTCACTGGAGTGTTTCAGGTCTCAAATGAGATCTCACTTCCCTGAGGAAGCCTTCCCTATCACCCATAGCTGACATTGAATATCTCCATCCCCGCAGCTCCTGAAGCCCCTAGGGCTTTCTTCTTCTATCTCCACACTATATTGTATTTGCTGGTCTGCTGTTTGTTTTTCCACTAAACTGGAATTGCTTGAGGACAGAGACTGTATTTCCTTTACTCATTAGTCTATTCCCACTACCTTGCACACTCAAGATTTGATGAATAAATGACTGAATCACTCAAACACTAGAGACACATTGCTGCTCAAGAAGGTCTGAGTCTCCACATTCCCTGTGCCACCTAAGGCTCAAGCTCCTGTCTGGCTTTCAAGATCCTTCATATCTGGCCAGACTGTTGGTCCAACTTAGCTTCCCACCATGACTTCCGAGTCCAGCCAGACCTCCACTCACACAGGCCAGAAACTTTGTTACCTTTCTCAACCCCCTTCTTAGATGCATAGCTCTTCCCCAGCACCGTGGGAATTGCTTATCTTCCATACTTACACCCCGCCATCCTTCAAGGCTCCTCCTCCCTGTCTTCTCCATAGGCACCCCAGGCAACTTTATTCCTATCTGAAAACTCTTATCATGCATGCTTTTCAGTTGTCATTTTCAGCATCTGAATACCCATTTCCCACCATCTACCCACAAGTGCTCTAGAGGCAGAGCCTACATCACATGATAGAAGCAGAAAAATGTCAAACAATTGCTTTCCCAAGCCTCACTTGCCAAAGCGAGGGCATGAACCCATGTCCTAAGCTCCACCTATCAGACACATTCACCCTGGACTGAAATGGGAGCCAGTGTTGCAGAGCAAGGAGGGTAATGCAGTGCTTTCTCTGTTTACGATGGCGGCAGTGGCCAGACTGAGTTCCTGGAACGGCCATGGCAGAGAGGCACTGCTTGCGTCCAGTGCTCAGAGGTAGCCATGTAGGCAGTACTAACGGGCATAGTGTCCCATCAGGACCTGTTCTGAGTCTTCATTCAGGGATTGCTCTTAACTGCGTAAGCTTGAGCTTAGTCTTTCAGCCCTCCCAGTGGTGAACTGCCTAACATCCTTTCTTTAAAAAGCAGCTACTTTGAAGTATAATTAACATACAATAAACTTGAATTGTACATACTTGAAATGTGCAATTTGATAAATTTTACCGTATGCAGAAACCTGTGAAACCATGACCAGAATCAAGAAAGTGAACTTCCACATCATGCTCAAAAGTTCCCTCATGCCCCCCGGTAACCACAAATGCCAGTGGCCGCTTTAGCACTGGGGGAGTTCTGAATTAGGAAAGATGAAGGCAAGCCCTTTGGTTGTTCTTCCAGGAGCTACCAGAGAGCTTGAAACAAATCATGAACATTCAGGGTCTACTCTGCTCCCTCTGGTGCTGGTACCAGGCATGGGGGCTGCCTGGTACAACTGAGCATAAAACCCTAAAATTTATATGGACCTCACCCAGCCCTAGATTCAGGGGTGGCCCTTTGGTTGATTTAAGCTCTCAGTGTATCTCATTCCTTTATCCACAGCAATTGACTCAAGAATCAGTCATAACCCAGGCTCAGGCTAACAAGGATGTTACATTACTCCAGCCATAGGAACTAGTTTAAGTATGGCCATGTGTGTTCTAAACAGGTTCAATCATGGTGAACTTCAGGAATTTTTCTAGAGCTACAGAAAACAGATTTGTCTTTCTTTTATGGGCTCGATAGGGGTGCCCAGTAGTACATACAGTGGCAGTTGACACCTTTAATGACGATGTATAGTCCAAAGGGAAATGTTTATAACAAAAAAGGATTAAATGAGAGCCGATCTTGTTTTTTAAAATTGAGTGAAGAAAGGCGTATCAGTCAAGACAGGCTAGGTTATGCTGCAGTAACAAACAACTTAAAATCTCAGAAGCTTAGAGCAACAAGGGTTTATTTCTTGCTCAAATTACACATCCATTATTCTGTTATATGCTCTCTTCCCTAGGGCCTAGGCTAATGGAGCAGCCTCTTTGTAGCACATTGCCAGGTATCAGGCAGAGGGATGAAAAAACATGGAGGATTATGTGCTAGATCTTAAAGTTTCTGCTCAGAGGTGACTGTTGTTACCTACACCCATTTCATTGGTCAAAGTAAGTCACATGGCCACACCTGACTTCAAAAATGGATGTGCACAATTCTCTGGTGGGAAGCAGCACTAAATATGCATAAATAAGTGATGTTTATCAGAGAACGTGTTGCCTCAAAAATTATAACCTAAGGAAAGAGATATTTGTAAATTTAAAAAAGGGTTGGCTCATATAAGAAAAAACAGAAAATATTAATAGGTCAATATCTATTAAAGAAATTGAATCAGTAATTAATAACCTTCCAAAACAGAAAGCACCAGGCCCTGATGAGTTCACTGGACAATTAAGCCAAACATTTAAGGAAGAAGTTATATCAATTCTTTATAATCTCTTTCAGAGGATAAAAGCCGAGGGAATACTTCCTAACTCATTCTATGAAGGCAGCATTACCCTAATACCAAACCAGACAAAGACATTATACAAAAAGAAAACGACAGGTCAATATCACTCATGAACATATTAGTAGATGCAAAAATCCTCAACAAAATATTAGCAAACAGAATTCAATAATGTATAAAAAGACTTATATGCCACAGCCAAACAGGATTTATCCCAGATATGCAAGATTGGCTCAACATTCAAAAATCAATTAATGTAATCCATCACATCAACAGGCTAAAAATGAAAATTCACATGATCATATCAATGGATGCAGAAAGAACATTTGACAAAATCAAACATGCATTTATGATAAAAACTCTCAATAAGAGAGTTACTAGTAAGAGAGGAATAGAGGAAGACTTCCTAACTTGATAAAGAATATCCATGACAAACCTGTAGCTAACATTATGCTTAATGGTGAGAAACTGGAAGCTTTCCCATGAAGATCAAGAACAAGGCAAGAATGTCCCCTCTCACTACTACTCTTCAACATCATAGAGGAAGTTCTAGCTTATGCAATAGGACAAGAAAATAAAACAAAAGGTATACAGATTGGGAAGGAGGAAATAAAACTGTCTGTGCACAGATCAGGTGATTGTCTATGAAGAAAACCCAAAAGAATTGACAAAGAAAAACCTCCTGGAAGTAAAAAGTGATTTTAGAAAAACTTCAGGATACAAGGTTAATATACAAAAGTCTACTGCTTTCCTATATACCAGCAATGAAAAAGTGAAATGTGAAATTTTGAACACATTATCATTTATATTAGCACCCCTTAAAAATGAAATGCTTAGGAATAAATCTAACAAAATATGTATAGGATCTATATGAAGAAAACTATATAATTTTGTGAACGAAATATAAGAACTAAATAAATAGAGGGACATTTGAGATTCATGGATAGGAAGACAATATTCTCAAGATGTTAGTTCTTCCCAACTTGATCTGTAGAGTCAATGCAATCACAGCCAAATCTCAGCACATTATTCAAGTCACATGGCCACACCTGACTTCAAAAACGAAGGGTGTACGATTCTCCTGTGGGAAGGAACACTAAATATGCAGAAATAAGTGATTTTTATCAGAGAATGTGTCACCTCAAAAATTATAACCTAAGGTTGTAAGAATCAGCAAACTGATTCTAAATGTTTTTTTTTGTTTGTTTTTTTGAGATGAGGTTTCACTCTTGTTGCCCAGGCTGGATTTGCAGTCGTGCAATGTCATGATCTTGGCTCACTGCAACCTCCACCTCCTGGGTTCAAGCAATTCTCGTGCCTCAGCCTCCCGAGTAGTTGAGATTACAGGCACCTGCCACCATGCCCAGCTAATTTTTGTATTTTTAGTAGAGATGGGGTTTCACCACGTTGGCCAGGTCTGGAACTCCTGACCTCAGGTGATCCACCGGCCTCGGCCTCTCAAAGTGCTGGGATTACAGGTGTGAGCCACTGCACCTGGCCTGACGCTAGAATTCATATAGAGGACCAAAAGACCCAGAATAACTAATACCATGTTGAAGGGGAAGGACAAAGGTGGAAGACTGATACTACCCAATTCAAGAGTTACTACAAAGCTACAGTAATCAAGACAGCATGGTACTGGCAAAAGAACAGATAAGTGGACCAATAGAACAAAACAGGAGCCCAGAAATAGATACACATAAATATAGTCAAATGATCTTGACAAAGAAGTAAAGGTAAGAACATGGAGCAAAGATGGTGCTGGAACAACTAAATGTCCAAATGCAAAAAAAAAAAAAAAAAAAAAATCTAGAGTTATACCCTTCACAAAAGACCTTACACCCTTCACAAGAATTAACTCAAAATGTATCATAGATCTAAGTGTAAATACAAAACTTTAAAACTTCTAGAAGATAACAAAGGAGAAAACCTAGATGACCTTGGGTTTGGTGTTGACTTTTTAGATACAAGAACAAAGTCATGATCCATGAAATAAATAATTGATAAACTATACTTCATTGAAATTAAAAACTTCTGCTCTGCAAACACAATGTCAAGATAATGAGAAGAGAAGCCACAGACTGGGAAAAAATATTTGCAAAAGACACATCTGATAAAAGACTGTTATCCAAAATATACAATGAACTCTTAAAACTCAACAATAAGAAAATAAATGACCCAATTTTAAGCACAAGCCACAGACTGGGAAAAAAAATATTTGCAAAAGGCACATCTCACAAAGGACTGTTATCCAAAATATATGATGAACTCTTAAAACTCAAAAATAAGAAAACAAATAAGCCAGTTTTAAGATAGGCTAAAAGACTTTAAAAACCACTTCACCGAAGAATATATACAGATGGGAAATAAGCATATGAAAAGACGCTCCACATCATTTGTCATCAGGGAAATGCAAACTAGAACAACTATGAGCTACAACTACACATCTATTAGAATGGTCAAAATCTAGAACACTGACAATACCAAATGCTGGCCCAGATGTGGAACAAAAATTCTCATTTGTTGCTGGTGGAATGCAAAATGTTACAGCCTCTTTCGAAGACAGTTTGGAGGTTCTTACAAAACTAAACATACTCTTAACCATATGATCCAGCAATTACACTCCTTGGTATTTACCTAAAGGAGTTGAAAACTTATGTCCAAACAAAAACCTGCACATTAATGTTTTTAGTTGGTTTATTCATAATTGCCAAAACTTGGAAGCAACCAATATGTCTTTCAGTAGGTGAATGGATAAATAAACTATAATACAACCAGAGAGTAAATCTTCTTTTCATTCTTTTTTCTTTCTCTCTTTTTTTTTTTTTTTTTTTTTTGAGACAGAGTCTTGCTCTGTCACCCAGACTAGAGTGCAGTGGCACAGTCTCAGCTCACGACAGCCTCAATCTCCTGGGTTCAAGTGATCCTTCTACCTCAGCCTCCCGAGTAGCTAGGACTACAGGTGTGCACCACCACGCCCTGCTAATCTTTGTATTTTTTTGTAGAGATGAGTTTTCATATTGCCCAGGCTGGTCTTGAAATCTTGGGCTCCAGCAATCTGCCCACCTCAGCCTCCCAAAGTGCTGGGACTATAGGCATGAGCCACCATGCCTGGCCAGACAGTGAATTTCCTTCAGTGCTATAAAAAGACATGGAGGAACCTTAAAAGTATATTACTAAGTGAAAGAAGTGAATCTGAAAAGGCTACATACTATATGATTCCAATCATATGGCATTATATATGAAAAATGCAAAATACGAAGACAATAAAAAGATCAGTGATTGCCAGGGATTGAGGAGGGGATGGAGGAAGGATGAATAGCTGAAGCACAGAGGATTTTTAGGGCAGTGAAAATGCTCTGTACAATACTATAATGATGGGTATATAACATTGTCCAAACACATAGAATGTACAACACCAAAAGTGAACCTTAATGTAAACTATGAATCTTTTTTTTTTTTTGAGATGGAGTCTCATTCTGTAAACCAGGCTAGAGTGCAGTGGCACGATCTTGGCTCACCGCAACCTCCGCCTCGCGGGTTCAAGCTATTCTCCTACCTCAGTCTCCTGAGTAGTTCAGATTACAGGTGTGCACCACCATGCCTGGCTGAGTTTTGTATTTTTAGTAGAGACAGGGTTTCATCATGTTGTCCAGGCTGGTCTCAAACTCCTGACCTCAAGTGATCTGCCCACCTTGGCCTCCCAAAGTGCTGGGATTACAGGCATGAGCCACCACACCCAGCTTAAACTATGAATTTTTTATGATCATGAAGAGCCAAGGTAGGTTCATCAGTTGTAACAACTGTACCACTCTGGTGGAATGCTGATGATGGGGAGGTTGTGCACGTGTGGGGTCAGAAAGTGTATGAGAAATCTCTGTACCTTCCACTCAATTTTGCTGTGAACCTAAAACTCCTCTAAAAAAAATCTTAAAAAAGGGGTGGGGGAGTCTTGGCAGTTCAAAAGAGGGTAACACCTTACTATTATTGGAACATTAAATATGCATTTATAACTGTGTAGTAACTTTTACGTCTCATTTCTACATAAGTATTGCACAAAGCACCTATCTTGTAACTTTCTTTGATTACAAATGAAGTAAGTGTTCCTTTGAAGTATTTATTGATCATTTTCTGGCTCTTTTGTGAAATGCCACCTTGTGTTCTTTGCCTATTTTTCTATTAAGCTATTTCCTATTGGATTTTAGTGATTGGTACATTCTAGATACCAATTTTTTTGTTAGATGTATTATAAATATATTTTTCTAGATTGTGACTAGTCTTTCCCTTCTGTAGTTCTTTTTCATGCAAAACTGATCACTTTTTTCTTTGTGTATTTCACTTTTTTGTGTCTTAAGAAATTCTTACTTGAAAAACTTGAAAAAATATTTTCTTTATTTTATTTAAACTTTTTTTTTTTTTTTTTTTGAGACCGAGTCTCTCTCTGTCACCCAGGCTGGAGTGCAGTGGCGCGATCTCAGGTCACTGTAACCTCTGCCTCCCAGGTTCAAGTGATTCTCCTGCCTCAGCCTCCTGAGTAGGATTACAGGCACCCATGACCACACCCGGCTAATTTTTGTATTTTTAGTAGAGACAGGGTTTCACTAAAAGTAGTTGGCCAGGCTGGTCTCAAACTTCTGACCTCTGGTGATCCGCCTCCCAAAATGCTGGGATTACAGGCATGAGCCACTGCGCCCAGCCCTAAACACTTTACTCTTCATCCCACTTTGAAACAACTCATGGTAGAGTTAGCCAATCATGGACGTTAGCTTGCTCGATGGCAATGTCATAAATCAGGAATTTCTCTCCTATTACACAGACACAGCTGACTTATTAGACATTTCATTGTGCCATCTCTTTGACCTTTGGCAAGCCTCAGTTTCCATATGTAAATATAGAATAACACCACCTGCTTTTCTCAAAGTATCACAGGCTGGTTTGAAGAAGTGGAAAATACCATTTGTGTTCCAAATGAACGTGAAAGAGGTTTGCAAACTATAAAGCACCATTCAAAATAAGGTTTCCATTTTATAATGTTACTTTATTCTTTTCTGCTATAATTAAAAGTATAACTTTCTTTTCCATAGGTTATATGATAAGAAAAGATTGAGTAATGAATATTCAGTAATGTTTATTTTTTATTAGTTTTTATTTTTTTAGACGGAGTCTAGCTCTGCTGCCCAGGCTGGAGTGCAGAGGCTCAGTCGGCTCACTGCAAGCTCTGCCTCCCGGGTTCAAGCCATTCTCCTGCCTCAGCCTCGCGAGTAGCTAGAACTACAGGTGCATGCCACCAGGCCCGGCTAATTTTTTTTTTTTTTTTTTTTTTGTATTTTTAGTAGATACAGGGTTTCACTGTGTTAGCAAGGATGGTCTCGATCTCCTGACCTCATGATCTGCCCGCCTCAGCCTCCTAAAGTGCTGGGATTACAGGTGTGAGCCACTGCGCCCTGCCGGGAATGGTTTTAAAAATGAATGAATTTAACAGTGCAGATAAAGTTTAAATTCCTTCTGTTCCCTTCTACAGTACTGGTTCCTTTCTCTGTTCTCCTGAGGCAGCCAGTGTCACAAATACTTGTTGACACTCTCCTTACAGTTTTCTTATAAAAGTATGCATCAACAATGTTTAGAGTGTTTCAAACCTATAGAAAAGTAGAGAGAACAGTATGATGAACTCACATATAACCATGAATGAGCTTTAGTGGTCAACACATTGTCAAGTTTGTTTCACCCAGGCCTCCCCTCTCCATATCCCACACCCTGCTGGGTTATTTGAAAGAAAAACTCAGCCATGTTGTAATGTAGTTAATACACACTTCAACAGAACCTCTAAAAAATATGGCACACTTACCCTGTTTATTAGTTTTCACGCTGCTGATAAAGACATACCCGAGACCAGGAAGAAAAAGAGGTTTAATTGGACTTACAGTTTCACATGGCTGAGGAGGCCTCAGAATCATGGTGGGAGGTGAAAGCCACTTCTTATCTGGCAGCGGCAAGAGAAAATGAGGAAGACGCAAAAGCGGAAACCCCTGATAAACCCATCAGATCTCGTGAGACTTATTCACTACCACGAGAACAGTATGGGGGAAACTGCCCCCATGATTCAAATTATCTCCCACCTGGTCCCTCCCACAACAACACGTGGGAATTATGGGAGCTACAATTCAAATTGAGATTTGGGTGGCGACACAGCCAAACCATATCACCCCTTGACCTTTTTTTCCCCTAAAAAACATAATCACAATAATATTACCACACCTAAAAAATTAACATTAATTCTTTAACATCATCGATTAATTAGTAACTGTTCAAATTTCTCCAATTGTTTCACACATTTTTTAAAAAAGTATTTGAACAAGTTGTGAGTCCAAACAAGGTCCACATATTTATTTACTTGAATTTATTGAAAAATCTGTCTTTTGTCCTGGAGAATTTCCACATCCTGGTGGTGTCATTTAATATATTCCTCTGCCCTCAGCATTTCGTATACACTGGTAGTTAGAGCCAGAGGTTTGACCAGTTTCAGGTTTGACGCTTAGGCAAGAGTACTTCAGAGGCAGTACTGTGTTCTTTCTATTGCATCTCATTAGGAGTCCTGTAGCGTCTGGCTTGTCACTGTTTTACTGACATTAAATCAGTCAGAGAGTTTAGCTCTTATCAGCCTAAACCATTCATATTGTTTGTCATTAGTATTTCACCTAATGGTTTTAGGGAATGCACATGTTTAAGGCATTATTTTTATTGTTTTGAAACAAAGTCTCACTCTGTTGCCCAGGCTGGAGTGCAGTGGTGCCATCTCGGCTCACTGAAACCTCTTCCTCCCGGGTCCTGGTTCAATCAATTCTCCTGCCTCAGCCTCCCAAGTAGCTGGGAGTACAGGTGCCTGCCACCACACCTGGCTAATTTTTGTATTTTTAGTAGAGACGAGGTTTCACCATGTTAGCCAGGCTGGTCTTGAACTCCTGGCCTCAAGTGATCTGCCTGCTTTGGCCTCCCAAAATGTTGGGATTACAGGCTTGAGCCACCGTGCCCAGCAAGGCATTATATTCTTATTGCTTATTTCTACTTCTACCACAGTGTGCTGAAGTGTCTGTTACCCCAAATTTCCCATGTTTATAAAAGAATTTTTAAAATTCCTTGTCAAATTGACTGGAAGGTAGGGTAATCTCATTGTTCAAATTTGCATTTCTTTACTTATTTATGAGGTTGACCATAAACATTCATATATTTGTTGTCAATGTGTACTCCTCCTTTTATGCATTGACTATTCATGTTATTTGCTCTTTTTTTCCTAATGCGATGTTTGCCTTTTCTTACTCACATGTAACATTAGTTTTGTTTGCTTTTTAAAGAAATTTTTAAATAAGTAGACTTCTTTCTTTCTTTCTTTCTTTCTTTTTTGAGATGAGGTCTTGCTCTGTCATCCAGGCTGGAGTGCAGTGACGTGATCTTGGCTGACTGCAACCTCCGCCTCCTGGGTTCAAGCGATTCTCCTGCCTCAGCCTCCTGAGTAGCTGGGACTACAGGCACGTGCCACCATGCCCAGCTAATTTTTTGTATTCTTAGTAGAGATGGGGGTTTCACCATCTTGGCCAGGCTGGTCTCAAACTCCTGACTTCATGATCCGCCCGCCTTGGCCTCCCAAAGTGCTGGGATTACAGGCATGAGCCACCGCGCCTGGCCAAGCAGACTTATTTCTAAAACTGCCCTTAATTTTTCTCTCCATTTCTTCACCGAGTCCATCCTCTGGCAGGTACCAGATGCTTTCAGAATGTTCAGCTTGCTCCCATGATAGTTCAAAATTCCATTTCAAGCGCTCCCCTCGCTTCCTCTGGGTAGATACCCATGTCCTGGGATACTTATCTCACCAGAGCTGGTTGCCAGTGGTGGAAGCAGGAACAGTTGTGCCTGCTTTCTTGATCTAGGTTGGGTGGTTAGAGCTTTTTAAATTTATTAAAAACATTCATCCTCTGATGGCTTTTCTTTTTTTTTTTTTTTTTTTTGGCTTTGCTTTACCAGCAGGTTTTATTTTGGAAATTAAGTAACTTGCTGAATCATGAAGTCATGCAGCTAACCAGATTTGAATTCAAGTTGTTTGGCTCCAGAATCAGGGCTCTTAATCACTATATACTCAGCTGTTCTCCATGATGGCTCAGGCATATGCAGACATGTGAAGCACTGTGTAATATCAGCTGATGTGCTTTTACTTGTATCCAATTGGCCTTACTGTGCTACTCCCTTCAGACTACAAAACAGAAACCATAAGGCTCCCTAAGATTTGTGTGTGCTGGCAGATGAAAGGGAATGAGGACAGGTGCGGACAGTGTGCATGGGTGTTTAGTGAGGCACTGGAGGACAAAAATGGAAGACTCATGTCTTTTGAGTTTATTAAAAAAGGAAAAAGATTTGAGAAGAATTCAATAAGTGAGTTTTCCCTAAGAATTCCCAATAAAAAGAATTAGATATATCTTTGGCTACAGAGAAAGGGATGGCCAAATTAAAAGTAACTGATCTATCTTCATATATATAGTATGTATATATACATACTATATATTTTAATAGAGATGGGATCTCACTAAGTTGCCCAGGCTGGCCTCAAACTCCTGGGCTCAAGCAATCTTCCTGCCTTGGCCTCCCAAAGTGCTGGGTTTATGGGTGTGAGGCACCATGCCTGGCCTTTTCTAATATATTAAAAATATTAATTATCTACTAAAATCCTTAATCTTTTATCCTAGTCTGATGTTTGTTATGTAATTTAGTTAGTTCTATTTTGAAAAAGATATTCACAATTTTTTGTTCAACGAAATGTAATCTTTATATTTTTAGAAATTGATTTTCCATTTGCAGATTAAATCTTAAGTAAAATATTCTTGGTTTTTTATGTTTTATTTCTTACATTTAACTCTGTACTATTATAGCAGCCTTCCTCTGCTCTCATTTTTGCCCCCTATGACTCAGTTTCTAAGAGCAACAAGATCTTTAAACAATGCTGTAATTAAACCATGTCACTCTCTTGCTTAAAATCTGTGGCTTCTCATTAGAATAGAACCTCAATTTCTTTCCTTGGTTTACAAAGTCCTAAAAATTCATGTACTACTTTCCCCATCATTCACTTAACTCTAGCCTCACTGGTCTCCTTTGTTTGAACTCACCTAGCCTTTTCTTAGGCATCACAGTAGTTTTTCTTTTGCTTGCAATCCACTTCTCTCTGTTGAGGTTCTGGATCAGAGCCTAGCTCAAATATCTCTTCAGAAAGGCCTTCCCTCATCATCTGGTTGTTCTCTAATACACCAGCTTGTTTTCATTTTATGCACAGAACATGCCTCTGATACCTTCTTGCTTATTTATTATCAACCTCTATGAGTTATATGCTCCTTAAAAGCAAAGATCTTTGTCTGTCTTGCTCACTACTGCATCCTAGGACCAGAATAATGCCTAGCTAATAAAAGGTTTGAGAAATATTTGTTGCATAAATTCTTTAATCTGTTTAAGCTTTATTTTATTGTGTGAGGTGAGACAGAAATCTATTTTTATTTTTCTCAAGAACTGACTTTTCTATTTATTGGAATGGGAATTATCCATCCTTTTACCATGAACTTAAGATGCCACCTCTATCAGATATTTATGTATTGATATATATTTGGGTATGGTGTGGGTGTTCTACTTTATTCTGACAGTTCAATCTCATGCCAGTTTCACTGTTTTACACGCAGGAGTTTTAAATTTCAAATACCCAGCTGCAATGCCTCCTACGTTTATCCTCTTTCTCCTTCACCAATTCTCCATTTTTAAGATTTTCTTGGCCAGGCACAGTGGCTCACACCTGTAATCCCAGCACTTTGGGAGGCCGAGGAGGGCGGATCACGAGGTCAGGAGTTCAAGACCAGTCTGGCCAATATGGTGAAACCCCGTCTCTACTAAAAATACAAAAATCAGCTAGGCATGGTGGTGCATGCCTGTAATCCTAGCTACTTGGGGAGGCTGAGGCAGGAGAACTGCTTGAACCAGGACCCAGGAGGCGGAGGTTGCAGTGAGCCGAGATCGCACCATTGCACTCCAGCCTGGGCTACAGAGGGAGACTCTGTCTCAATTCTTGAACAGTCTTACCACTTATTTTTCTCTTTATAAGTTTAATACTTCTTGTATTAGAGATATATGTTACTTTGTGGAGAATTGCCATCTTTAAAATATTCTCACAAACTGTGTGTTACATTTTCCATTTCCCTATACCCTCATTGCATAATATCAACTTAAAAATTGTTAGTCTATTGGATTCACCAGTGTTTTCTTCTACATTTTCTTTTCCATTTTATACTGAAATTTTTGACTCATTTGAGATGCATTTTGGTGTGAGAGGTGAAATAGAGATCCAGCTCCATATTTTTCCCCCAAGGATCTGAAATAGCCTTTATCATATACTAAATCTATATTCATATAAATTTGGGTTTGCTTCTGGACTCTTATTCTGTTTGATATTCTCTTCTTTTACCATACATTTAATTATTGTAACTTAACAAAGTTTTACTAGTGAGCAGAGCTAGTCCCCTCTTACCACTATTCTTTTTCAGATCCCTCCCCCAGCCATTCTTGCCTGTTAAAAAAATTTTCTTAATTGGATTTTAGAACCATTTCCTCAAATTCTTCCCTCTGCTAAAGCCTTTCTGTGCTTTATTTCATTGAATTTACAGATTAACATAGAGAGAATTCACATTTTCACAATATTAACTCTCCATATACAGTACAAGTCATTCTTTTTAAATGTCTTTTTGACTCTCACTGGAAATCCTTTTTTCAATTATATTTGGCCACTGCTGGCATACAGAAAAGCTTTTGGGTTCTATGTATTTGTTTTCTAGGACTGCTGTAACAAGGTACCACAAACTATTGTCTCATTTCTGGAGGCTAGAAGCCAAAATCAAGGTGTCTGCAAGGCCATGCTCTCGGAGGCTCTTGGGGAAGAATCTGTTCCCTGCCTTTCTCTTAGCTTCTGGTGTCATGCTGGTGGTCCTTGGCTTGAGGCTGCATAACTCTGTTGTCATATGGCCTTCTCACTATGTCTTCACAGTGTCTTCTTATTCATACATCAGTCATACTGGGTTAAAGGCCCACCCTACTCTAGTAAGTTAAGACCTTATCTTAACTATTTCTGCAAGGATCTGTTTCCAAATAGGGTTCTATCCTGAGGTATTGGGGGTTACGGTTTCAACATCTCTTTTTGGGTAACATAATTCAACCCATAACAGTTCTACTCTCATGTAAATACTCATTTTAATTTCCTCATCGTTCCTGATTATTTCACAGATGACTCTCTGGTGTTTTCCTGGTGCACAGCTTATCTGCATATAATGAAGATGATGTCTCTTTTCCAATATTTATTTCTCATTTCATCTTCTTATCTAAGCTCGTTGACTAGTACTTTATCACACCTACACAAGAGGTATTCATTATCTTTAAAAAGTTTGCTTTATTGTCTTTAAAATCTGAGTATGATTACTACTGGAGTGGAACATTTTAAAAACCCATCCATTTGTATTTCTTCTTCTGTGAACTATGTGTTTCTATCCTTTGTTTACTTTTTATACTGAAGGTTTTTAATTAATTTGAAAGAGCTCTTGTGCATTGAAAATCTTAACTTCTTGTGACATATTAAAAATATTTTCCTCCAAGATTTTGAAAGCACCTTGTCAACTATCCAGCAGCCAACAGAAAGCATAAAATATAAGAAAGGTACAGATCTACTGTAACATAGATTAATTATACCTTTCTGTGCAACAGTCCAATACATGAGCAAATCCCTCTCATATTGTAATAGTAAGATGAATAGTGGAGAGCAGTGTAGATTTTTATGAAGCACTCTTGAAAATTTCAAGTACAATATTACTTATAACTTGTCTCATAGTATAGCATTACCAAACCATTCATTTTCTTTCCAGCTAAAGCACTCAAAGGAGCTTCAGGGACTAAATGATCTGATTAACCCTTTAATACCACATGCTTCACAGCTCTGGCTCCCACGTACTTAAGTTTACACTGACATTTAAAGGCCTTAACGCCATCAAAGAAAGGATTAACCTGTCCTTGGTTTGTCTAAATGACCAAATAATAAGATTTAAGTGATAACTAGCTGTAGGATATGTCCTTATTAAATTTGATAGGATTTAAAAAAACCCAAGTAATGTAATAAAGTTTGCAAAGTGATCTAGATTAAACAGGTTTGACTGCTCAATTTGGAAGTGATTCAGTGTACAGGTACAGGTATAAAGGCAATTTTAAAATATTAGGCTTTGAATGTTGCTGACCAGAAAGTTGAGGAATGTTAAACAAACATTACAATATATTGTTTTAGCTACTTTTCATTACCCATAAAATAAACGTGTGCTTATTTTAGCAGTGTGCCTTCTCTCCCCTCCTCACAAATTTCATTCCCCCCAAAGATTTACGTAGCGTGGTACAAAACATGAGAAAGGAAAGAAAACCTACTTCTTGAGATGTTGATGCTCATCCAGAAATATAAATGTCCTAAAAGCCCAGACAGAAAGTCCCTGTCCAGGACCATTGAGGGGGTATTTTGATTTACTAGGACTGATCTGCCCATTAGCCAAGAATGTACAAGTAAAGATGCTAGGACTTGGGAATGTTCTTACTGGCATTAAAACCAGCCTGGATTTGGTCACCTTACTGATTCCATACCTTGTATCTTTATTTCTTTGTCCTATGCATAGTCTTACTTAAAAATGATGTGGCCTTTGCTGTACAGAAAAATACAGATGTTAGGTTTACTACTCATATCTATCACTTGTATGCCTTTGTTTTGCCTGTGTTCCCTATGGAAGCCTTTATATTTGTCTGTGCAAGGACTCGGGGCATATTACGAATAAGTGGTTACACTTTACCATGAGACTTTATACCTGCAATGTGTATGGCTTTGCACATGTTCACTGAGACAACTGATCTAAGAAGTTTATATGTCTGTGTGTGTAAAATTTTTCACAAACAGAATAATTTTATATGATTGTATTTGGGTAGTGTTTTTCACCACCCAATAGCAGGTAGGAATTGTACATAGTAAGAACACATATTGTATATACACACACACATTCATATATATGCCCTGGGTCACAATGGAAAATGTGTTTTGTATTGTGGTTTGCAGTCAAAACAGTGGGAAAGGCACTGTATTAAACGTGTTTACAATGTGATGGAATCCTTCTTGGCATTCTTTCATTTCCAGAGGTCAAAGATGTTCTTGCTTTTCATTCAATCTACAATTGTTTACTGGACAACTACTATATGTTGGTTGAGGGCTCAGGTGTTGGGGCAGGAAGAAAAAGAGGCAAAATTACTTGGCAATTTCTACCTATTATTACACAGATATAGGCGTTTAAATAAAAACATAAAAACAAGATGCTGAATTGATTACAGCTGCTCGTATTTTAATATGCTTATTGATGGCCATGAAAACCTAAGTGGAATGTATGAAAAATTCCCAGAAATAAAGTCTTCACTGGATGTTAAGCCTCTTGTGCTTCTCATTAATACTTGGAGAGTGATCCAGTATAAAATCTATAGTTGAGACAGGAATTCTCTAAAGATATATTTCTTTTTCTTTTTTTTTTGAGACAAAACCTTGCTCTGTCACCTAGGTGGCAGTGCAGTGGTGCGATCTCAGCTCACTGCAGCCTCTGCTCCCAGATTCCAGCGATTCTCCTGCCTCCGCCTCCCGGGTAGCTGGGATTACAGGCACCTGCCATCATGCCGGCAAATTTTTGTATTTTTTAGTAGAGACGGGGTTTCACCATGTTGGTCAGGCTGGTCTCAAACTCCTGACCTCAGGTGATCCACTTGCCTCGGCCTCCCAAAGTGCTGAGATTACAGGCGTGAGCACTGTGCCTGGCATAAGTTTATTTTATAAGTGATATAATCTGTGCTTTATAACAACAGAAGCTTTAAGAATAACTTAGGAAAAAATAATTATTTTTCTCTTTTCTGATCTTTGGACAGATTCAATAAATATGTTATGATTTCTAGTGATTATTTACAACTTCCAAAATCATACCAACCATACTAACACTGTAAGTATTTAATGCAGCAAAAACTCAAGTTTTATTTTTTTCCAATTTTGACTTTTCAAATTTAAATGCTATATATAGATATTTGGTTCCTTACACCAAATGTCCATTAGGCTGGTGATATAAGGCTCACACACATTTTCTGGAAATATAAAAAATCTAAATGAGTTGTCTTGTATTTTTGGAAAATAAACTCAAATGATTGGGTAATAGGGTCACAATTGTACTGGAAAAATGCTTTCTGACAAAATGATACTTTTTCCCCCCGAGTCAATCTAGATAATCAAGATTGGCTACAGCCAAATTATGATGGAGCTGGCCCAAATTTTCATAACTTTGTGTTCAGTGATGTCATATTAGTAGTTTGAAATTGGTCACAGGTAGGAGTATTTATACCACAGAAATCAGCAAAAGCTACCAATCAGAGGTTCCCCTCCTATTCTGAAGAGCCTTTAAATATTTGCCAGCACTTCACTGGCAATAGCCATTATTGTTTCAAAATACCATTCAACTCTTCATTGTTCATAAGAATCTTATTTGAAGATCTAAATGGTTGGGTGTTTTCTGTGTGAATCTGTCCTGGAAAAAGATTTAAATGTTTCTCATTCATTTATAGTAATGGAAATGTTAGACTTTCACTGTGAAGGCCTTATTATGTGAGACCTTCCCCAAAGAGAATTCTTCCTTTTGTATCAGTTGTATTCTATTCCAAATAAACTGCTTACAATTCAATCTTCTAGAGATAGGGTCTTGCTATGTTCCCTAGGCTGGAGTACACTGGCATAATCATACCTTACTGCATCCTCATACTAGTGGACTCAAGCAATCCTCCCACCTCAGCCTCCCCAGTAGTTGGGAATATAGGCATGTACCACTACACCCAACTAAAATTTGGATTGTTATTTGAAAAAATGTTATTCTATTTTTTAAAACTCAATCCATGCTTGTGAAGCAAAATACGTAGACTTCGAATAGAACCTAACAGATTATAGTTCTCTGTCATAAAGTCTATGTGGTTTAATGATAAAAGGTTAATTTAAAAATTTTGTAAAGTATAAAATAAACAATTTTATTAGATGAACTCATTTATTTGACATATTAAATTAGACAAAGAAATATATATGTAACCAGATAAAAACAATCACATTCTCATACTACTTGAACACACAGCAGTGGTTAAAAATAATGGATTGTAAAATGGACCCCAGGATTTAATGCAAAAACCACCCCATACGAGAAAAGTTTCAGGCTTCTAACTTCACTGAATCCAGTACTAAACGTGCTTCTTTATATTCCTCAGCTTCTTCCAAGTCTTTTTCACTTTCCTAAAATGAAATACAATAAAAATTAAGTTTATCCTTTTCAAGTTTCAGTACTTTGTTATTTACTCAAATATTACAAACCATTAATGTAAATAACTAAAATATTAAAAGTAAAAAATCCCAAGCCTCATCTAAATATATTGTAATTCCACAGGTTTCCCACGTTCTGCTCCTTCTTTACAAGGAAAGGGAAATAACTGGTGGTTTTGTTTCACTGTATATATTCTCATATAATAAGTGAATAACAGTCTTCTAAAGCTACCAACATTAAGTAAATTAAATAAAAACCTCAGAAAAAGTTTATTCTCATTTTGTTGACCCACCACCATCATACGAAAGAGAAAAATAAAAAGGAAGATCTACTAACATGTTACATATGTGACAGCATTCAGGCCAATATAATCCACCAACTATTCGCAATGACAAAGAAGGCTTCCGATGTCACAACAGAGTTAAATATAATCTTTGAATTAAACAAATGAATTGCCTGCTTGCTAATGGGTATTACATACCCTACACTAAAGGAAAGAAAATACATCCTTCATTTTCTGATATTTAAAGATTGAGTTTTTCCATAATACTGATATACAGGCAACTTTTACTAATATATTGTAATGATAACAGACAAATGAAATAATATTATCTAAATTACATAGGAAATTTTGTTTGATTTTTAAATGAAGCTATGGTTAGCAATTTATGTCAGGTCAATAAAAGATGGAGATATACAAACAGAGTAGAGGAAATACAGTATGTGTGTATTTAATATGAAAACTGAAAGCAAAAGGACTGAGAATTTGCTTAGCTCAAACTATAGGTAAGAATTTCTTAAACCTCCATGTTATACCTTAAACACATCTTTGTTCTCTGTTAGTAAACATAAGCTCTTCGAGGGCAGAGATATTGTTGAATACATTTCACATACAAATATATAATCCAAATACATTATTATTATTATTATTATTATTATTATTATTTTGGTATTTTTAGTAGAGACGGGGTTTCACCATGTTGGTCAGGCTGGTCTTGAACCCCTGATCTCGTGATCCACCCACCTTGGCCTCCCAAAGTGCTGGGATTACAGGCGTGAGCCACCGCACTCAGCAGCCAACATTATTTTTTTTCAAGCAATTTCTATTACTTTCTCAGCTACTAGATTCATGAGAGAAAAAAGGATTTAAACTGTCAAGAAATACAAATGATGCTTCCTGTCTTAGACAGTATTTTAACAGTTATTATTTCCTGCTTTATCTCCCTTCTGTATCAAAAGGCATTTATACCAGCAAGTATAAGTGTTATTCAGCTCCAAGTTAATATGAGGGGACTATATAGATTGCCAGGTTTTTCCCCCTCTCAAACTGATTTAGGTTTGAATGTGAAAGAATTCCAGATCCTTTTAATAAGATCACAAATTCTTTTGAAACATTAGATCTTTTAAAATTTTAATCAGTCAACTCATCCTCAATGTCTCAAAAGATCTTTATGTATGAAAACCAAATAATCAAGACATTGCTGGACAATACTGGTACTATCATAACTTAAATAAATTTAACTAGCTAAATTTTAATAAACTGAACAAACATGCTAGAAAACAGTACTTTTACTGGAGGCATAATTCAAAACACAATTTAAACTCCATTAATTATTTTAAAATATAGTGATATAAAGGGCAAGTGAATAAGAAATATTGCCAATGAGTTCTCAGTGTTAAATATTTAAACTTTTGGCTTTCCATGTATTGGATTGAAAAAGAAATTTAAACGTAAGACACAGAAGTCTTTGCTTACTAATATCTGCTGAAGATCCAAATATGCGGCTTCCAACCTGCGCTGGCAATCTGGGATCATCATCCGGGATTCTTGTAGGATCTCTGCCTAGAATGAGAATCTCTGTGAGACGTTCAAAGATGGTAGAACTTGTATGTGTTTAGCTCATATCTTGGTAAATATATCCTTATTAAGAGGAATCAGAAAAAAGTTATGGTTATGTTAAATGGTTCAATATTTTAACTTAAATTGTACATATTAGAAGTTAAAAAGAAAGACCAGGCACAGTGGCTCACGCCTGTAATCCCAGCACTTTGGGAGGCCGAGGCAGGCAGATCACCTGAGGTCAGGAGTTCGAGACCAGCCTGACCAACATGGAGAAACCCTGTCTCTACTAAAAATACAAAATTAGCAGGGCGTGGTGGCGCATGCCTGTAATCCCAGCTACTCAGGAGGCTGAGGCAGGAGAATCGCTTGAACCCAGGAGGCGGAGGTTGCGATGAGCTGAGATTGCACCATTGCACTCTGGCCTGGGCAACAAGAGCGAAACTCCATCTCAAAAAAAAAAAAAAAAGTTAGAAAAGAAAGACTATCATACTGTAAAATCTACAAAGTACAAGTTTTAGAACTAAATCTTTTTGGTAATCACCTTCGCATGCTAAGTGAAAGTTAACTGGAAAAGCTTTTCATAGAGTATTTATTTTAAAAGGCTATTTAAAATAAACTATTTCCCCTGCTGTCACAAAGCACCTTTATCCAAAATGGGATCAGCTGGTTATATAAATATCTCCTGCATCTTTTGAGTAATAAAGAAAAACAGTGTTCAGATAATATCACATGGAGATAATTACTGCATGAAAAAAGTTATTGAGTTATTGATCACATCGTGTGCACACTGCAGGAGGTTCACACTGAAAGAGAGAGGTAAAGAAAAATGAAAAGCAAAGACCAGCAGGTTCATATTTTTGATGCTTATCATGCATAAAAAGTTATTACTTATCCTCGTGCTTCATTTTAGGAGAGAGATTATTCTCCCCATGCAATGTGAGCCAAATTACCAATGTGGCACCCCTCTGAATCTAAACTTCTTCCTATTCCTCCTGATGACAGACACTAGAGTTAAACACAGAAATACATATGTATTCTAGAGGATATTTCTGGACATAAAATCCATCATTCAAAACTGGACTATAACACATCAAATCATGAAAGAAAAAAAATCAAATCAATGACAGGGAAACCCAACTGATAAGAGTAAATAAGTTAATGCCACATATTGGACTTCAAATAGGGCTTTTTCTTAGAGTAGTAGGAAGCTTTATTTCCTTAAACCATTCTCAGAAAGAAACATAGAGCTCATCTAAACATTTATGTCCAAAAAAATAATGTTTGGTCAAATACCTTTAAAGAAATGGGTAGAAAATCTGAGCTTTTTACTAAGGAGATTATCAAGCTCGTATAAAATAAAAAGTAATGATATAATTTAACAGTAATAATACTATATTTTAATAGAAACTTTAAGTCCCAGTACCTTCTTCCTTTCCCAAACAGCTTTGTCAGAGCTCATATTGAAAACAAAAATCTCAATTATAACATACAAAGAAGTTCTTTATTCACATCTATTTTCTCAGGTAGAAATCTATTGTTGAACTTAAACCTCTTTTACTAATAAGGCACAGGTTGAAAATTTCAAACATAACATCATGATTTTACCTCAGAGCTAATCATACTATGTCTACACATTTAACCACTGCCATTAAATTATTTTTGTGTATCTGGTTAGTTTGAATATATGTGAAAAATCAGTGACAGGAATATTTCATATTGGATTTTTCCTATTTCCTTTCCTATGGAATTCCCTTCAGAATGGTTACAGGAATTAAACAAGATGAAATGAATAGGTCAAATCCATGACAAGTCACAATATGTGTTTGTAAAAAAAAATATTTTCTAAGCTTTAGCCACCAAAAAAAACTTTAAACAATGCCATCCAAAAATAACTTCTATTCATTAAAATTCCATCTATTATTACAAACCAAGAATCCTCAGTCTATCAAAACAGGACTCTGACTTACACAGGGCCAAAGCTCAGGCTCTCCCATACACTACCCCAATTCATTCAATAAGTTTACTATACGTCTTCAGGATGCCAGGTACTGGGGATACAAAGATGAAAAAGAAAAGGTCTCTGTCCTCTAAATCCATAAGTCTAGGTGTATTAACATGAAAAGAAACATTTGAGATTGCTTCAAGAAGATCATGCCACAGAGAGCCAAAGGAACACAGTGATGGCTATGATTTGGAATTCACAAACCACATCTTCATCAAAGCCATAAATCATATATTTTACCTTGGGACAATGAATTGCAACTGTCTGGAATAATTTTAAAACACAGTATATGAGGTGTGATTATATATGTAAAGATACCCCCCAAAACACCTAAACTTAATTAAATGAATATTATCTTTCAAAGTGTTTCCCTTGGGAGGTAGTACTCAAATGAATTGTGCCTCTGTTTACAATATCTGAATCAATTGTCAGTTTATTCTAATGTTGACTATGATAAATCTGAGCTTAATTCAGGATCTTGGCATAGACTGGGAGATGCAAAGAACCTTAGAGGAACAAACACAACAGGATGTGGTACTAACTGATGTCTAATTGTTTTTAAAACAAGTTATGGTTTTATAGGGGGTACTTATTTGGTAAAATGGAAGTTGGGAGTTAGTTTAGCAAGGTTCAGGTTATAACAATGAATAAATGGCTGAACCTAAAATCTAAACAATTTCCTTTAGAGTCAAACATATGTAAATTGGAAAGGAAATACCCCAATTGGCAGATCTTCATTTTTGTCAGAAAGAAGAGTTCTGTGAAATAATCTGGCCAATGTCAATCAAGCTCTTAGGTTATTGCTGATTGTGATGAGGTTTCCAGATTCTTTAAGGATCCAGATCATCCATCAGAAGCTGGCTATACCTATAGCTATAATAATCAATAAATACTCTAATGTTGGCTATTGGCTACCTCTGAAACCAATGGCATTAGTTTGCCAGGTTGAGCTCTAGAGTAATCCAGAGATTACTGGAATAATGGTTAAGTGTTTCCTTTAGATGGCAGTAAAATGTTAATGTACTCACTTGTCAGGAAATCTATTTGACTTGTATTCTGTGGTTATTGCTAAATGAGTAAGATTGTAAGAAGAATCTTAAGTCAAAGAAAAAAAAATTATCTTTGGGCCCTTAAGCTCTAATGTTATCAATAATTACTTTAAATGTAAATGATGTAAATACACTAGTTAAAAGGCAGAGATTCATGGATTGGACCCAATAACATGCTGTCTACAAGAAATTCATTTTAAACATAATAAAATAAAAAATAAAAGGATGGGAAAATATATATAATGTAAACATTAATTTAAAAAATCAGGGCTAGGCATGGTGGCTCATTCCTATATAATCCCAGCACTTTAGGAGGCCAAGACAGGAAGATCGCTTGAGGCCAGCAGTTTGCGACCAGCCTGGGCGACACAGTGAAACTCTGTTTACAAAAAAATAAAAATTAGGTGAGTGTGGTGGCACATGCCTGTAGTTCTAGCTACTCAAGAGGCTGAGGCAGGAGGATTACTTGAGCCCAGGAGCTGGGAGGTTACAATGAGCTATGATCGTGACAATGTACTCCAGCCTAGGCAAAAGAGTGAGACCTTGCCTCTAAAAAGCCAAAAAATCAGGAGTGGCTAAACTAATACCAGATAAAGTAAACTTCGAAGCAAAATAATTATTACAGACAAAGAGGGATGTTACATTATCATAAAATTATCAATCTACCAAGAAAATACAGTGATCTTAGATGTGCATGTATTAAACAGAGTTTAAAAATATGTAAAACGAAAACTGATAGCGCTGAAAGGAAAAACAGACAAATCCATAAACATTAGCTGGGGATTTCAATACCCCACACTCAGCAACTGATAGAAATATTAGATGAAAATCAGTAAAGGTATAAAAGAACTGAACAACACCAACGCACAAGGTGTAACTGACTTTTATAGAACACTCTACCTCAGAAAGGAGAATACAATGTTCTAATAAGTAAGGAGAATACAAATACTTTTCAAGTGCCCATGAAATATTTACTGAAGTAAGCCATATTCTGGATCAAAAAACCCCAACGATAACAAAAACCCCAACAAATTGAAAAGAACTGAAATCCTACATAATACATTATCTGACTATAATGGAGTAAAATTAGAAATCATAACAGAAAGAAGGAAAATCCCTACTTAGAAATTAAACAGTATACTTATAAGTAGGCCATGCACCAAAAAAAAGTCTCAAATAAAGACACAGATAAATGGAAATGAAAATATAACATGTCAAATTTTATGGGATGCAGCTAAAGCAGTGTCTGTTGGGAAATTTATAGCACTAAATGCTTACATTAATCAAAAGGAAAGGTCTGAAATTAATAATCTTGTTTTAATGTAATTTAAATAAGTTCTTGTTTCAAGAACCTAGAAAAAGAAGAGCAAAATAAACCTAAAACAAGCAGAAGGAAATAATATATAAGAGCAGAAATCAACGAAATTAAAAACAGAAAAGCAATAGACAAAACTGTATGAAACAAAAGGCTGGTTTTGGCTGGGTGCCATGGCTCAAGCCTGTAATCCTAACACTTTGGGAGGTTGGGGCAGGCAGATTGCTTGAGCCCAGGAGTTCGAGCCAGCCTGGGCAACAGGCAAGACCCCATCTCTACAAAAAATTAGCCAGGTGTGGTGACACACATCTGTAGTCCCAGCTACTTGGAAGGCCAAAGTGGGAGGATTGCTTGAACCTGGGAGGTTAAGGCTGCAGTGAGCCATGATCACACCACTGCACTCCAGCCTGGGTGACACAGTGAAACCCTGTCTCAAAAAAATAGTAATAAAATAAAAAAACCAAAAAGCTGGTTTCTTGGAAAGAAAAAAACCCACACTGATAAACCTTTAAGCAAGACAGACAAAGATAAAGTGAAAGGGCACAAATCACCAAAAGCAGTCCAAAATAGAGGATATCATTACGGATCCTGCAATTATTAAAAGGAGAAGAAAGAAATAATATAAATGATGTTATAATATTGTTCATAATGCTCATAAACAACTTAGAAGAAACTGACCAATTCCTCAAAAACTACCAGCTACCCAAACTTAATTACTTAAATAGTCCTATTAATCAATCACTACAGAAACTGAAGCTGTAATTTATTTGTTGTTGTTAATTTAAAAAATACTTTTTCTACAATGTTCTGCTGAATGAAGTTGTAATTTAAAAGTTCCTACAAAAGAGCTCTCCAGGCCCAAACAATTTCAATAGACAATTCTACCAAACATTTAAATAACAATTAACACCAATTTTACACAAATCCTTCAAGAAAACAGAAAAGGAAGGAACAAATGATTTTTGAAATCAGTATTCCCAAATGATTTTATGAAATCAGTATTAACTGCCTCAACAAATTAGCAAACTGAATTCAGCAATGTATACAAATAATTATTTATAGATCAGTATCAAGTGGGATTCATTGTACATATGCAAGGATGGTTAAATATTTGAAAATCAATCCATGTAATTCACATCATCAGGTCTGAGAAAGAAAATGAATATAATCCTAGAACTAGTAAGTTCAGCAAGGTGAGTCTGCAGGTTACAAGATCAACACAAAAACAAAAATCAACTGCACTTTTATATCTAACAACAAATATGGTATGTGGAAACCAAAACTAAAAGCAATACAATTTGCAAGAACGTCAAAAAAAAAAAAAATACTTAGCTATACATTTATAATGTGCAGGCTCTGTATGCTGAAAATTATAAAATGCTGATGAAGGAAATCAGACCTAAATAAATTAGAAAGACTTACCATATTCATTAACTGGGACATCAATTTGCCCCAAACTGCTTTATAGGTTTAATGCAATTCCTATCAAAAGGTGTTTTATAGATACAGACAAGCTTATTTAAAAATTTACATGGAAAGCCAAAACAAACTAGAAAAGCTAAAATAATTTTGAAAAAAAAAATAAAATAAATACTCATTCTTCCCAATGTTAAGATTTACTACATCAGTACAGAATCAAAACAGTGAAGTATTGTTAAAGGGATAGACAAAGATTAATGAACCAGAAGAGAGAACACAAAAGTAAACCCACACAAATATGTCCAACTATTTTTGACAAAGATACAAAAGCAATTCAATGAAGGGAAGACAGCCTTTTCAACAAATGCTGCTGGAGCAACTGGACATTGATTGGCAAAAAGATGAATCTCAAACCAAAAGTAACACTTTCTATAAAAATTACCTCAAAATGGATTGAAGACTTAAATACAAAACACAAAATCATACAACTTTTAGGGAAAAAAAATAGAAAATCTTTGGGACCTAAGACAAGCAAAGAGGCCTTAGCGCCCTGAAACCAAAAGTATGATTCATAAAAGGAAGTACTGATAAATTGGACGTTCTTGAATTTAAAAACTGTTGGCCGGGCGCGATGGCTCATGCCTATAATCCCAGCACTTTGGGAGGCCAAGGCGGGCAGATCACTTGAGGTCAGGAGTTCGAGACCAGCCTGACCAACACGGTGAAACCTTTTCTCTACTAAAAATACAAAAATTAGCTGGGCATGGTGGCAGGCGTATATAATCCCAGCTACTAGGGAGGCTGAGGCAGAAGAATTGCTTGAACCTGGGAGGCAGAGGTTGCAGTGTGCTGAGATCGCACCATTCCAGCAAAGAGCATGGCTCTGACTCAAAAAAAAAAAAAAAAAAAAAAAAAATTAGCCAGGCATGGTGGCGCATGCCTGCAGTCCCAGCTACTTGGGAGGCTGAGGCAGAAGGATCGTTTCAACCCAGGAGGCAGAGGTTGCAGTGAGCTGAGATCTCCTCACTGCATTCCAGCCTGGGCGACCAAGCAAGATTCTGTCTCAAAACAAAAACAAAAACAAAATCCTTGTTTCTCTGTCAAAGACACTGTTAAGAGGATAAGAAGACAAACTACAGACAGAAATATCTGCAAACCACATATCTGACAAAGGGCATGTGTCTAGAATATACAATGAACTCTCAAAACTCAAACGTAAAAAAAAACAAAGCATCCAATTAGTGGGCAAAAGGCCTGATCACTCATTTTCACTGAAGAGGATACACAGACAGCAAATAAACACATGAAAAGACATTCAATATTATTAGCCATTATGGAAATGCAAATTAAAAGCACAATGAGTTATCACTATACAGCTATCATATAGCTGATGGCTAAATGCTAAAATTAAAAAATAGAGATCACACTGAATGCTGGTGAAGATGTAGAGAAATTGAATCATTGCTGGTGGGAACATAAAATAGTACAACCACTCTGGAAAAGAGTTTGGTAGTTTCTTTTAAAACAAAAACCACACGAATACAACCTAGTAATTGCACTCTTATGCATTTATCCCATAGAAATGAAAACTTATGTTCAAGAGTAGAGAACTCAGAAATAAACCCAAATACAGCCAACTATCTTTGACAAAGCAAACAAAAACATAAAGTGGGGAAAGGACACCCTTTTCAACAAACGGTGCTGGGACAATTGGCAAGCCACATGTAGGAAAATGAAACTGGATCCTTACCTCTCATCTTATACAAAAATCAACTTAAGATGGATTAAAGACTTAAATCTAAGACCTGAAACCATGAAAATTCTGGAAGATAACATTGTAAAAACCCTTCTAGACACTGGCTTAGGCAGCGATTTCATAACTAAGAACCCAAAAGGAAATGTAATAAAAACAAAGATAAATAGCTGGGACTTAATTAAAGAGCTTTTGCATGGCAAAAGGAACAGTCAGCAGAGTAAACAGACAACCCACAGAGTGAGAGAAAATTTTCACAATCTATACATCTGACAAACGACTAATATCCAGAATCTATAACAAATTCAAACAAATTAGCAAGAAAAAAACAAATAATCCCATCAAAAAGTGGGCTAACGATATGAATAGACAATTCTCAAAAGAAGACATACAAATGGCCAACAACTATATGAAAAAATGCTCAACACTAATGATCAGGGAAATGCAAATCGAAAGCACAATGCAATACCACCTTACTCCTGCAAGAATGATCATAATCAAAAAACAAAAAAAAATAGATGTTGGTGTGGATGTGGTGAACAGGGAACACTTCTACACTGCTGCTGGGAATGTAAACTAGTACATTCGTGTGGAGATTCCTTAAAGAACTAAAAGTAGAACTACCATTTGATCCAGCAATTCCTACTGGGTATCTACCCAGAGGAAAAGAAGTCATTATATGAAAAAGATACTTGCACACGCATGTTTATAGCAGCACAATTCACAACTGCAAAAATGTGGAACCAATCCGAATGTCCATCCATCAACAAGTGGATAAACTGTGGCATGCATATATATATATATGATGGAATACTACTCAGCCACAGAAAGGAATGAGTTAATGGCATTTGCAGCAAGTTGGATGGGACTGGAGACAATTACTCTAAGTGAGGTAACTCAGGAATGGAAAAGGAAACATCATATGTTCTCACTTATAAGTGGGAGCTAAGCTATGAGGATGCAAAGGCGTCGGAATGACACAATAGACCTTGGGGACTCAGAGGGAAAGGGTGGGAATGGGGTGAGGGATAAAAGACTACAAATCAAGTAGAGTGTACACTGCTTGGGTGATGGGTGCACCAAAATCTCAAAAATCACCACTAAAGAACCTACTTTTGTAACCAAATACCACCTGTTCCCCCAAAACCTACAGAAATAATAAAATAAAATAAAACCTATGTTCACATCAAAACTGTACATGAATGTTCACAGCAGCTTTTCTCACAACAGCAAAAACCTGGAAACAATCCAAATGTTCATCAAAGGTTAAATGTTAGTACATCCAAACCATGGAATACTACTTAGCAGTAATAAAGAACAAACTATTGATACACTCAATAACTTCAATGGACTTAAAGGGAATTATATAAAATAGAAAAAGCCAATTTTAAAAGGTTACATACTGTACATTCCATTCTATGTTATGTGACATTCTTGAGGCAGTGTAATTATTTAGGGTTTCTGGAGCAGAGAGGATGAGGTGGCTAAAAAGAAGTGGCAAGAGGGAGCTTTGTGATGGAACAGTTCTCCATCTTGATTGGTTGCTGCACATGCTACTGCAGAGAACTATACAGGCAAACACACAAATGAGTGCACGTATAACTAGTGAAATATGAGTAAGTTCTGTGGTGTACCAAGGTCAACTTCATGGTTTGAATACTGTATTATATTTATACAAGATACTAACATTGGGGGAGGAAGGATGAAGGATGTAATGACACCTCTTTGAGTATCTTTTGGAATTTCCTGTGAAATCTATAATAAGAAATAAAAAAGCAAGTGTATTACCTTCTATAAGCCTGCATATATGTACCAAGAGACAAACACATTTTCTTGGATGACTGTAAGTTATTTTCCATATTTTTACTACTGATTAAAAGAAAATCTGGGTTTTTCTTCCAGGATCAGCCTTGTGAGACACTCCTGGTCAAAGGGGTATCTTCTTTGTTGACTGAAGCCTCCTAATATTTTCCATATATTTAATGAAAAGCATTTCCCCTTTATTTTTAGGAAAAACATAGAAACATGTCATCGTAAATGTTCACTCTTGTTTCAAAGAGTAAAAAAAAGTGTGTACATCTTTTTCAAAAAGATGAATTTTACATTACTGTAATTATATGCAATAATTGCAAAGCTTTTGTGAAAACTCTTTTGTGAGAAAACTGAGAACTCTTTGTCCAAAAATTATACCAGTTTGTCTTACTACTTCTGGAACCTAAGAGGTAAGTTGTGCCTCAGGAGAAATGACAGAAATATGTCTGACTGAGTGTCATTACTGCCAATCATTATGCCCTAGGATAGGTTGAAAAACAAACCAGAAAGCTTTACCAAGTGAGGGCAAAACCCTCTGTACCCAACCCTAATTGGTGGAGAAGAAGAGAGATAATCAGAAGCAGAAGGCTAAAATCAATTTGGGCAATATTTGAATGACATGTTATATTGTTTAGCCAGCAAATAAAAAAAGACAGAATAAATCTTTAATTGACTGATATTCTGGCCTCCTGAAAACTTTTACCTAGCTGCTTATTTTTAAATTTTCTATTTTATTTTATGTATTTTTTGAGACAAGGCCTCACTCTGTCACCCAGGCTAGAGTACAGTGGCATGATCATGGCTCACTGCAGCCTTGACCCCCTGGGCTCAGGCGATCCTCTTACCTCTGCTTCCCAGGTGGCTGTGACTTTTGGGTACACACCACCACACCCAGCTAATTTTTTGTATTCTAATAAAAATTTTTTTTATTTTTTGTAGAGACAGAGTTTCACCTTTGATATGGTTTCACTCTGTGTCCCCACACAATCTCATCTTGAATTGTAATCCCCACATGTTAGGGAGGGACCTGGTGGGAGGTGATTGGATTATAGGGGTGGTTTCCATATGCTCTGATAGTGAGTGAGTTCTCATGAGATCAGAGGGTTTAAAAGTGGGGCACTTCGTATTTGTTCTCTTTCTCTCTCTCTCTCTCCTGCGACCTTGTGAAGAAGGTGCTTGCTTCCCCTTCACATTCTGCCATGATTGTAAGTTTCCTGAGGTCTCCCCAGCCATGTGGAACTGTGAGTCAAGTAAACCTATTTTCTTTATAAGTTACCCAGTCTCAGGTAGTTCTATATAGCAGTGTGAAAATGGACTAATGAAAACAAGCTAGCCCCAGGCTAGTCTCAAACTCTGGGCTCAATTGATCTACCCAGCTTGGCCTCCCAAAGGGCTAGGATTACAGATGTGAGCCACTGCACCTGGCCTAATTACTGATTTTAAAAGAACCAAAATTATACCTAGTCCAACAGAGGGACTGTCCCCTGATTTTTGGCAACCATCTTCAGGTAAGAGTTTGGTAGAGAATAAGAGATAGCATCTTAACTGTGTGCTTAAAATACAGCCAATTTAGAAGAGGTAGGAAAGCCAGAGCAAAACGGATCCAAGCGAGAGAAGAGCCAAAGTAGTGAGAAGTGACTGAGGATAGTGTTTAGCTCAGAAGAGGAAGAAATCTAGGGAGAAGTGTAGAAAACCCACAAAATGCAGCACTTGGCTTTCTTGATATTTTCTATGAAAGGCACAATAAATGTTAAGAAAACCATTGCTGACCTTAAAGTCCCAGGCAATCACAAACACAGCAGTTCTTTTGGTTATGCAATACCCATTGTTTATGATAAAAAAAAAAAATGAATGGCCACAATACAGCTAAGCCAGGGAAAGGAAATTAAGAAATGTATGTAGGTTGGCTAAAGACAAGTTTTTAGGAAACTCTGAAACAAAACTGCAATTGACAACTATATACATGGTAGGTTGACAACAGAAGCAAACAGAAACAACTATTGTTCTGTAATCAGATATGAAATGTTATTTCTCAGTAAGTACTAAGTTGGCTATGAATCTAACAAATCCTGTTAAAAAATACGATACCTATGACCAAAAAGAGAATTTTAACACATCTGAGGGTAGAAACAACTTTTGAACAATTTTTTTTCCCCTTTTATATCTGTGTATGTAGTCAGTAATGTAACTAGTGTGTGGCTGGTATTTTGAAATGACAATTACCACACAGGATTCCGTAGTTAATCCTTACCTATAAAGTAGTGATTTTATCGAAAGATGATACATACATAAATATAAATGAAATAAAACAGGTTCTGTGATAACTCATAACTTTATTTGTAAAATTTTATTTAGAAAGGGAACACATTCCTCCACTCCATGTAACTGCTAACTCCTATTTTAGCCATAGGACTATTTTAAAATACATTATTGATGGTGAAAAAAAGCCGGGCAAAGAAAAAGACTAAATGAGGTCACTAGCTACATGGACCGGGAAAATAAACTGATGAAGTCCAAGAAGGACCTGGATGAAATAAAGTTATATACTGTGTCATAATATTTTCCCACTAGATGTAGGAAAACAATAGAAGACATAAGATTGAAAGAGGTACAAAAGCAGTATGTATCATAATTTTAAGAATAAAAAGTTACATTCCATATGTAAATCCCTATGAATGGTGGTTAGTTCATAAAGGTGGACAAGGCCAGATCAGGGGGCACTCACGCTTATAATCCCAGGACTCTGAGAGGCCAGGGTGGGAGGATCACTGGAGGCCAGGAGTTGAAGACCAGCCTAAACAAGAAAGTAAGACCCTGTCTCTATAAAAAATTTAAAAATTGGCCAGGCATGGTGGCACACATCTGTAGTCCCAGCTACTCTGGAGGCTGAGGTGGGAGGATCACTTGAACCCAGGAGTTTGAGGCAGTAATAGTGAGCTAGGATCACACCACTGTACTCCAGCTTGGGCATCACAGAGAGACCCCACTGCCCAATATAATTTATTAATATTCAAAAATAAAGGGGACATACTGTATCTACACATCTGTTTACTAATCCTCCCTCAATTTATGAGTATCTGACACACAAATGTCTTTTATACACACAGTGCTATATCACAAATAAAGGAAGATGGCCTCTCCTAAAAGCTTAATAAAATAAGAAGGCTATCTTCCTAGATAGCCAAGGGAAGACACAGCCAACAAGTTGTTTCAGCTGCTGCTGCATTTCTTTTGCACGGCAGAAAGCAACTCCCTACAAAAAAATCTATTTTAAATGATTGATTAATTTTACTGAATTAAGCCTGAGTTAAATGTGATTACCAATTATGCCACAATTTACATGGCAAAAATGACTGTGAGTTCATAAAGCTGATTTTAAAACTAAATTTTAAGATATAGTCTGTACAAGCTGGTTCACACTCTCCTTTTTTTAAACTGTCATCTGGAAATTATTTTAAATGCATCTGACACTAGATTTTAAGTAGAAGACCAAGTGATCTGAGGTACATGTTACAGAGATTTATTTAGTTGTTGTGGTAGGGAAGGAATGGAGGATGCCAAGAGGGAAAGAAGTATGCCAGCTGGGAGGCTTCTGCAATAAATAGTACTAGCAAGAGATGATAGTGGACTAGACTAGAACAATGGCAGTAGAGAGAAAAATAGAGAGAGTAAGAAATAGGAGGTGCTGGCTGGGCACGGTGGCTCACCCCTGTAATCCCAGCACTTTGGGAGGCTAAGGCAGGCAGACAGCCTGAGGTCAGGAGTTCAACAGCCTGGCCAACATGATAAAACCCCATCTCTACTAAAAATACAAAATTAGCTGGGCGTGGTGGTGCATGCCTGTTAATCCCAACTTCTTGGGAGGCTGAGGCAGGAAAATCAGCTGAGCCAGGAGACAAAGGTTGCAGTGAGCCGAGATTGCACCAATGCACTACAGCCAGGGTGACACAGCAAGACTCCATTTAAAAAAAAAACAGAAAAAAGAAAAAAAGAAATAAGAGATGATGCTGATATTAGATGTGGTTATTAGAAAGAGATAAAAATATCAAGAAGGGACCAACTAAATTTTTGGCTTGAGTATCTGGATGAGTGGAGGTACCATTCACTGAGATGAGGAAAAAGAAAGAAGAAATAGTTTTTTGTTTGGGAGAATAGCTTGGAGTAGTGTGAAATCAAGATTTTAATTTTGAACTCCTCAGAGGATATGTCAAGTTTCAAGGTGAAAGTGGTAACTTGTGTCAGATGCTATTGAGGTATTTAAGATGAGGGAAAAAAGAGTAATAACAATGTCACTGATAGTTGTAACAAGGGCTAGGGCACATAATCCACTCTTACAGGAAGGAAAGTGGTATAGGTACAGATGCAGATAGGTTGATAGATTTTGTCGTTAAGAATATGAGAAAGTTCCCTAATGGCCTCTATTTTCTCAAGGAATTATGAAGCAAGTGTCAGCTGAGAATGAATGTTCAATATATGCTATGATGGGAATAAAGAAAGTGTTATGGGAGCAAAAAGGAGGGGCACCTAACTCAGTCTGAGGTGAGAGTAGAAGAGACCTCAAGGAAGAACAGAAATTAATAAGAAGAGGGTAGGTAAGGCCAGGAGTAAGAGCATCCCAGACATGCAAAATTTCAGAGGCAAACAAGAAAGGGCATGTTCAGGGAGCTATAAGGCACCTAAGAGGTTGAGATAGGGATTGGTAAGAAATGAGGTTAGATAAGCAGATGTAACCTCATTTCTTGATTCAAAATCAAGAAGAGCCTTATATGCAATGTTAAGGCCACTGAAATTTGTCATGAAGACAATCAGAAGTAGCCACTGAAAAGTACAATGCATATTTTATTTTTGTGGTCTTCACATCGGTGTGGAGACAATATTTGTGAATCTAAATATATAATTAATATAAGATTAGTCCATTTTTATATTTGATACTTAAAATTGGAAAGACAGTAGAGTTTAGCAGTTAAGAGTACAGATACTAGAGCCAGAATGCCTGTGTTCAACTCTTAGCTATGCCAGGTGCAGTGGCTCATGCCTGTAATCCCAGCACTTTAGGGAGTTGAGGTGGGAGAATTGCTTGAGCCAAGAGGTCAAGGCTGTGATGAGCCGTGATCACACCACTGCACTCCAGCCTGGACGACAGAGTGAGGCCCTGTCTTAAACAAAACAAAAAACAAAACAAAACCTCAGCTATGTCACTTAGCAACTGTGTGATTTGGGCAGTTATTTAACCTGTGTTTGAGTTTCCTTATCTTTAAATGGAAGTTTTAATAGTAAAGAAGTAAATAATAATATAATCTCAGCCAGAGGACTATTGTAAAAACTACGTTAGTTAATATGGCATTCTGTAAATGTTAGCTATTGTTATTTATGATATAATTTTACCTGCTTTTTAATGTCATAATTTTCACCATCTTCAGCTCTCATTTTTTCAATCTTTTCTTCTTGTTGTTTTGCCTCTTTTTCATACATCAATTTTTCTTTGACCAACCTATAAAAAAGCCAAAAATATTTCAGAAAATCAGCTTTCTCTCTAGACCATAAGAAAGAAACTGTAAATATAAAACATATTATATTTAAAATACTAAAGTAGATATACTAGATAGGGGGAGGAAGGAACAGAAGAAAATTAGTTTAGTCATAGATATAAGTATGATCCTCATGCTCTTAAGTCCTATACCTGCCTAACATAAGTGCAATCTATCAAAGCATGAAATTCTTTTTTTAATTTGAGACAGTCTCACTCTGTCTCCCAGGCTGGAGTGCAGTGGCGAGATCTCGGTTCACTGCAAGCTCTGCCTCCCAGGTTCACGCCATTCTCCTGCCTCAGCCTCCCGAGTAGTTGAGACTACAGGCACCCGCCACCACGCCTGACTAATATTTTGCATTTTTAGTAGAGACGGGGATTCACCATGTTAGCCAGGATGGTCTCAATCTCCTGACCTCGTGACCCACCAGCCTTGGCCTCCCAAAGTGCTGGGATTACAGGCGTGAGCCACCGTGCCCGGCCCAAAGCATGAAATTCTTAATTTTTAAATTAAAAACCCACTTCAGTATATTATAATTACAATGTGAAAGCAATACTCAAAATTAGTATATACCAATATATACTAATACAACTGTCTTTTTTTTTTAAATATGTCTTCCAAACCTTTATACATGTATCTGAAACAGCACAATGATAAAAGCTCAGTTTACTGGCAGGGGAAAATTCAGTAGATTGCATGTCAAATCCAAAACAAAGAAAGACTGGATTATTTTTTAACAACAAAATCGTTTAACAAGTATTTATTGTGCATTTAATTTTATGCCAGACTTTCCTTGTGCAAGGAGCTGGGATAGATAATTTAGATGCAGTTCTGTCACAGACAAGTGGTGGAAACAAACTAGTATTTACTTACTAAAGTAAGAAAAAGTATTTTAAAGAAAGTACATCGGGAAAAGTTTCAACAATAAGAAATATTGCAATACAAAGTTCTACTGATTATCCCATAGATAATCCAAGTTAAATTAATCATAACAGTTCAATCTTCCCTAATTCTGGTTGTTTAAAGTTTTAATATAAAAGAAAATTATAGTCTAAGAAAATATTAACATTCATATATACACAGTATCTAAAGAGCAGAAGAAAAAGCTTTCATAGCCCATATGCATTAAAAATAGCTTTCTCCATCTGGCTGTTGGCAAGATGGCAAGGATGTAGAGACATTGGAACCATCAAACATTGCTGATGGCAATCAAAACTGGTATAGTAGCTTTAGAAAATTTGACTATTCCTCAAAAAGTTAAACAGAGTAACCATATGTCCTGACAATTCCATTTCTAGGTACATACCCTAGAAAAATAAAAATATATGCCCACAGAATACATGTCTATGGATGTTTACAGCAACATTATGCATGACAGGCAAAATGTGGAAGTCCAATAACCAATGTAAAATGTGGTATATCCAGAAAACAGAATATTGGGCAATAAAAAAAATAAAGTGCTGATTCAAGCCACAACATGGGTGAACCCTGAAAACATGCTAAGTAAAAAAGAAGCTTGACATAAAAGGCTACATATTGTATGATTTTATTATAGGACATATCTAGAACAGGCAAATCTATAGAAACGTAAAGTAGATTAGTGGTTGCTTAGGACTGGGGACAACGGGAATTGGAAAGGTGACAGCTAAAGGGTATAAGGTTTCTTTTGGGGGTAAGAAACATGTTCTAAAAATGATTGTGTGATAGTTGCACAACTCTGTGAATATACTAAAAGCCAGTAAACTGTAGACTTAAAATGGGTTAATTGTATGGTATGTGAATTATATCTCAATAAAGCTGTTGGCAAAAAGGAAAAAAAAGCTGTGACCACAAAGCTTCAGGGGAAAGCTGCAAGTACTGATACATTCAAGCATGACAACTGAAACATGTGAATGTCAGACACAGAAATCTGCATTTGATTTACAATTTAAAATTGTTTTAACAATAATTTTCAATATTAAAATAAAATATACTTTGAGGTATAAAATTTTAAAATAAAATCATTAATGCATAACACAAAAGATATTTCTCTAAAAAAGTTCCCTTTAAATAGTAAAAGAAACTTGTTAGGACAGAGATGGCAAATTGCCAGCCTGCTTAAATGAAACCTAAAGATGATTTTACACTTGATCTTAGCCAAAAGGCCGAGAAGCGATCCCTAAAGATGATTTTATTTGACTCACAATGTTAAAAACAAAGAATATTTGTTTAAAAAAATATGTTGTCACATTAAAAAGCTGGGAGATGTGACATATACATCTGAATTTCTGGCTTCTCGTGGATGTTTTCATCAGGAAACATGAGGGCTGCATTCCCACTACTGGCTGGAGCTAAGTGGTGGCTGTTGTCTCCTATAGATGGGTCACGTGCTATTCCTTTGCCCCAATTCATATAACTCCCTGTTTCCTTAACAGCCAGGCATTACACTTGGCCTTTGCACGCCTTTGAGTTTGGGACCCGTGTGCATATTATTAACGCAACAGTATTATTATTGTTGTTTTATTATCACTATCATTATATAATCATGTTCATTATTCAGAATATCAAGGATATTCAGAAACTACTGGATTAGCAATGAGACTTTCAATACTTCTAAACCTGGTATGTGATTAAATTCCCCTAGTAATGAAAGTAGCTGGAATTGGATAGGCTATTAAAGAGAGGCCCATTCCATATCATCTTATAATTCAAAGACTTAAACAGGGGTAGGCAAACTATGGCCAGGGAGCCAAATCTGGTCGGTCATGTGTTTTTGTATAGTCTCAGAGCTATGAACAGTTTTTACATTTTTGAATGGCTAAAAATTTTTAAAAAGATTTGTCATATGAAAATACAGAATTCAAATTTAATATCCATAAATAAAGTTTTATTGGAACACAGCTATACTCATTCATTTATGTATCATGTATGGCTGTTTTCATGCAATAAGAGCAGAGAAGAGTAGTTGTGATAGAAGAACCATATGGCCTGCAAAACCTAAAATATAATATCTGGTCCTTTACAAAAAAGGGTTGCTGCCCCTGACTTGAAAGACTTCCACTTAATTCTATCCATCACCTACTTAATTATATTAGCATTAACACACTACACCGAAGCCATTTACTTGCTAGGTCTTAAGTTCCTTGAAGAGAGGATTAGGCTGTATTCATATTATTTAATTGATCTTCCTACATAGTAGGCACTCAATGTTGGCTGAATGAATAAAAAATTGAGTCTAGAAATCTCACTATTGTCTTTTAACATTTTCAATTTAAAGATAGAAATATATATTTATAAAGCAATTCTGAAGCAGAAAAAAAGTGATTCACAAGAATTGAGCAATAAGAACAACATGGTAACTTTTGAAGAAGTATACAATAGAAGAGGAGGATTCCATGCCTAAGCCCACAGATAATTCTGATTGGTAATCCAAGTCATCCTACTTCATTGTGCTTGTCTACGGAAAACAGCAGCAATGGCTCCAGCAACACTAAAGAGTTAGTTAACTACCTATCACATGGGATAAGTAAAGGTGCTGCGTATTTGCATGGTTATTGGAATATCAAAATAAATACAAGTTACATTTTTGCTTAAAAAGTCGTATTTTGTGAAAAGGCCAAGGAAACAAGTTATTGAATACCGTGTGTTGCCCTGAAAAAGAAAAAAAAAATCACTCAGTGAGAACCCAATACTGCAAGCACGTAAAATTATAGTGAATAAAGGCTAGGGTAAGATGTGGTATGAGAAATAATAAAGGTTCCACTCTTAAACAGTACAAATCAATGTACTGATGACAAGTCAGATGATGCTAAAGAGGTTTTATAGAGTATATATACAACTTCGGCTTCACTAAATATCATCAAATTGCTTTCCAAAGTAGTTTCATCAGTTGACATTCAACCTGTAGTGTATGAAATTTCCTACTTCTTGGCATCCTGGTGAACTGGGATTGTCAGAATTATTAAATTTCTGACAATCAGAAGAGTGTGAAATAGTATTTCTATTATGGTTTGAAATATTTCTCTAATAAGGCTGAGCATCTTTATGCTTATTAAAATAGTATTAGCTTTCTCTCTAGTATTTACTGGATAAATATTTGTTGAATCAAGGAATTAGTATCTTCTGGTGAATTTGGCTCTTCTCTCATTTGTAGGAAAGGCTAAGATTTAATAAGAAAATTGAAGACAAGTATGTATTTTAAAATTTGTATTGATATTTTTCTGTAATGTACATATGTACATATTTATAAAAAATTATAAAAAACCAAAATTTTAAAAATCACTCATAATCACTACAGATTCAAAATACACATAATTTTGAAACCCAAAGAGGTTTTAAAAAAAGAACATTGTTGCTTTCGCCAGCCTTACCGGCCCGAACCCTCGTGTGAAGGGTGCAGTACCTAACCCAGAGCGGGGCAGAGGCGGGCCGGCACCCCCTTCTGACCTCCGGTGCCACCAGCCTCAAGATCAGACACGGCCCAGAACTTGAAGGACTTGGCGGGATGGCTGCCCGCCAGGCCCCGGGGCATGGGCACGGCCCTGAAGCTGTTGCTGGGGGCCGGCGCCGTGGCCTACGGTGTGCGCGAATACGTGTTCACTGTGGAAGGCGGGAACAGGCACAGAGCCATCTTCTTCAGTCGGATCGGTGGAGTGCAGCAGGACACTATCCTGGCCGAGGGCCTTCACTTCAGGATCCCTTGGTTCCAGTACCCCATTATCTATGACATTCGGTCCCGACCTCGAAAAATCTCCTCCCCTACAGGCTCCAAAGACCTACAGATGGTGAATATCTCCCTGCGAGTGTTGTCTCGACCCAATGCTCAGGAGCTTCCTAGCACGTACCAGCGCCTACGGCTGGACTACGAGGAACGAGTGTTGCCGTCCATTGTCAACGAGGTGCTCAAGAGTATGGTGGCCAAGTTCAGTGCCTCACAGCTGATCACCCAGCGGGCCCAGGTATCCCTGTTGATCCGCCGGGAGCTGACAGAGAGGGCCAAGGACTTCAGCCTCATCCTGGATGATGTTGCCATCACAGAGCTGAGCTTTAGCCGAGAGTACACAGCTGCTGTAGAAGCCAAACAAGTGGCCCAGCAGGCCCAATTCTTGGTAGAAAAAGCGAAGCAGGAACAGCGGCAGAAGATTGTGCAGGCCGAGGGTGAGGCCGAGGCTGCCAAGATGCTTGGAGAAGCACTGAGCAAGAACCCTGGCTACATCAAACTTCGCAAGATTCGAGCAGCCCAGAATATCTCCAAGACGATCGCCACATCACAGAATCGTATCTCTCTCACGGCTGACAACCTTGTGCTGAACCTACAGGATGAAAGTTTCACTAGAGGAAGTGACAGCCTCATCAAGGGTAAGAAATGAGCCTAGTCACCAAGAACTCCACCCCCAGAGGAAGCAGATCTGCTTCTCCAGTTTTTGAGGAGCCAGCCAGGGGTCCAGCACAGCCCTACCCCGCCCCAGTATCATGCGATGGTCACCCACACCAGTTCCCTGAACCCCTCTTGGATTAAGGAAGACTGAAGACTAGCTCCTTTTCTGGGGAATTACTTTCCTCCTCCCTGTGTTAACTGGGGCTGTTGGGACAGTGCGTGATTTCTCAGTGATTTCCTATAGTGTTGTTCCCTCCCTCAAGGCTGGGAGGAGATAACCACCAACCCAGGAATTCTCAATAAATTTTTATTACTTAACCCGAAAAAAAAAAAAAAGAACATTGTTTCTTGTTTGAAACAAACTCATTTAGCAGCAAAGTGTAATCTCAAATGAGGTAAAATGATTTATAGAATTTATGTGTACCATTTACTGTGAATAGTTATGTTTCACTGCAGAAATATTAATATGTATGATTGTAGACCACTTCTCTAGATGCTATTATGGAAATATGTATTACTTTTATAAAATTTGAAAGATCTGGAATTCACAAACACATATGGGACCAAGGGTTTTCAAAGGGATTATGGACCTGTATTAACATTTTGCGTATTGTCCAGTAGTCTTTTTCTCTCAACATATGTGTGTGAAAATTTGTATTTAGATATATAAAAACATAATTTGGGCCAGGTACAGTGGCTCACATCTGTAATCCCAACACTTTGGGAGGCTGAGGCAGGAGGACCACTTGAGGCCAGGAGTCTGAGACCAACCTGGGCAACATGGCGAGATTTTGTCTCTACAAAAAATTTTTAAAAATTAGCCAGGCATGGTGGCATGCCTCTGCAGTTCCAGCTACTCAGGAGTCTGAGGTGGCAGGATCCCTGGAGCCTAGGGAGTCAAGGATGCAGTAAGCTGTAATTGTGCCACTGCATTCCAGCCTGAATAACAGAGCAAGATTGTCTCAAAAAATATATAATACTAATAAATAATAATAAGTTGGATAATAATCACTTCCAATGTCATTAAATGTTCTTTGAAAATACAACTGTTAGTGATTGTGAAGTATTTCATAGTACTGAGATGACATCATATTGAAGTATTATCCTATTGGATATTTAAGCCATTCCCATATTATAAATAATACTGTGATGAGCATCCCTACCTACAAATTTTATAAACATGAAATATTTTCTTCCTAAAAAAATATTTTAAATACATAGTGCATAATGTGAAATTAACTCCTTTTCCAGTCAACCAGTGATCATTTCTTAAGAATTACTTTTTCTAATGATGTGATAAGTCAAACTTTGTCACTAGTTATTAGTGAATGACAAAGTACAAATATTAAATCAATCTACTCCTATTTTAGCCTACTATGATTTTTTAGTCAAAGAAAATATGCCAGATTTAACTATTTAAACATTAATAAGCATATTAAAGTTTACACCACAGCAAAGTAAAATTAAAATGAGAGAAATGAAACACCACAGGAAAATAAGATAAATCTGATAGGTTCATTATATAACCCACAGGAGTTATAGACAGAACAGAAACAAAGCAAGTAAAGATTTTTTTTTTTTTTTAAAGAATAAAATTTCCCAAAGCTGGAAAAGAAAAGCAATCTTAACTGAAAGGGCTTCATAAGTGCCTTTTAGAAGCATGCAGAATCCATTAGAAAAAAAAAACAAAACCCATCTATGTACATTAAGAATTTCCAGTGGCTCAATGCCTGTAATCCCAGCGCTTCTGGGAAGTCAAGGTGGGGGGCTCACTCAAGGTCAGGAGTTCGAGATCAGCCTGCCTAACATGGTGAAACCCATCTCTATTAAAAATACAAAAATTAGTCGGGTGTGGTGGCAGGTGCCTGTAATCCCAGCTACTTGGGAGGCTGAGCCAGGAGAATCGCTTCAACCCGGGAGGCAGAGGCTGCAGCGAGCCAAGATTGTCCCACTGCATTCCAGCCTGGGCAACAGAGTGAGACTCCATCTCAAAAAAACAAACAAAAAAAGAATTTCCAGAGCTCCATAAAAATTAAAGCTTTCACAAAGAGAACAGGTCATCTGCAAAAGGAAGAATCAGATTGACTTACACTTCTCATTAATAACAGTAGATATCAGAAGAAGATGGTGCAATCCCTTCAAAGTTTTGACAGAAAATGATTTATAACCTGGATTTATAACTATAATAAAAGGTGGAGAAGAAAATTCATTAACTGACTTAACAATTATTATTATTATTATTATTTTGAGACGGAGTCTGTCTCTGTCGCCCAGGCTGGAGTGTAGTGGCGCCATCTCAGCCCACTGCAAGCTCCACCTCCCGGGTTCACGCCATTCTCCTGCCTCAGCCTCCCGGGTAGCTGGGACTACAGGCGCCCGCCACCACGCCCAGCTAATTTTTTTATTTTTAGAAGAGACGGGGTTTCACCGTGTTAGCCAGGATGGTCTCGATCTCCTGACCTTGTGATCTGCCCGCCTCGGCCTCCCAAAGTGCTGGGATTACAGGTGTGAGCCACCGCACCCGGCCAACAATTATTTATTAAAGGGCTACTATGTGCCAGGTATGATTTTATGTATCAAGGATACAGCAATGAGCTACAAAAATCCCTGCCCTATGGCACTTTTTAGTGGAGAAATAAAGAAAATTAAATAAGCAAAATATGTAACACGTTAGATTGTGAAAAGTGCTATGGAGAAAAAGCCGTGCAGGAGGACTGGTAATACAGGGGGTTTGCAATTTAAAATAGGATTGTCTCTTTGAGAACAGGACACATGAGTTAAGATTTCAAAGAGGCAATAAGCTATGTAAATAACTGATTAAAGAAGTTATAGGCCAAGGGATCTATTTTTAGTTACATAAAAATGTAAAAAGTTGATCTACTATGTCACCTGAGAAATTTACTTAACATACTCCAGCAAATTGAAGATGAAAATCAAGAAAAGAAACCATGAAACCAGGAAGTCGTTGTCAACATAATCCCTAACAAAGGAAAAATATATCCCAAGGTTAACACTGTGCTATAGGCCTGGAAAACAATCAGTCTAAATGAGGATCTTAGTGTGAGCTCTTCTGGAAACATCTTTAAGAAGGATGGAATAGATTCTAAGGAACAGAGACAATGAGTAATAAGGTAGAAGATATTAATGATATAATAAAGAAGTCATGTTTTTTGTCTCAATTATAAAAATGAAAACAATTAGAAACTCCAGGAACCTCATGCCCCTGACACACACACACGCACACCCACAAAAGCACACATGCAACAAATGGTTATGGTTGTAATATGAAGCAATTGGTGAAAAAGAGAATCCATTTAACCTGGATTTATAAAAAGTCTTCTTTGGGCAGGCTAGTTCCCACGGTGCCTAGAACATAATAAGCAGTTAATAACATTTAGTTTAAGAAAAAAAATGCTGTAAAAAGTGGGTAAGATGACTCCTGATCAACTAACTAAAGTTTGACATTTTATAAAAATTATACCAACACCTGTGTCATTAATTCCTTGTCTTAAATCCCCGTTTGAAGCCTCTAGTATAATTTCCTTTTCCCTGTTATACACAGTTCTCCTCTACTAATATAGCTGATAACAAACTCTCCTGTCTCTGAAGAAACGAACAGTATATTTAAGATTTGTGTTGTGTGAGGGATTATGGAAAAGAAGAAACTTAAATTGAGGGCCTTATATGAACAGACCTTTAGGTACTGTATTGCATTTAATACTTATGACCCTATTTAAGTAGTATTATCTCTATTTTACAATCTCTTTTTAATTCTGCCTCTCCACAATGTTTTTAAAAGAGTCAATAAAAATAGAAGTTAATGAAGACATCAATATTTCAGAAATGAATAAAATCTAAGTTACTGTATTTCAGGAAGCTGATCAAAAAATGATACTACTAATGAAATTAAGCTAAAGATTGATAACAACACTCATGAAAGAAGTTAGGATGGATGAATGACATCTGAGGTTTTAGCATTTCCAACGGGCATCAACAAATCTGCTCTCCTAAAACTTTTTTGCCATTTGGTGAAGTTCAACAGTTATAATTTAAGAACAGACAGTTATGATATTGGCATATCGTGAAATGTAATATGTAATGAATTTAGGCAAAAGCTTGAATCACTTGAGATAAATAAAAATTAAATAAGATGATAAAAGCAGCTAACACATACTGACCACTTACTATGAACCAAGCAGTGTGCCAAAGTATGCTAAATGCCACATATATCATTTAAGTCCTCAAAACAAACCAAACAGGTACTAGTATTATTCCCATTTTAGTAACTACTAAATCAAAATTAATGGAGCTTCAGTACCTTGTCCAAGTTCTCACATTTGTTAAGTGCCAAAGAACTGTTAAACTCCATATCCTTAGCTACTAATTTAAGTAATTCTCAAACATTTGAACATAAAAGTCTAAATGTGTTCAATTACAGCAGGCATCGTTAGTTGCCTACCCAGCAACCATTCCTCCACTTCTTACTTGCCAACAGAATCCAGTTTTGCTTATGATCAGCCAAGAAGTCATGCCCTTCAAAGGAAGAAACCAATCACAATGATTTTACCCCCTTTTCCAAGTGATAGTTTAGGCATGTGCAAATGACCCAATTCTGGCCAAAGCTACATAAGAGACATCTGCTGGGGGTTCTGAGAAGGTTGTCATTGCTCATAAACGGGATATAATCCAGTTTCTCACCTGGACATTGTCACCTGTGTGTGACACCTGCCACTTGTGTCACACACCTTGGGATCATGAGGAAATTCTGCCTAAAAAGACAGGTCAATCTAGTCAGAGAACTGCAGTCTTTGATGATGGTACTGAATTAGTAAACCAACCAACCATAAAAGCATCTTGCTTCTAGTTTGCTTATTGCAGGTAATAAATATCCTTATAGTTAAGCCACATACAGCTTTGTTTTCTGTTACTTGAAGCTAAAACATCTAAAATGATAGTCACTAAGCAGAAGATTGTTCTGTAAGTACAGAAATAATGCTTTCCTACTTTAGACTAATTCATTCTAAACAAATCATTTAGAAATTGAAGTATCTCTTATTTTTTCCCTATCTACAAATAAACATGAAGAAAGTAAGATTAAATTACCTATACAATCCCCAGTTTTATGTTTTCCACTATATTAGAAAATGTTCCATATAAATTTTGTGTAAAAGTCTATATTTCACACTTAAAATTAAAATAGTGTAAACTTGTTTTTGCTTTTGGTCGAGTGCAGTGTCTCACGCCTGTAATCCCAGCACTTTGGGAGGCCAAGGTGGGCGGATCACCTGAAGTCAGGAGTTCGAGACTACCCTGACCAACATGGTAAAACCTCGTCTCTACCAAAAATATAAAAAAATTAGCCAGGCATAGTGGTGCATGCCAGTAATCCCAGCTACTCGGGAGGCTGAGGCAGGAGAATCGCTTGAAACCAAGAGGCGGAGGTTGCAGTGAGCTGATATCGTGCCATTACACTCCAGCCTGGCAAACAACAGCGAAACTCTCTCTCAAAAGAAAAACAAAAAGGCCGGGGGCAGTGGCTCACGCCTGTAATCCTAGCACTTTGGGAGGCCGAGGCTGGCAGATCACCTGAGGTCGGGAGTTCCAGACTAACCTGAACAACATGGAGAAACTCTGTCTCTACTAAAAAATACAAAATTAGCCAGACGAGGTGGCGCAGGCCTGTAATCCCAGCTACTCAGGAGGCTGAGGCAGGAGAATCCCTTGAACCCAGGAGGCAGAGGTTGTGGTGAGCTGAGATCGCACCACTGCACTCCAGCCTGGGCAACAAGAGTGAAATTCTGTCTCAAAAAAACAAAAAACAAACCAAGACCACTTTGTTTTTAATAATCATGGTGCCTACTAAAGGATAATACCCAGAATAAATAATATTACCATCTATCTATATCACATTTTCAAAGTATTTCTGTAACTTACAGGATATTAGGTGTTAAATAGTAAAATATCAAGGCCTATAAACTGAAACTTAATGGAGAGTGGGAATTAAGTAGCTAGATACTAAATCTATAGACAATTATGGGGTAAGAAGTTTCACTGTGCTTCAAAGGAAACAATATGGCACCAGGAAGTGTATCCACTTACTACTTGGATGCAGGAAGAAAAAAGTCTACTCAATTGGAAAAATGCAAGTCAACTTGCATTAATTAAGAATTCTCACTAGTTCCTTAGTATGGAAGAACTAAGGCTGACATCAGAAGCTGATGATTTAGTGCTAATGGTCTATACAGTACAATGTACGTGGTTAAAATTCAGTGAGTTTTAGTCATTTTCCACTAATCTTTGTGGTCATTATAAAGTCCCAAGTGAGATTTTTCACTGTTTCCAAACTTTTTGATAATTATAGTCAAGATTTCAACAGTAAGCAAAACTAAGGAAGAACCTGCTACAGTATCCTCTCCTAATAAAACTTAAAATAAAACAAAAGTGTGCTACCCAGAAACACATAAAATGAGATGGGGCTGGAGATGCTGCTTGTTCTGAATGGAATGTCTCCTCTCCTCATCCTCTCCCAACCAACTCATTCTTCAAAACTTAACTCAAATAAATGTCCTGTCTTCCAGGAGGACCACTCTAACATCAATCCTTCCACTCTCCCAAGCTGACACTGTGGATCCTATGTCTATGTATCTTCATAGCATATTTATCTGCATCATCACAATAGGTTGAAATTGTCTACTTCGACACTTAAAAATAAATTCCCCAAGGAGTGGAAATATGTCTCATATCACACCTAGCAGAATATATGCCTCACAGATATATTTGCTGAATGAAATAACTCATAATTACCCTGCGTGGTAAGCAGGGCATCTATCGTTAGCCTCATTTTCAAAGGAGAACCTGCAATTCAAAGAAGTGAAAGGCCAGCTGTCCAGAAAATGATGAAAACAGGATGTGAAATCATGACTTCTAACTTCAAGTGTCAATATTTTCTACATAAAATACAATCGCATGTTTAAAGTAAATGAAGCAGTTTTCAAAATTTAAATTTATTTGATCTGTTCCCAAGGTAAAATCATTCCATGGTTCAATATTTGAATAGTACAAAAGAATATACTGTGAAAAGGCAACCCACCACCTACACACCTTGCCCCCAGCCACTCAGTTCCCACCACTAGAAGCAGCATGTTCTCAATTTCTTATATCCTAAATGAAAGAAAATGAATGTCTAATTTCGTGGTATTTGTTACCTTACAGTTTCCCAGTAACCATTAATTAATCCATTAAACTGAAGACAGTTCAAGTTTTATTAATTGGTGAAGTAGAATATGTGCTTTAATTAATTTTAAAAAATAAGTTAGACATTTTATAAACAGCTAAAATGATGCATGTCAAACATAAAATCAATATCACTTTTTTCAATACTATGAATCTCAAGGATTAATAAATGAATAAATCTTAGAATGAAAATTCAAAAAACACAAATATAAAACTCATTATTTCACGAATCCTCTAAACTGTCCCTTAAAAGGTCCCTCAAAGGTCCTGAGATGTCAGTGAGATTAAAAAGTGCATACTACTGAAAGGGCTAAAGACACTGTGAATAGCTTCTGCTTGAGTTTATACGAGAAAGCAATAGCACCTCCCACAGCTGTTTCATCTCCATACAAAACTCTGACACTTTTAATTACCACCTAAAATCACAAATCTCTCTGTACATTTGACTTTTTATCCTCTGTCCAGACCCATATCTCTAACTGCCTTTATAACATCTCTATTTAGACATCCCCACTAGCAACTGAAGCAGGCTGAAAACTGAGCTCATCATCATCTCTAAAATGATACCCTTCCCAACTTGAGCTGTCAACATAGTAATCACGCTCTCATCTCACAACCCTTGCGATATCGTTCACTAGAAACCTCTCATTGCAACTGGTTTGACTAAATCTGAGAAAGACAGAAGGAAACACGGATGGATGGGGTAAAGTTCTGCATGTGAGGGGTTTTGTTTTGTTTTAAGTGAGACTATACAATTACTAGATGAAGTAGGACTGCCTTGTGAACATCATGGGGAAAATAGCTAAGTTGTCTGCAAGCTCAATTTGAGTCAAGAGTATGATGCAGTTACTACACTTTTAAAAAAGCCAAGTCGGTCAGGCGCGGTGGCTCTCGCCTGTAATCCCAGCACTTTGGGAGGCTAAGGTGGGTGGATCATCTGAGGTCAGGAGTTCAAGACCAGCCTGGCCAACATAGTGAAATCTTGTCTCTACTAAAAATATAAAAATTAGCCAGGCGTGGTGGTGGCCCCCTGTAATCCCAGCTACTTGGGAGGCTGAGGTAGGAGAATCACTTGAACCCCAGAGGCCGAGGTTGCAGTGAGCTGAGATCACACCACTGCACTCCAGCCTGGGTCAGAGAGTGAGACTCCGTCTCAAAAAAATAAAATAATTAAAAAGTGAAGTTTATCTTAGATGCGTTAAAGGAAGCGGAGAACCTAAAACATGGTACATAAGTGGTTCTCCTTGGATGAACTGCATCTGTACTTTTATTATTCATAATTTCCTTCTAAAATTGTTATATATAACTTAGATCCAAAAGGGATTTAAAGGTAGCATCTGAAAGAGGACACTGGCAAACTAGAGTATTAGGAGAGGAATATCCAACATCATCACTCTATTCTGTTCTATTCTGTGAAATAAATAGTTGTTTGTCTAAAACAGACAGATGATGGGCTATTTGGTTATTTCAAACTAATATTGATTATCATACTATTTTAAATGGGTGAAGAAAATAATGAATGGAAATGACTTTAGCTTCTCACAGATAATAAAAGTTAGCATTAGTCAGGATATCTGAATTTTATCAAACTATAAAATAAGCCAAATTTAATGATATTTCCTAAAGCAATTATTCTTGGTGACCCATCAATTCAGGTTATTCTTGAAATTACTGATCAGAAAATTTGGGAGCAAAATCTGGGATTTCTTAGTTGGTTTCGGAGAACTCATGGCTTTTGGATTATTAGCATTATACAGAGGCACTTTGATATGTAATGTGTTTACTCAGTGTATTGAACTAAGATTTTGTTCATTAAGCCAAAATGGTTCAAGAAGCAGCATGTATGAAGATTTTTATTTTCATATTACTGATATTGAAGTCTTAAGTCCTTTTGTACAAAAGAATGACAAAATAATCATTATTAATAATTTTCATTGAGAAAAACGCAAGAGTTGCAAATAATTTTCACACAATAATCCTATCTGATGGTATATGTATACAGTGATTTGGTATATGTTAAAGAGTCCATTTTCAATGTGTATTTAATTTGTACTTTACCACATCAAAATTTGGAGTTTAAAAAACTACGTTATAAGTCCTTAAGAGCTTAATTACTTTTAAATAAAATTTGGTAATGGTACTTGGCATAGAGCTGTACTTGACACAATTTTAACAGCTAGGAAAGACTCTGAAGCCCTCCAAATCTTTCTTGTCTAAGTCACCTTATTTATAGCCTGTAGTTTAAAAAAAAGTCTATTCTGTATCAAATATTTCACCCTTTCATTCTTTACCTGTTTACTCAGAGTAAAATAGTCATTTTACAGCCTGACTTCCTGAATTTGCCAGTAAACATTGTTTTAAAATGTTGCATTTTCACAACTGGAGGCTTAAACAGGAGAACAGTGTTGTTTTAGCATGTAATAACATGAAAAATCTCTAACTTTATCTCACAAAAACAGAAAAAAATATATAAATTATGTCTTTTATGGCATTTGAAGAGCATCACAACTTTTTGCAAGCTGTTGTTCTACAGTCTTCCTGAACTATTTCTGATGAATTACTTGGTAGAATCTTTCAGGATCCTGACTGTGGATAGACTATCATGATTATACATATACATACATCTGTGACAAACACTTCTTTTTCTGGTCAATCTAAAAACCCCAAGTAATAACTGTAACATTTGGGATTAAACAAAGATACAGGAGCTGTAATTACAGCAAGCTGACTCT